>NC_134856.1:33513771-33831398 GCF_049852395.1 Peromyscus maniculatus bairdii | reverse complement strand
TGCACTGAATTAAGAAATCCAGCTCTTTCCAGGGTCCTGGCTGTGCTTCCAGGAGGCATTTGCAGGGATGAGCAGGAACTGGGGTTCTGAGTAGCCATTTCTCTGAACGTGTATGCTCCTTACCTCACACTTCTCCACAGCTGGCTGCTGCCCACATTCAGAGCTGTTGCCTGCCACGATGCCAGCCCGCAGATTCTCACTGTCCCCTGTTCCCTCTTCCATGGAGTAGGTCTTGGAGTGGTTCCCACGACGGTGAGCAGGGCCCTGACCCTGGGCCAGGCTGAGCTGCCTGCGCAGAGAACGGTTTTCCTCTTCCACCTCTCGCACACGAACCTCCAGGCTCTCCCGCTCTCGCTGGCTGGAGGCAGTGTACCTGGGACTGTGTGCTTGGGACTCCAGGGGAGACAGAGACACAGGCTTCCCATCTAGGGGAGGAGAGACCAAGGAAGCATTAGCTTAGCAAACTTACCTCCAGGAACTTCAGCATTACCACCCCAGGTTCTTGACACAATCCCACTGCTTAGCAGGAAAGCAGATGGACTGTGAATGACAAGTCAGAACATCCATATTGAAATGGGAAAAAAAGTGAGAACAGAATGGCTTATTATGGTAATAAAAATCAAAATACTGTTTACAGAAAGACATTCCTAATACTGTTCCTAGTTAAACACAATGCCTTCCTCTCCATATAATGTGTTTGAAAGTAGACACTCTTAACAAGAAAACACGTAACATGTATGGATAAGGAGGAAAGGAAATTTTGAGATGACGAGCTTCAGAATGTAGAAGAGCTCAAAAGGAAAAGAGGGAATAAAGTGAAGTTCTTAAGGGAACTCCTAAATCAGCTTCCAAACCCTGTTTTAAAAGCATCACCTCCCAAGGGAAGCCATCCTCTGCCTGTATAATGTTGCTTATAAGTATATGATTTCAAGGCTAACCATTTGGTATTTTTTAAAATTTTCATAATCTGAGAACACCACTCCCAAAGGCAATTAGCATATCTCCTTGTATAAAGTCAATACCCAATGCATGCTGACTACTAGGAGGTCCGGATACATATACAAGACACGCTCAAAGCTTCCACTCCTTTTTGTTTGTTTCTACTCTGCTGATACTCTAGGATCTAGCCAGAAGGCAACTGTCTCAAAGGCTTCCAATCTATAACTCTCATGACTGGAGAGTGACCATCTCCCTAGCCTGCTAAAATGTGAAGGGTCCAGGAATATAGAAATATAAAATTATAAGCTTAAGAGAGGAAAGCTGACAGTCATCAGCTCTAAAGGTTAACTGCTAACAATGGCTGTCTACTTTACAGCCAGCTCCTCTGTCAACAGCCAGGGGTTAATTTTTAACCCCCTTGCCCCTTATAGCCAACAACTGCAAGGACCAACCAAAGTTAACTTTTAACTTTACAGCTAGCTGATAAGTTTTTTGTGCCTCACGGTGTTTTAGTTTTTTTACTCTTTATTTTTCTGGAATAAAATTTGCTTCTGGTTTAATAGACTGGTGATCTGTCCCCCATTATTGCAAGAACCAACAAACGCACTTCTGTTTTTACACAACCCAAGTTGTCTTCCTCAGAGCCCAGACTAGACTGAAATTCTAAACTGTACCAGCAAGGCTGTGTGGCTCACAGAGCTTGAGGGTCAAAGCTAGGGATGAATTACATACCATTACTTTCACCTGTGCTGCCCATGCTGCTTGCCTCTGCTAAGAGCATTTGATGTCCTTTATAGATAACTGCTATTTTTATTTAGCCCCTAATCACTTTAGGGTTAGCTGCATTTGCTCCTGATCCTATCAGTGCAATAAGTATGGCTTACTGAATTCCACTGCCATGAACTACAAATCAAAGGTTAAGGCAGGGGACATGAAATCACAGGTGGATCAGGGGTGCATTGTAACTGGGCTGGTTAATTACAAGCTCCCTCCCCTGCTTTTGAAATCAGCCTCCATGTTTGGTTCCACCAGGAGAATTAAACAGCACAGGACTAGGGCTGTAGCTCTGTGGAGAGTGCTTCCCTGACAAGTGTGAGGCCTTAGTCTCCTCTGATGCACCTGGCCTTAGTGAATACTCATAACCCCAGCACTTAGGAGGATCAAGAGCTCAAGGTCATCCTTAGATACACAGTTTGAGCTCCCATCTTAAGGGAGGGTAGCTAAAATAGCTTAGTGAACATGGACCCTTGAGTAGGGTAGACAAAGATGAACATCTCATTAGTAAGAGAAGGCAGATGCCCAAGGCATGCAGTGACTGAGAGGGGTTTCTTGCACATTCCATCCTACACACACAGTGCCTTAAGTATCAGAGCACAAGGCAGTGAATATGCTTATACAGACAAGGAGACTGATGCTATTAATGTTCACAGCTGGAAGCTCTCCTTGATGCCACACCTGGCTGTGACCCCACATAAGGGGCTGAGTTAAAGGTCTCTGGATGTGAGACAGCCATTTCTCTCATAAAAGAATTAGAAACATGAGCACGGAACTCAGGAAGATCTGAAGGCCCAAGATACTGAGGGACTCTGGAAACTTAGCAAAGGGAACAAGAGGTTTACTTCAATGCTCTGAGCTTATAATCCCTCCTGTGAAACAAGAACATAAAGGTAGCATAGCAACAAAGGCTGGGGGCTTGAATAAGAGGTCCAAACCAAAAAAAGGCTGTGTCTCCACCTAAGAGACACATAGGGGTGCCTACAAACCCACTCCCAAAGAGGGTAACAGAGTTGCAGATGGAATTTAACATGTTAATGTATAAGCAAGTGGTCACAAGCTTTGGCTTCTTCTGACATAATTTTGACAGAGGGTATCTCCCACCATCTTGCTCCTGGTCTTTGCTATGTCAAGGTGTACACATAGAAAAACATAGAAGGCAGGTGCATTACCAGGGCCCTTTGATTTTAACCAAATTTTAATGACATTCCTGTTGAGTCCATTTCCAGCCTGTTCTCGGGCCTGTTTGGTTTTAATTAAATTTTCTCAAAAATTTACAGATGTTTTCTTGCTTTTCAGGACTCTATCAATTTGTCACCTGTAAGTACATAGCAAAAAAAAAAAAAAAATAAAAAAAAAAAAGCAATCCTTTGGGGGGAAGAAATGATATCTAAAAGGGTAAAAATAATATCATGACCAGAACCTGGAATGGAAGATGTGCCAATAGTGGATATGAGTGTCATTTCTAGTCTGTTTTGAAGCCATATCACCTTGTCCAAGTCCCTGACCTTTTCAACTACTTTCTTCTTTTGAAAAGGAGGGAAGCTGGGTGTGGTGTCTCACGCCTTTAATTCCAGCACAGATATGGTAGATCTCCAAGAGTCTGAGGCCAGCCTGGTCTACATAGTGAGTTATAGGATGGCCAAATATACATAGTAAGTCCCTGTCTTGAAAAACAAACAAAAAGAAAACAACAAAGAAAAAGAAAAAAGGAAAGGAAAGGGAGGGGAGGAGAGGGGAGGGGAGGGGTGGGGAGTGGAGGGAAGGGAAGGGAAGGGAAGGGGAAAGGAGGGAAATGCAGACCCCTTTCAGATCTTGCTTCCTGTGCAGAGGATCCTGCAGTAACCTGACTGTGTAATCCCATCACTGAGCAAACAGATGAGTGCTAGAAGGCCCTTGTTGTTTTGCCATGCTGACAGCCTGCTCTTTTTTATTTGGATTATTTTATTTGTTCCTGATGTACTGGTTCCTAACTTTGTTCATTGAGCTTCACCAAACCTTTGATGGGAGGTAACAAGAGTAAAGAGGAAGTCATAGGCTTGTAGTCATAGCCAGTATGTCTTATGGGTTAGATTCCATGGTCTAAGTAAACAACTGTGACCTGGTTTTCTTAAGCTATCAATTGTAAAAACACAGTTATTCCCTCTGCTATTCAACGAGCACAAACTCTTGTCTCTAACACCTTTGGGTGATATTGCGCTGCCCCACATGCAACTCTTTACTCCACCTAAACAAGTCAGTGTACACCATGCTAAACAGAACGAGTCTATGGATCACATGCTTGAAGTGTCCATGAAGTCTAACTTTTTTTGCATGTTTCTAATTGCCCAGTCTCAAATTCACATATATATGTAGCAAACTAATGCCTGCTTAGGGACTATGATGGTCAATTTCATGTGTCAACTTGACTGGGCCATTAGGTTCCTACACATTTGGCATCTTTGCTGCACTTCACAGGGATGTGAAGAAGAGACAGGGGGAAGAGTTTGTAATCTCTAGAGATAAAATATTTTACAATCTACGAAAAATACAAGTCTAATAAATCTCAAACTACCTGTTATTTAATGAGAAATTATAATAGTTCATGTTGAAGGAAGAGGGAGAGACAACAAAAGCTACCAGATAATCAAAGGAAGTGGAGAGCATGGCATTAAGAATAACTGAGATTAAACTATGGCTTCCTATTTACTAGTTAACAAACTTAAGCAAAGTACTGCATTTTTCTGTAACTCAGTGTCTCCATATGTAAATGCTGGACAGAGCTGTGGCTATATTTACATATTACCCAGCATTAGACTCAGCTAAGATTCTGAAATGTCTTTCTTCCCTCTTCCTCCAGCCTCATCCCTAACCCTAACTTTATTCCCTGCTGCCCTTCCCCCAGATTCTGTTGTTTCAATATGCAATCTATTTATACATAGTGTATCTTTCTAAGACAAAGTGTGCACATGCGTTGAGCTAGTTCAGCCCACTTTGAGTTAGAAATGTTAAACAAGACATTATTCAAAATCTCAGTTGACAACTGCTTTCTCCTCCCTCCAGAAGTTCTGAACAACCACGAACTTTATCATTGGATTTGAATCCCTGAATCCACTTGAGATGAATGCTCTGAATTAAACATCCAAGTTCAGAACAAAAAGGGAAAATTAAAAAGCAATTTCTGTGTGGTGCAATGACAGGGATTATAAGCTGCTGTCTACAATGTCCTAAATGGTAATCCCAATCAATTTGTATGTGTTGACTATCCTGCAATCTTTATGGAGAGTTTGCATGTTACATGGTATAAGATCAGTTACTCACTTGCAAATGGACACTACTGCACGACTTCCAGATTGGGCCAGACTTGGGTGTGCCTCTGAATCTTTTAGTCAGATCTTGAATATAGGTACCAAAATCCTGCACTCAGAGGCAGACTAGAAAAAAGTTGTCCTCCTGCATGGTTCTGTAGGCAATGAAGATACTATATCCTAATCTTTACATGACAAGATGTCAAATGGATGTGGCTTTGTCCTAGAAGAATCTGATTTACAAAAACTAAGGAGGAAACCAGATTTTGAAATCTTTTATGTCTAAGGTCAGTAGGACTTTGTCCTAAAACATCATATTGTTCTCCTTGGTTAATCCCCCGCCTCCAGTATCTCACTATTCTCACAGCTTCCCACATAGATCTTATGAATTAATGCCCTTCAACCTCATTTCCATGACATTGGCAGATTAAGAATATGCATAAGTAAGTCCATTACTTCAAGGTCAAGAATGATTCTTGTGCAATCATCAGGCTCCTCAACACCCACATGAAAGCCACCTATGGCCAGACAGGCCTATATTTCCAGCACTGAGAGGGTGGGAGTTGGAGAAGAAACAAAGAAAGGAGGCTCACTGGGGCTTGCTGGCCATTCAACCTAGCACAAAAACAAAACAAAACAAAACAAAACAAAACAAAAAAACCAGTAGATCCAGGTTCAGTGAGGAGAGACTGTCTGAAAAGAATAGGTAAACAATGATAAAGAAGGACACCTAACGTCCTCCTCTGGCCTCCTCACAAACACACACACACACACACACACACACACACACACACACACACACACACACACACACACACATATTCTACACACATATATCATAAACTGTAGCTCTAATATACACAGTGACTTACTGGTGTGTGCACAGGCCTTACCCAGATGAGTGAGCTCAATGTCTCTGGAGTTAGGAGGCCTCTAGTTCTCAGCACAGGAAGCAGCCCTGCATGAGATTCTTACATATAACCAAAGTGGAGAAACACTGTCCTGTGCATCATTCCAGACCCTCTGGCTCAGGTGCAAAAAAGGCTTTCACACTGTACCCTTCAGTTCAGTGTGGCTTTCACCAGGATCCTGTCCCCTTGCCTTAGCTTCTACTACCCTCTAAAGGCATCTCTGGTCACATGAACAAGAATGTCCCTATTCCTGGTGTGGTGATTGAATTAAGAATGCCTTCCACAGGCTCTGATGTTTGAATACTTGGTCCCCAGTTGATGGCACTCTTCAGGTACTATGGCCTTGCTGGAAGAAGTATGTTACTAGGGGCAATCTTTGATGTTTCCAAGTTATGGCATTCTCAGTTCTCATTCTCTGCTTGAGGTTTAAAATGAGCATCAGCTTCTTGCACCTGCTACCATGCCTTCCCTACACCATCATGGACTCTAGAATCATAAACCCAAATGAACTCTTTCTTATACAAGTTGCTTTGGCCATGGTATTTACAGCTAAGACAATGGTACCCTATCTCGTCAAAGTTTATGGGCAAATTAGTTCCCCTAATCTTCCTCCTGTCTATATTAGAGTGTTGTCTATGAAGCAGGTCCAGTAGCCAGACTGCTGCCCTTTCCTTTAGGATGATCGATCACAGGGCTGAGTTACACTGAATTTTCCAATGTCTCTCCTTCCACAGGAGGCAATGTTCATGAAACATCTTGTTATTTAAAAAATAAATAAATAAATAAAGCCCTCCTTGCAATATAGAAATTTCACACCCTCCTTCAATACCACTTCAAAATGCAAAACAGACAAAAGGTTGAAGTCACAGTCATTTTAGAAAAGTTTAAAAAGCTCAAGCTGATCTTGAAACTTTCACTTAAAAAGAAGTGTACTCCCCAAACACTCTTATGAAAGCTGAGTATGCTAATACCTCAGCTTTTGCACTTGTAGGCAGTGTGTGCACCAGACCTAGTCATAGGTACATTTTTAGCTACACTATGGTCTGAAGTCCTAGAAGCTTTCAGAAGCAGAGCATCACATTTATAGTGGGAAGGCAAATGGCAAACAAGCATTGCTTGATTGTTATGGGAAAACAGGGAATGTTTCACCAGAAGATTTTCCCAGAGTGATTTTCTGGAAGATATCTTTGGCACAAAAAAAGAAAAAAAAAGAAAAAAGAAAAAAAAAAAAAAGCAATCATGAGTTCCAACAAAGGCCTCAGGGATCTTCTGGCCAAGAGAAAATGACAGTAAGAAAACACTTCAAAACTTTGGAAAAGAATCTGCCACCACGATGCCAGGGAAGGAGATCTGGATTCCATTCCCCTTGATCTGCAGAATGAGTGCCATTCTTTCCCCCATGGAACTATTTTCAAGAACTTTCTCTTAAAGGACTTCATTAAGCAGAGATAATAGACATTTTAGTACCAATCTGCTAAACCCAAAGCTGTGGTTTTGGCTTAAAATGTGTTCTCATGATCAACAATCACAGGGTTTTTTTTGTTGTTGATGTTTTGGTTTGTTTTTCCCCTTTCCAATTCAATGATCTCAAACTTTGCAATTTTCTGTTCAAATATCCCAAGTTCAGAGAGGTGGAAGCAGTTGGTCTTTGATCTACTGTGCTTACAGCAGGACAGATAAATCTACCTATTTCTAAATATGGCCAATTCTTTTGGTGGGCAAGGAAAATGAGAATTAAAAGAAGAGATGTGTGAGGGGTGTTCAATTTGCCACCAAACAAGGCAAGAGACCACTGTCTACAGTCAATTTATTTTTTGGCGGTTGAGTCATGTCTTCCATGTGATGATGAGGCAATTTAGCAAACAGCCATTGGTGGAGAAAAAGAAGATGGTATTCCAGAAACCACAACATTTACCCCAACTCTTGAGAACTGATCAGTAAAAGCCACAACAAATTCATACTCTACTCTTTTTGGTTACACACTGCCTTCACTTACCTATTAATACCAATTCCATTTAGCACAGCTTGAAGGACATTACTTATTTTAGCAGAGGGTATACTGATTGCGGGTAAGAAAGCAGCTTTTCCCTGTGCCCAGTTTACTGAATTGTCATCTATACAAGTATAACAATTGAACACAATCTTCTCTGTTGTTAGGTCATGGGAACCACAAACTGCTTTGCTATCTTGCAAAGTGAGCTCCAAAGCTTCCTGAGTCATCACTGTGACTCTTGACCATGAAAGAGATGCAGAAATATTCTGGAGTTTCTGGCTTCTCCACTCCCCACCAGCAGCTGCCCTTTTTGCTGAGAAACACTCAAGATGAAAGACTGTATAAGTGTTTCACCACTGATGTAACTTTAAAAAAAATCTTTGCAATAAATGTATTATTTCCTATGGAATATTCAATCCTTATATAATCTAATACTGTTTCTAAGACTGGCAAATCACATGCGCTGGGAAGCATTATATTTTACAGTAAAGTTATGTAAAATGTTCTGATGAGGTTGTGTGTGTGTGTGTGTGTGTGTGTGTGTGTGTGTGTGTGTGTTAATGTGTTTCTTTGTAGATTAAATCTAAAACAAATTCAGCTGGCCATATGGAATGATTCTTGAAAAAGGTTTTAAATTTTTTCTTTAAATCATCACATGAGATGTGGGAAAATATGCTTTATCCAGTTTATGAACCTCTGCTTGACATGAAACTTCAAATTGCCATCCTTGGTGGCTATATTCAGTACTCAAAAATGATTGGAATGACTTTTTTAAGGGAGAGTATGGGCAATAACATCCAGTTCAGATCATAGAGAGATGAAGAGCAGAATGGCAAGCAGCAGACAAACTGACCAAACTCTGACACAATCCATGCCTGCTTCTAAAGTATGGCACAGTCCAGCAAAATCCAGCCCTTCACAGAAGAGGTAAGAACTACTACAAAGAAGAGTCCAAGAGGTTAGAGATGCTCAGCAGCTAAGAGTGCTTGCTGCTTTTGCAGAAAACATATTTCGTCCCCAGTACCCAGTTCCAGAAGCCCACACACATCTATAACTCCAGCTCCAGATGATCTAATTCCCCCTTCTGACCTTTTTGAGCACTTGTACTCACTCACTTGTACATCCAGACATAGACACACACATATAAATAAAAATAAAAATAAGATCTATATTTTAAAAGTGAAGTTGGTAGATGCTTGCCTAGAATGCAAGAAGCCCTGGATCCATTCTCAGTACCATATAATCTCAATTTTGTGGTACACATTTTTAATTCTAGCACTTTGGTGATAAAGGCATGTCATCCTTGGCTATCCAGTGAGTTTGAGAAGACTCCTGTTATACTTTAATGGTGCTGTATGAAGACTGGACTACTGTGCTTTCTGTCCTAGCATGTGATAGAGATGAGAAAATAGCCCACTCAGACTTTAATAACATTCTCTCAGATGAAGGTCACAAATGCCATGGATGACTTGGGACTGAATAGGAAAAGCAGCAAAAGGCATGAATGTCCTTTCTCATCTATGTCATTGCCAGTCATTTTCCATATCTGGCCATTGGAAATTATGCACAGCAAGTTTTTTTTACTTCTCCTTTGTGTATGCATGTATGTATGAGACATGAATGCATGAGCATGTATGTGATTTGAGTGTGGAGACATGAGTTTACTATGAGCATCTACATCAATTGTGCTCTGTCATATATATGGAGGCATCAGCTCTTACTGAACCCAAAGCTCACTGATGAGCTAATACAGCTAGTCAGCTTGTTCGAGGATCCCCTGTTCCCCACTTCAAAAAGCTGAGATTTCAAGCAGGCTGCAGTATTTGCCCTAGATTTATTTATGTGGATGCTGGAGATCTAACCTCAAGAGTTTTCTGCATTGAGCCATCTCCCTAACCTATTTCCACTTACTTCCTGTAAATGAGCACTCACTCATATGGGTGACCCCGATCCCATCAGCAGACCTTACATATTGGTGAGGGCTGACTTGAAATGAACTATCTTCTCAAAACCCCCTGATAGTCCTCATCTCTTCTCCAGTCAACTGGCTTTCACATAGATCATAACAAGCTCCCATCATCCTTGAGTGACCTGTGAATGTCAAGCTTCAGGCAGGCCACCTTCAGCATTCAGTGTTCATCAGGGAGCTAAACCCAGTAAGACATTGAAAAGAAGGGCTTGGATCATCAGGAAGAGCTTGAAATCAAAGATAGATAGGGCTCCATTTGTATTGATTAATGATAGTGATGACTGCAGAGCTACCCCATGGTACTGTGGGAGGCTTCCACACACAGTGCTTTGCTGCATTTCAAACAGAAAAAAAAGCAAGCCTTTCTGTGAATGTAGAGAATTTTTTTCATACCATCCAGCTGCTATAAATTGTTTTGCCAACTAAAACAATGCTATCTTGCCCAGCTGGATTATAAATTAAAACAAGCTAAAGCTTGCCTGAACAGCCCTTGCCTAGAAATGAAAGCCCCCCTTTCTTGTGCCCTCTTCCCTCCTTGTCACCTTAACTAACATTAGAGTAGATTCCAATTAGTGAGAGTTACACTTTCAGAGAAAGACAAGAAGTGGACCTATATCAGTTATTTTCTCCACAAATCCAAATTAGACCTCTCCAGGAAATCAGAAATGAAGGATGGATTTTTATCAGGATATACTAGGGAAGAAGGAAACAGGAGATTTTTTTTATCAGGAGTTGAGTTTAACAAAAATGTCACTGTATCAGAATGGCTCTTCAGATATTACACAGAGAAAGATACATGTTTGGCTAATATATTCTGCTAATACCCACCAATCTCCAAACCTGTCATCTTTGCATTGTACAGACGGTGATTTTTTCCACTTTTGGGAATTTTGTAATAAAGCAGTTGCTAGGATCTTATAAAAGAAGAAAAATAAGGACTCATTTTTAAAAAGTTTTACTTTTATCATTGTTGAGTATATCTGTGTGATGGTATGTATACGTGAGTGCAGTCCAGAAGATGGTGTGCATCCTATGGAGCTGGAGTTACAGCTGGTTGTGAGCCATGTGAGAGCAGTGGATGCTCCTAACCACTGAAGCACTACCCCAGCCCTAAAACTCTTGGAACAACTTCACTGTGAAGCAAAACTGGGATTTTGTTTGGGTGGGGGGGGGGGGGGGTAGAAACCTTGAAAGATACCCAGGACCAACGTGAAGCCTTTGGTGGAAGAACCTGTAGTGCTAGATCCTAATTCCCAGTCCCAAAAGGAATAGTCCCTGGCAGTGCAGGTGCCCACATGACTCAGAGCCAGTGCCAGCATCATAGGGTACACATAGCAGGAAGGGTTATAGTTGAAGAGTTTCTGAACCTTCAGGAATTGTTACTGAATCCCCTGCACACCATACTCCCATCTTCAGAAAGACATGGGTCTTGGGGTCCCCACACATGCAAAGTTTGAGCTAAGTTCCAAAGAAATGGAATGGACATGAGGAAGTAGAACTATGCCATTTATAGGCTTTATAACTTGGTAAATTAACACTGATCCTCCAACACCAGCTCAAGAATCCTGCCTATGTCCCTTAACCTGACTAAGGAGGGCTGGTACTACATTCCTCTCATGGTCCCTAGATATCCAGTGCCATATACTATACAAATGATGGAAGGGGAAAAACACCTGCCTGGACAGCCCTTTGCCTAGAAATGACTGTCTTCTATACACCATAGTTGTATCTGCAATCTGCTTCACAATGTGACTCAACACAGGTCAGCTGAATACCTTGTTGGGGCAGTCACTGTGCTGGTGAAAACTGTTTCCTGCTGATGACATCACTGTGATTCTTGTTGCAACACTGCATTGAAATCCTCTCTTTATATCCCATACACAACACATCAGGAATATATTAAAATATTAGTTCTTTCTTTAGATTACACCTTGAACATAAACTCTAAGCTGGTGCTCTCATCTCAGTTCTGACCACATCACTCTTGCTTAGATGTTCACAATGGCCATCTAACCAGTCACCCTAATTCAATCGGTTACTTACTGTTCACTGACATGATATTTAACCATGGTCATCAGATCATCACATCACAGTTCCCATAAAATGTAAAGCCAGACCCAAGGACTTTACAGTGGCTCATAAGCAGTTACCTGGCCTCAACTATCTATCTGACCTCAGTCCCACACAGGAGTGTGCCCTCTGTGTCTGTCTGCCACACTGGCTTTCTGAATGTTTCCTAGCAATGCTTACCTGAGAGCTGATAGCTCTGACTGTTAGGATTCTGCTGCCACTCCAGCTGCATAACCACACATGTGCAGTTCAGCAGCTAAGCAAGGGGTCTTACATCTTGTTTCATCAGTGTATTGTGTGATTGTGCAATCAGTGCATGCGTGGCGTATCTCCCTAAGCCTACCTGCACATGTGTACAGGAATCCTTAAAAAGCAGGACACAGATTCCTCCTTTCCCCTTTCTGTTCTCTCCTCCCCGCTCCCTCTCTGCTCTCTGCACTGCTTCTTCCCCAGGCCTGGTTACTCTCTTCTGTCCCCCTCTCCCTCCTCCTAATAAAGCTCTGATACTGGGTTTTGTTGGGTCGTGATCTTTCTCAAATGGTAACAAGGGCCACTTAACATTTTTAAAACAACACTGACCCTTTCGGTAGGAATCTGTTTCAACACTACTCCACAGAGAAGCACCTGACAGCCCACCTCAGGAGCACTGTCCACCCTCACTCTGAAACCCTGGGTCTCTCTTTTCACCCCTGGCACATCTTCCACTGCAAAACACCACAAGGCTCTCTCCAATTTGAATGTTTCTATTCCCTTCCTCTTTGTCTCCACCTTTCAAGCACATATTCAACAGTGGCAGAGGGCGGAGTCTTCTGTAGACCTGTTTAATCCACCATGCTATCTACAGGGCCTAGAAACAACCATATATTAGGTAACAGATAGACCTGAATATCAAAATCAGGAATGTATGGGAGTAATTACTGGACCTGTCCACTTACTAGAACCAGGTTGAAATTGGGATGGGCATTACACTTATCCTACTGACTCTCCACTTTGCCTGGATGAGTCAAAAACATAAACTAATTTAATTGTCTCAGTTCTGAGGCAGGTTATATTGTTCATATATTAAAGAAAAACAAACAGAAGCCTGCTAAGCTTGAGTAACTTACCATGCATAAGCTCTTTCTACAGTTCATTCTGTTCTGCCTCTAGATAGCATTTAGCAGAAAACAAAAGTTGCACTTTCCAGTAACAAAATGGGAACATCTCACTACACATACAAGAGAGATCTGAAGAAAAAATAGTTTCACTAAGAATTAGAAAAGTGAAGAAATTCCTATAAAAGGATGAACACTAGGGGCTTTAAATGAGAGCTTTTCTAACAGCCCACTGAACTCCACCCAGGTTCAGCAACAGCAAGGGAGGGTGACCGAGACAGCCCACTATGCCATGAGATGCCCCAGACAGTGAGCACAGTAGCAGAAGACTGGAAAGGTGAAGGCAAAGGATGCCTGGGCCTGACATCCTGACCATGCCATCCAGGGCACCCTGTGAACTTTGAATAGTAAGCTGGAGGAGCCTGGGCAAAGCAGCTGCAGGCTGAGGAGGAGGCCATTACTTCCAGATCTATAAGAAATGTTGCTCCTGCCCATAGGTCTAGATCTCCTCTGACCTTCAAACCTCTAACACAGAGGAGGCTGGGCAGGAGCAAGAGACTCAGCTGCCAGACTCAGACCAGGCAAGAGAAGTGAATGGGAAAAATCAGAGCCCAGGGTCTGCAATCACCAGAGTATTCAGAGGCTGATCTGAGGCAGCAGGATCCAAGGGGATCCACAAATGGTTAACTTACAGATTCTTCACTGATTAGTAGCTTCAGCTGCTCATCAATAGAATCTCCAGCTGATAATTATTAAGTGAAACTTGAGGCTACATTTGCATATGTAAAGCATATTTCACTCAAAAGCCACAATAGAAGGGAGAATGTGCTTCCTGATTGTACAGCACTGGGAGGATGAGGTTGGATGGGGATCCAGCCTGCACTGCATGTGTTGCTCCATGCTAATCAAGCCAGATATTCAGCAGAAATAAATCCCACATCCCAAAATACGCCATTTGACAAAATCCAGAGCTCACATAAGAGACTTCTCTGTAGAGATTTGAGGAGGATGCATTTCACAATGAGTAGCTCTGAGGGTTGTGATTACCAGGCTGGGTGCATGCTAAGGCATACCCTGCCCACTCACACACCTGGGCTGACTCACCGCATCATGGAACAGGGCCAACTTCCTTCCATCCCTGCCACCGATTCCCAAAGCTTTGAATCTCTGCACCTGCCCATGGAGATGCTTTGGTACTGAAGAACAAGTTAGATGGAAATGCTAGCAGCACCCCTTCTAGCTCATCTGATGGTTTACCTCTGTTATAATTATCCTGGCTTAAGCTGGGCAGTGGTAGCACACACCTTTAATCCCAGCACTTGGGAGGCAGAGCCAGGCAGATCTCTGTGAGTTCGAGGCCAGCCTGGTCTACAGAGTGAGCTTCAGGACAGGCACCAAAACTACAGAGAAACCCTGTCTCGAAAAACAAAAACAAAGCAAAACAAAAAATTTATCTTGGCTTATGAGGAGGAACAGCTCTAAAGATCATGTATCTCCTTGTCTAGAAAAGGATGCTATAGCAGAGGAGTCAGCATGTCCAGAAGGATAAAGAGAGCAGTATCCTTAACGTGCATTGCAAAATCAGGAATTTCAAAATACCAGTGTCAGTTGAAGGTTCTAATGCCAAGGAGTAATGAGAAAGCCACAGGAACCAAGAAGAGGTGCCTAAAATTATAATACTCTAAAGAAATGGACAATGAGGACAAAATAATAACAGAAGCATTAACTACGGTTTTCTTTGTTCTTGATTGAGTTTGTGACCCTCGTGGTGCCCTGCCACTCTTCCTGAAAAATGAAGAAAAGAATTCTTTAGAAGCCCTAGTCTATGTGCCATGAATTCAGTTTATAACATTGAAACATACAACTGCCATACATCAATCTGCCAATCTTCTGCTATGGGACTTTCCTTTCAGGATATGCTAAAGGTTCAAATTTCCACATTGTCCTTTTCATATAAAACATAAAGACACTGTCAAACACATCCAGTTTGGATTTCTTGAGGGTACAGTTTAAATGTAAAAGACATTTTTTATATAAAATTAATCAAGTAACAGAATCTCTTTTATATTTTTTTAACTTTTCTCTCATTTTCTTCTAAAAGTTACCTTGCTTACTTGTCACTTGGCAGCTGCTTTTAGGGGAATAGGGGAATTCACCTTTCAGCTATGGTTTTAAAGTATATAACTTAGTGTTTTTATAGACACTTCCTATACTCATATGTCAAAGGCTAGAAGTAATAATGGAATCCTATTATTTAGTGATGTAATAAAGATCTACTATAACAGGCATGATAATGTATTAAAATGACTTTTGCTCATTACACAATTTAGTTGGTAACATAAGCTATGTCAGATGGCTCAAGAAAGTAGTCTCCTGGCCGGGACTCCATTCACATTGGACACTGAAGGGTATTCTGACAGAAAAACTGCTATTGCAAGTGGTCTTACTTGAAGATGATTTAAGAATCTCCTGCTGAGAATTTCCCAGATGTCCTGTAGGGAAGAATGAACAGGAACACACACAACTTGATGTCTTTTGCTTCCTAGGCTGGTTACTCAGTAAGAACAAGAGATCTAACAGCTGTCTGCTACAAGGGTCAAGGCACTTTTTTCTGTAAACCATAGGTGCTGGCTCTGAAATAGCCACCTATGTGCTTCTGATAAAATAACTATCTCTATGTGATTCCTCACATTTTCAGCTTGACAAAATCTATAATGACATGGAGGACAGGTCTCTGATCTTGCTTGTGAGGAATTGTCTTGATTATATTAACTGATGTGGAACATTCATTCTCTAGGCAGAGGATCCTGGACTGTATAAACCAGAGAAAGAGGGCGTAGCACTAGCATGAGGTCATCATTTCTCTCTATTCCTGATCATGAATACAATGTGACTATGTCCTTCAAGCTCCAGATGTGGAGACTTCCCCTATATGATGTACTGCAACCTGGACTCATGGGCCCAAATAAATTATTTCTTCCTTATGCTGCTTCTGTCAGGGTATTTTATCACAGAAACAGGAAAAAAACATTAAGGTACTCTACCTGGCAGAAAACCATGAGACCAAGCTCACAGCACCCTATGTTCATGTACTTGTCTCTGATATAAGCTGATACAAACATGGGGGACTACCACTGTGCTCATTATATGATGTAATAGAGACACAGAGGACCACAAGCTCTTGCAGAATATCTCTAGGATATGGAGAATAGAATCTGAAATAATCTGATCCTAGACTATGCTAGTCTCTACCCCTTGAAACAGTTCCTGGTATCTAGTTTATCATATTGAAACCAAGAGTAGCTCAAGTATTAATGGTATCAATGAATCATAGGCTCAGGTTTCCCTGAATGGTTGTAAGCCCTTGTAAAAATACTTCAGCAGACCTCTGTCCTTCCACATGAGATTATCTCATCTTACCTTGAGTGCTGCTGAATCAGAGGATGTTCTAATGGCAACAAGAGTGCACAGACCTAGTGCCTGAGAAAAAAGAACTCTTTGGAAGTAAGTGACCAAAACAGAGGAAGACAAAGAAAGGTGACCAACTGCAATGATGTTGTGCAAGATATTCAATACTTTTGAGCCTCACTTAACCTGTAACCAAATGTCTAGCTTAGAAAGATTTTAGAAGTCTTTTTTGAAATTGCTCATTAAAGTCTCGGGCCAAGGTAAAAGGGAAATCTTATGGGAATAGCTGCAATATTCTTAAATGAAGACAGAGGATTTTCTTGGGATTCTACTGCTATTACTATTATTGTTAGTTGAAATTCATGTATCCAGTTATTTAAGATAGTAATAAAAACAGCTATCTGGGGTAGATAACAACATTATCACTTTCAAGTTGAAAGGACAGAGCAATCCCAAAGCACAGCAATGTTCACAGAATCAGAAAGGCCACTTAAGTTATTGTAGTCTGGTGGAGGAAATGGCCTCCCCTGACATTCATTACACCAAAAGGCTTACACCAGCCCTGGGCAAGAAAACCAGAGATACAGAGAACCAATATGGGGTACCTGGATGACCACCATCTGCTCACTGAGGTCTAAAGAGACTCTTTCCACTTTCTCTGTATAAAATCCAAGCTAGACTCTCTGACAGAAGCTACAATACAGTTCTCAGGCTTCCATCATCTCTAGATTAAATGACTACAGTATAACAGTACAATGTTTCAGTATACCAGAAGTCTGAGCCATCAGGAAACTGAATATATTTTCCTCTAAAGGAAAGAACAAACACATATGAAACAAGTGATACCTACGGTTTCTGACTCAAAAAGTTATGTACATAGGTCAAAGCCTTATAGCATGAAGAAATGCAAGAGGCAAAATAAGCTTGGATGTGTTAATGGTTTTATAATTTGTGGGGCCGTGTGTATATAACCAGGGAGGTCTGCTGATTGCTACCTGTCTGTCAGGTAATTATTTTGATTTTCTCTAGTTAAGCTCAATCTAAATGTCCAGGACCCAATCATAGTTATTCATTTACTCTATATATTACTGAGGCATCTACAATATGACAGTCAGCATTCTGTGCCTTTCCCTCCAAGAACTCAAAACTCAGTGGGAGAAAAGAGAACCATAATGTGCAATGAAATAAAGCAATAGGACAGAAAACAATGTGCCAAGGCAGCATGCCAAAGCACTCAGTCAGCTCAGTGAGTGAACTTTATTCCTTTATAAAGTACCTAGAACCAGGGTTTGTTTTTGTTGTTTGTTTGTTTGATAGCAACAGAAAACAAAGACATTACCCAATTTATCCAATAGTTCCAGAAGTTTGAAAACAGCTGGGTAGTGAGCCATTACCAATACCACAGCCACCTTTGGTCTTACAGAAGAACTAAGGAGAGAAACATTATAAAGGCTGTCCATAATGAGTTCATGGGAGAAAAATGAGCATTTAGCTTACAACCTGGGACTGTAGCTAGTCCTCAGATACCAACCACTCCAACACCCCCTGCAAAACTACATACAGCTTTAAAATTTGCATTAAGAAAGTTTCAACTATATGCAAACCATTCATCTCATTCCTCAAGTTTCCACCAGGAGGAAGCTCTCCCAGGGCAACATGGTACACAGGCTCTCTGGATCCACCTCTTGCCCCCTTTCATAAAAAGATGAGTGACAAACCCAACTAGCAATCCATTTGAAGGACCTGGGCAAGCATTTCTTGTTCCAGCCCTCTGAAATATCTCAAGGTGCTGTCTGCCTGGAGACAACAAGCGCCTCACGGCCGTGGAGGAACACCTTAAAGTTGCTTAGTCTAATTTGGGTGAGGAAATGAGTCTTCCAGTTTGCAGTATATTCTTCAAATGGCTTTAGACAGAAAGTATCTTTCTGCCTGAGTATCTGTCAGTCTATCCTTATCCCCAGACATGGAACACAAAGATATTAGTGACTATTACCAGAAACCACATTAAATAAGCTTTGGGGAGGGGAATATTGGTAAACGACAAATCCTCATTTTGTGCATATCTATGAAGAAGCTATCACACTCAGGACATTACCAGTGATGCTGGACATACAATAAAAGAAGCAGATATGGATGCTATTTATAGTTCACCATGAGCACCAATTGTCTGATTCATTACTTAGTGACAATAATGAAGTGCTATAAAATAATTATTTAATGGCTCCACCAGCTGTTAAGTCCAGCTCAATGGCCCCACCAGATGGTAAGTCCTACTCCCATGAACTGCTATGACAATAGCATCCTCCCCAGTTCTTGCAATGTGCCACAGCCATTTCTCTGGTACCATTATATTCCTTCTCAGGTTTTTGATGGGATTGAAGACTAGCAGTTATAGCTACAACTTAGTGTGTGTGTGTGTGTGTGTGTGTGTGTGTGTGTGTGTGTGTGTGTGTATATATACACACACACATATATATATTGTGTGTATATATATATATTGTGTATATATATATTGTGTATATATATATTGTGTATATATATATTGTGCATATATATAGATATATATACACTAAGTTATCTGATATACTATATCAGATAGAACATATTAAGTATTAGATTCAGGTTCTTTAGGATCGGACACCTTTTGGAATGATCTTTGTAATATACCATTTACCTACACTCTAGACTTCTCTGGATTTTAGTATGTGTTTCTTGCTTGATATTGTTTGCACTGATTGTAGTTCCATCTTATCTAGGTCATTATCCCTCATTACTCCTGGACAATATTTGATAACCATTCCTTTGTATATAATCTTGTATTAAGTTAGAATCTTCTTATATAGACAAAAAGGGGGAGATGTAGTGGGTAGCCATTCCAGCTTTGGTCTGGAAGTTCCAACCCCCATTGAGGCTTTGGTAACTATCACGCCTACAAGGCGGGGGCCAAGGGAGGGCCCTGAAGAACTGAGATCGGGACTCAACGTGCGCGCTCTTGTTTCCTGGACCTGGACGCTAGAGGAAGACCAAGGGGAGTTCTCCAAAGAACACTGCCAGACTGCGCTGTGTCTTTTCCAGAACCTGCCACCTACCTATCCCTTCATTTGTAAGTTACCCACTAAATAAATCTTCATTTTAACTACGTGGAGTGGCCTTAATAATTTCACCAACTCCCAGTTCTGCTTCTGAAATCACCTCTCACATCAGTTGGGACCTTTGCATTCCCAATAGCATGTCCATGTTTCATTATTGCAACTCATCCTCTGGCTTCCATTTTCCAAGTGATCTCTTGGCATTCATTTGTTATAAATTTTAATAGTTATAAAATACATAGAAGTTTACTACCTCAACCATTTAAATTACAGTTCCGGGTCACATTGTCATACAACCAGTAAGTCTACCTTCAGAACTTTTTTGATTCTGTAAAACTGTTCTCTTTTTAACCCTGGCCTCAGGCAATCACTACTCTTTCTGCCTCTCTGATCTTGATTATTCTAGGAACTCCACGTAAGTGAAATCTTACATTGGTATTTTTATGCTAACTAACCTCACTGAAGTCTACTGGCATTTGTCATTATCTCAATTCTTTCTCCATTTAGTGCATTCTCTTTAAAATGTCAGCTCATCATTGCTTCCTGTCCACTGAGAGCCCTTTGTAGGCTCTTGAGCTCAAAGACAATTGCTTCCCCATGGGCTAAGGCTGTGTACAGCGCCACTGTTACTTGTCCATGTGCAGCAAACAGTCCTATCTACACGTCCATTGCCTGATCTTTCCCTCTGTTATCCCCAGGGCAAGGGTCACACTTTCAGGATCTCGACTGATCTACTTCTAGTAAGCCTTCAGAAAAGGACCCTAACCAAGTCTTTATGAGGTTTCAACATATGCCACACATGGCACATGTGGTAACCAATGGCACATGCTCATGGTAGTATGAGCTGCTCTTCTGGGGAACCAAATCAGAGTAAAATGAAAATCTAATTGCATGTTACAATGCCTCTCTTTTCCTTTGTTTATTACAATTCCCAGGAAAAATCAAGAGTGTATTTTTGAGTTCTCATCTCTCTGAAGCACTGAACAGACATAGAGTAAAGCTGAACACAGGAGTGGAACCAGACCTAGAGTGGTTCTGGAAAGGCATGCCGAGTTAGTGAGGTTTGATCTTCAAACAAGAATGAAGGGGTAAAAATAAAAGGCACAGGAAATCCAAATGTACACAAATGTTGGGATGATAGTTAGGAGACTGATAAAAACACCTGTAAAATCAAACAAAAGGAAGACCTGTGTGAAAGATGCAGAGTTAACATGGAGGGAAATAAGATTATAGGCCACTTGACATGGTAGGAACTGAAAGCTTGCCAAAGGCTCCAACTCAAGGAAGTTAACTATAAATATGAGTTTCACCAGTGGAATAATCTGTAAGTTTCTAGGACTATTTCTCTGTGCTGGGACCATGCATAGGACAGTCTTACTAACTTCTGTGAAAGCACATCTCCATCTTCTCTATGGCTTTCCACAGTAGAAAATCCCTCCAATTCTGAGGACAGAGAACAAGAGCAAAGGCAAACTATGTAACTGACCCTGAACCATTTTTGCTGCTAAGTGAGAGGGTCTAAGGTTTTCCAAAACATACCCTTCTAGCAATCTGATTTTCACCAAACCATGGCTCATGTCAAGCCTGGAAATATTTTTAAGGAATGCTTTTTTATATCTGTGTTCTAAAAGAAATCTCTGTGTTCTTCTGTATTGCAAATACTATGAGCACAAGTTGTAAGGTGGTATTTTGGTAACAAAGGATGCTTTTGCACAAAACACCAAAAAGTGGCTAGGGCAGACTGACTGCCCACTGTGATAGCTAATGCAAACACTTGGATCCCTGCTCCATACTGTCCCAAAGGGATCTGATTCTAGAGATGAACTTTGAAAGTGGGGTGCTTGTTATCATAGGCAAGGGAATCTCCTGAGTGATGTCAGTCACTATAGCAGAGTCTTCAGATCAAAAACTGTGCCAGCTGCTCATGTTCACACACTGCAAGTTGTACATGCAAAGACAACAATTAAAAATAGCAGGCTAGCTATGGAAATTTCCTGATGACAGTGAAACAGAACTGAGAATTCATAAAACATATCAGAAGATTACATGAGAAGCCAGAATACATAACAAAAACTGAGAAAGTGGTCAAAACAATAAAATGCAATCTGTAATAACAGACCATGTATATATATTATTATATAATGTATTTAAGAAAGATGCTTAAAAAAAAGAATGATGTTTTTACCCATTCAGTATAAAAATCTTCAGAATTTTTTCTGGAAAGGACCAGATACTAAATAGTCTGAACTTTTGCAGGTTACACAATCTCTGTTAGCTCATCAACTGAGAGTGCATAACAGATAGAAATCTGTTCCAAAAATGCCTCTCTATACAAGTATATGGAGAGGCAATTTTGGTCCAAAAGCCATATCTGTCTTCTCATAATCTGTCAAAGCAATAATCTAGAATTTGGTTCTCACACTGGAAGAATGCTTTTAGAAGTTTCCTAAAGTTTAATTTTTATAAATTCTTATTCTGTCAAACAAATCTCACTTATTATCATTTAACAAAAGAAGTGCAATACTAAGATTTTAAACATTCACACAGGGCTGCCCAGCTGTGTCAGAAAGAGAATCTTCTACTGGGGTGCTTTTGCCCATACTTGGGGGTCCTATATTAGAGGATGGAGAAACAATCATTCTGTAAAATGGACAAGGCAGCAACATAAATGATCTTTGAGTTGAAAAGCTGGAAATATGAGTTGTTCTGTATCTATGGGTATAAGAACAGAAACTGGATCAAACTAAACTGGTCCTAGGGAAAAAGGGAAGTTGACCATGAACACAAGCAAACTGTGTAGGAACAGAAGATAAGAGCAAGGGAAATAAAGGTGCTGTTTGTCAAAGGCAATACTATCTCCATACCCTTCTCTGTTTTTCCACCCTTTCCCGCAGAAGTCTAAGCTTCTCTCCTACCAACTCGTTTCTCCTAACTCACAGATATCTACAGCATCACATCTCCAGACGACACCCGTCACAGCAGTACCACTGCCCTGGACTCAGCTTAGCTCTATGTCACCTCTCCAAAGTTCTGAGATGAGTTGCCACCAGAGATCATCCACCACCTTGAAGACCTGGTACAGGTCATAGGTACACTGTCCATCTGATGACGAGCAAGAATGAAACAGTCCTATGGTACCAAATACATATAGGATTGTAGGAGTATGAATACTAGCCAGTGCTCTGAGTGGTGGGCACACAACTTAGGATGTCCAAGCATGGCAAATGCATGCCCAGATTAGCAACTTTGGGGGGGAAGGGTAGACAGATCCAAGGTGCAGAAGGCCAAATTGAATACAGAATGCATTGGTCAAAAAGGCACCTATTAAGGATGTATTTGTGCAGTTCAGCAAGAATCAGAAGGACCTAGAGACAGTCCAAAGGAGTATGATAAAAATAATTGCACAGATAAGGAGTCTAATATGTAAAACTATAAATATACAGTAGGACACTCTGTGAGGAGATACTGTTTTGACAGCTCTAGAAAGCTGCTTTGTATTTTTCCTAAAGGCAGCATGGCAAAGAACAAGGGAAAGGAAACTTGGATTTGAAAAAAATGATCATCGATTCTGATAGCAATGATTCATGTGTACACTGAAATACCTCAGTCAACACAGAAAGCATCATATCCCTAATGTATATATGAAAGGCATGTTGCAAATGGAGATAATAGGAAAGAAAGCCTCTGCTTCCTCTGTCCAAATGATCCGTAAGAGATAAGAAGAAAAATTTGAGCTTCAATTCTATTTTTAGCACTTGCAGTAGAGCCAGCTAATTCTCCCTCTGCTACCGCCTCTGGCTGACCCAGATCTCCCTGAGTTTCTTAATGACATGCCACGATCTAAGGACACTGTGGTTATCAATGACAGGCTCCCAAATCTGAACAAAATCCTTCGAAACTGCCCTGAGGAAGAGGAGTATCTATGACAGCACCACCACATAGTCAAGGCATCCTTGTGGAAGTACAGGTGACATCACCTACCCTGCTGCTTTCCTTGCTTTTATTCTTATGACAGAACAGAATCTAGGGAGAACCATACCAGTATGTTAGGGCAGGGATTCTTAACCCTGAGTGCATAGCAGCATCCCTTTTAGAGTATTATATAAATATATGCCAATCTATTATCCCCCAAATTCTGTTTCAGCAGATTCAGATTGTGACCCCCAAATCTACCATCTGCAGAATTTTCCAGATGGCTCTTTGCATAATCAGCATTCAGAGCAACTCTCTTAGGACTCAGCTTCTAACACAGATATGTAGCACCTAAGTAAAGATAGCAGCACTCTCTATAGGCCAGGAGCATGGTTTAAACCACATATATAGTAATGATGTGGGCTCCAGGAAACAGGACAGCCGACTCATAATCCAAGAGGGCCCAGAAGGAGCTGTATGTCATTACCACTAGGATTTCAGAAGAGAAGCATGGCACTTCAGTACTCTAATAAAACAGAAACAAGGATAGAACGTCTTGAGGTTCTGAATGGTGAGCCCTTTGAGCCCTGTCTCAGAAGGGACTTTACAGCCAATGTTCACTCTGAATGTGACAGAACCTACCAAAAGTTCTATTATGCATCTGATCTAAAAGAACAGGCCTGGGCTACCTGCCCCTTTCTTACCAGTATTCACTCTCCAGATACTCCCAAGGTATTTAAAAAATGACCCTGCTCAAACTTAGTATTTCTTCCAAAACTTAACTTGCATTCATGTTATATTTAACTAGCATGAATCTGTCCACCTGTCTGAGACAGTTACTCACATCCTCCATGGATGGAAAAGGGACACCTTCTGGACCATTTGGCTCCAGTCAATATCCCCCACATGACTACCCATTTTTCTCCAGAGTATAAACCAGGATTTGACTTGATGTTTCTCTTTAACTATCATCCTCATTAAAATACAAGCTACCTGAGATCTGGATGTCTGCATCACTGCTTCATCTCTGTTGTCCACACAGGTACAAAAGACTCAAACATTCACATGCACCCATCTTGTATATGCCAGCCCTTTTGCAAGTCGAAATAGTCAAACTATATCACCACTAAATTTCTACATCAGGATTCCAATCCCTAGCCCATAAGAGTGTAACCTATAGTGGAAATAGGTTTCCTAAAGGTATATTTAATTAAGATGAGGTAAACCTTAAATAGGAAAGTCCCTAATCTAATAAATCTGATATTCTCATAAAATAAATCTGCACACTTCCCTCCCCCATGATCAGCCAAACATGTACACAAATGAGCAGCACTAATTGGACTCAAGGGTTATTAACAGCAGCAACATCAAAAGGATCAATGAGGTTGGCAAGATTTGGTGGAGGTACTAGAGGAAGTTGAAGGAAGATAGTAGCAGATACATATGATCAATATACATTCTATAAACGCATGAGACCTTCAAACAATAAAAAAAATACTGTTTTTAAAAAGCAGGCATTTGGAACAGAAGGAAAACCAGGAGACTAGATGAAAGCTGCCATACTCGAAGAACTAGGGGAAACCAAAAGAGGTGCCTACAGTAGCTCTTTGCTAGAGTCTAAATAGGCACCACAGCTTATTTAAAACCTACACTTCAGACTTCTGGTCCCCAGGAGCAAGAGACAATAAGATGGTATCATTTAAATCCACTCAGTCTTTGGTTGTTGGTTGTGGCAGCTCCAGTAAACCAATATACAGGAGGTTCAAACTTAGGAAATCACAGAATAAGACCACAAAACTGGAGTGCCCTCATATATAATGCACCCTTTTCTCCAAAAGATGGGTTAGAAAATGTGTAAGAGCCAAAGGCAGTGGATGACCAGAAAACAGTGTCTTCTGGGCACAACAGGGCAGTTGCACATATGAACAGTTGTGATATGGCAGTTGTGATAGCATGCACAAGATATGTGTAATCCCAAGCCAGACCAATCCTAGTTTAAAGAGGGGAGAGCTAGGCATGAACTCCCACCCCTAACTGCAGAGTTATAGGTTACTGGCAGCTGCTGTGAAAGTGGCAGTC
Source organism: Peromyscus maniculatus bairdii (assembly GCF_049852395.1). Lineage (NCBI taxonomy): Eukaryota > Metazoa > Chordata > Mammalia > Rodentia > Cricetidae > Peromyscus > Peromyscus maniculatus. Next base: position 33,805,873 of record NC_134856.1, on the reverse strand, counting down.
AGTGTTCCCTTAGAAAACTGGCCCCTCGTAAGCCTGCCACAGTCCTGTGGGAAGGCACCTACACAAGAATATTTGAGCAACACAGATTTATCTTCACAGATATTCTTTGAAAAAGTTGAGTGGGTATGGAAGGGGGGTTGGGTCTGGAAAGAGTTGGTGAAGAGGGATGCATATGATCAGAACAAACAAAATTCTCAAAATAACTATTATATATATATATCTTGGGTTCCCACTGAGTTCATAATCCATGAAGAAGGAAAATAGTAACAGTAAGTGGACAGGTAAAGTGAGTTGACTGAGTTCCAAGGTTATTACTTGGATAAAAATGGAAAAGCAGGTATGCTTGTATTAATCTAATCAGCAATGTTTTGCTTGGGCCTTAAACCAGGGTAGGGTACCTGGGAAAATACTTTTAAAAATTTGTAAAAATTATTTTTAATTCTGTGTGTGTATTTGTGTGTGCCTGTGTGTGGGTGAGTACACATGAGTATAAGTGTTCAGAGAGGACAGAAAAGAAAGTTGGATCTGCTAGAATTAGAGTTACAGATGGTTGTGAGCTTCCTTACATGGGTGCTTGGGTTGACACTCTCAACCATCGAGTAGTCTATGCAGCCACTCAAGGAGACCATTGGTGAACAGATCTGTACAGTTCAGGCCTTATCTTCACTTCTAGAGACTAGATATAAGCAGACATCACTCCATTCATATCAAACGTTCAGAAAAGTCATGAAAAATGATCTTAACCATAGTATTGTACTCTGGACTTCCCACAAACAGACTGCTGGCTTTTGGAAAGAGTGAAGCATGTCTGTGAGTGTGAAAGAACACAGCTTGTCACTGGGTTTAGCAGGACTCCTGACTTTCACCATCTCCTTGAGACACTATTCAGAAGGTGAGTCATTATTTCAACTCAGATGGCTTCTCAAAACACCCTCTGTCATCTGCTGAGAGAGAAAAGCTTGTTGTTAGAAATGTCATCTGCCTGTTCTGCAGAAATGAAATCAATGCTTTCTTTGTATGAAGTGTAACAATCATGCCACTTGAAACCCAGAGCATAAATGTTACCAATACCCTCAGCAACCACCTACCCACTTATCAGCTGGAGGAGGCTGTAAAGACACATCCAGATTTCTTAATTTTGCCACTTTTTTCATGTTAATTTAAAAATGTCACAGGGTTTTAATTACACTCAATTTAGGGTACTATACCTGCCAGCTCCAAAACATTTCATTATTTATATTGCTGGGAAAGCACTTAAAACTCAAGTGGCATAATTTTTTCTCATACATCTTTAAGGTGGATTTGTATTAAAAACTGTCGAAAAGTGGTGGTAAGCAGTTGCTCTCTAAATATTAAATTCAACAAGCTGTCAACACCCCCACCACCACAAAAAAAAATGAATCCTTCTAAGGAATAAAGCAAATGGGTCATTAGGTATTTGTGTGGGAAGCCATTAAAGCCAGAGTTAAAATCTTAATTCACACCCTCTAAGGAGTCAGAGGTCCAAGGCCAGATTATCAGGTTCTAAATGCTATATCTGCTGTTTGCAAGCCTGTGTTTTCAGTCTTGACAAACATTTTAGGTCTCACCGCCCTCCTGTTAAATGGGAATAATAACAATAGCTTTTTTCATAGGGGTATGGGCAATGACTAATTCAGACAGCATGTATAAAGCTTCTAGAATACTTAAACAGTTCTTAGAATAAGCATTTCCAACATTGATAATAATTACCATCATTTGTACAATAATAACAACTGTCAGTACTTCACTGTATATTAGCATAATTTGACTAACCAGATCGCCCCCAAATTTGTTTGACATTGTTACCTCTCAAATGTAAATGCCTGTGGGGTTTCCTACGTTTTCTAGTGTTTGCTAATTTGAAATTTCTACTTTAGTAGTAATTTTGGGGTGCACTTTTATTAGTACATATTAATTGTACAATGGGACTTCACTGTGACATTTCTACATGTACATGCAAAATTCTCTGAGCATTTTCCTCCCATCTCTCAAACATATTCAGGTTCTCTGCACTTCTGTCTTTTAGTGGAGCCCAATGCCACACAGTCTATTTTGAACCCATTTTGGTAGCCATGCTGACCATGACCTTAACCATCTCAGGCTAATAAAAAGAGATCAGAGCAAGGCTAGATAAGTATACTGAGTTAAACCAAGCCAGGGCTTGGACAAGTAGAGCACAAAAGAAGGAGACTGCTGAACTTTGCCAAGATAAGATAGAGCAGTCATTCAAAATTCCTGTTTCACAGAAAGGCCTGTCAGATATTTTTGGCCTGTAGGCCAAAGATGGGTGCCCCAACATTGCAGAGGAATCCTGGGTGACTGTCCAGGCAGTCAACTGCTTCTATCATTTCTATAGTTTTGGAAGATGTTTGATCTACACTTATTGTTTACTTGGGTTAGATTATATCATTCTCAAGTCTCTGATGGAGTTGAAGATAAGACAGTTATAGTTTTCCTTGTTATCAAATTTAGGAAAGAAAATTACATAATAGATACCAAGTTTAAAAGGTTACAAAACTAAGTTGTTAATCTAAGAAGATCTTTTAAGGTCCAAAAGATATTTTTTAGGATGGTAATACAAGTTTTGATAGAAAGTGGTTTAAGTATAAAATTTTACACTCATCAGAATAGGATAGAAAATATTTTCTTTTAATTTGCCAATAATAATGGACTGGACATTATAAATATATTTCTTACTTGATAATTGTCCTTATTGTGTATAATTTTAATGTATTAAAGTTAAAAACCTTTCCTTTTTATTTAAACAAAAACATGGAAATGTTGTGGGATATTTGTACACTGTGTGAAAATGTATTGCTCTGACTGGTGTAATAAACAAAATGGCCAAAAGCTAGGCAGGAGGTATAGGTAAGACTTCCAGGCAGAGAGAGAGAACTCTGGGAAGAAGGGGCAGAGTTGACAGCCAGGTGGAAAGGAATCAGAAGGTACAAGATAAAATTTAAAGAGCCATGAGGCAAAATGTAGATTAATATAAATGGGTTAATTTAAGTTATAAGAGCTAATGAGACAAGCCTAAGCTAAAGTCTAGCTTTCATGATTACTAGGAAGTCTTTGTGTTGGGAGTTGGCTGGCAGAACAGAAAAAGACTGCTTTCAAAGTCCTACAGAGAAATCCTGAGGGCATTTATGTAAGAATGAAACTGGGCTTTCACTGACTTCCTGAGTAGTGCTGCTGATTTAAAAGACCTTAACCCATTCACTGGGTGCCTATAACTCCATGAAGAACTTTTGAGGTTCAGGAGCTAGCTCACCAGTGGTCTGTGTTCCTCAATACTGGATCTGAGGAGGAAGAAAAGCAGTGCTGAAGCAGAAAATGTAAGCAAGAGGCCAGGAACAAGACTACAGCATGTAACCCAATACTCTTTGCCCCAGGACTTCTTACTTCTGCACCCAGAATGCTACCCCAATCTCATGTACCTTATACAGCAATGTCCTACCTACATACTTTCTCAGAAATGGCTCTGAACTTCTTGCTTCACTTCTTCCACTCCATCAATGCATGATACCTGCTGATGCTGATGGAATCTTTGTTTTAAAGAATGCCTAGTGTCTAGCCAAGCACAGACCAAGAAAGGAAGCCTAACCATTCAAAACCCATCCTGAACTGTGCTTGGGGAGAGGTAGGAGGGAAACGCAGCTAATCAGAAACCATCTGCAACTTTACACATGGAGAAGATATGAGAGGCTGATTAAAGCAACAGCAGTGGCAACTAGCACAACTTCCAGTGATGAGAACCATAACAGGGGCACAAACCCTGGATATGGGTAGCATGCTAAGCAAATATAAAAGTGTATTAATATGCAAAAGAATTCCAAGGCAATTCTGGCAGAAAAGCTGAAAGCAGCTGCGTTCAGGGGCATCTAGTAAGACTGTAGAAATTCCCAGAAACCCAAATCTGAGTAGCACCTGTGATCAGACTGCATTCAAACTCCCATCCCTGGCACCTCAGTTATGGAATCCAGGTAGTATACCAGGGATGTGTAGAAGTCAGGGGATTTCTATATTTAGCATAATGTAAGCAAAGTCAGGAAGCATTTCCCAAAGCATAAAGTGGAATAATGGCACCTAAATCAGCCATAGGAACCCCACTTGCCTAATCTATGCTATAGGTCTTCTGGCAATACCACAGCATACTATGACAACACAATGGATGTGTGTGTGTGTGTGTGTGTGTGTGTGTGTGTGTGTGTGTGTGTGTCTGTGAGAGAGAGAGAGAGACAGACAGACAGACAGACAGACAGAAGGGGAGGTAGAGAATCAGGTTTCCTCTTTTATAACTATGCTCTTTTGGAAGCTACTTAACTCAAAGCAAGACCAGTATGAATCCTTTTGTAACTATCTGGCCACCTTTCCCTACACTACACTGGAGACCAAGCTTCCAGTTCATCAACCTGTTTGGATAAAGCTTATCCAGACCACGACACTGTGCTGCACCCACATCTGAACAAAGCAGAATTCTAGTCATGGAGCCAAGGATTATTCACTGTTTTTGTTTTTGTTTTTGCAGCTATTACTACAGGAAATTGAAGTAAAACCTTATAATACAGATCAATTACTTTGCCAGTGAAGTAAGAACCTTAGCAGTTCAGGATTGTTCATTGTGGAGAAACTGCCTTGGTTGACTATTCCCACTAATATCTAATGCTGCTGCTAATAATCTCATCTAAACAGTGTCCCTGTTGAGGGCTGAGTATAGATCTAATAGACTCAAATACCCACATAATATTGTTGATTTTTTTTTAATTTTATGTGTATGTGTGCATACCAGCATGAATGTATGTGCATCATGGGCATGCCTAGTGTCCACAGAGGCCAGAAGAGGGTGCTAGATCTCCTGGAACTGGAGTTATAGGGGGTTGTAAGCCACTTTGTGGGTGGACTCTGGTCTTTCTATAAGAGCACTAAATATTCTTTACCATTGAGTCATCTCTCCATGAAACTTTACAGAACAAAAACAAAATAACCAACTTCAAAAAAAGACAACAGTATATGTGCTGCCTTCTCTCTGAGTCTTGATTTTCTCCATTCTAACAATAAGCTGATCACATCATGACCCCTTTATCTCAGGTGAGAGATACAGACATGAAGTGCAATCAGCAGGGGACCTGGCAGAGGTTAAGTGCTCAAAAGATGTTGGGTATGCCAATGATGGTAACTATTGCCTCATCTAGTCACACAAGGAGTGTATAAGTTCACTGAGAGTAAAAGAATGTGACAAAATATAGCAAATTATATCAGCTCATTTTGTCTGTCTGTGGGTATTCAAATCTTAAATTATCATAGGCACTCACATACCCAGTTGTTAACATGTTGAATAGCCTCCAGACTCTAGACTTATTACTTCCTCCCAATAAAGTGGAGCTTAGGTTTAGCCCTAACTCCTGTCTTTCTGTTATAGCCAAGCCATTAGTACCTGTAAGTGGCATAACAATATACCCTGAATCCAAAAACTTCTCCCACCTCTACTGAGAATACCATACTGTGGATCAGCTCTGGCTTTCTGTTTTAGGGATCAAAAAGCTTTCCTGCCTGATAACTTAGAATGTTCTCTTCCTCTTTATCTCTCCTCTTCCATTTCCCAACCAGATACTTATTCGTGAGCCTAAGAACAGATATTGTCAGAATTAATAAAAAATGTAAGATAAGATTCCAACTTGCATAGAACCTGAGCAATTATTCATCGTTACCTACAATTCAAATTCAATCTGCCATCTTGGACTTTTTCTGGCAACCCTATGTTGATGGCTTGCTATTGCCACCTGGAACAAAACTTTCTGTATGAATATCTGTGAAGACTTAAATCACTTGCATTAGCCTAACCCTGTTCTCTTTTCCTTCTAGCTGTCCTTTGATCAAGGCCTTTGTCCAGCCTTAGGATTTCTACATTTGCTGTTCTGAACTCTGGAATATCTTCATTTAGAACTTTGTTTGGTCTCATCTCCCATGTAGATCCGAGGTATCCTCATGGATATCCCATTTTCCAAGATGGCCTCTTCAAGGAAGTCTTCCCTCCCCTGCAAAAGCTCCACTTTCCAACTATCCACTATCTCTTTATTGTGCACACCCGTGTGTGTGTGTGTGTGTGTGTGTGTGTGTGTGTGTGTGCGCGCGTGTGCGCGCGCGCAAGCTAGAAGACAACCTTAGCTGTCATACCTCAGATGTTGACCACTAATTCTTCCCCTTGAGGCAGTGTCTCTCACCAACCTGGAACATTCACCACAAACAAATTTTTAATATGTGGGTTCTGGAAACTTAACTACTATCTTCAGCACTTTATCACCCAAGCTATCTCCTCAGCCCTGCCAATTTATAATTTTTTAATTTTTATTTTAGTCAGGGTCTTATCTATCTCTGGCTAGACTTGAACTTACTAAGTAGACTAAGGCTGACCTCAAATTCATAGAGATCTGCCTACCTCTACCATGTGAGTCCTGGGATTAAAGGTATATACTACTGCATCCAGCTGGCGTTAGCCCTTATTATTTTAAATGATCCTTTTCACTGGTAGATAGAATTGATTTCTTATCCACTTCTCTCTGCTGAAAAGGAAATTTTATGAAGCCCAAACTCTGTCTGTCGAAGACATCAATGAATCCTCTGAGCTGAGAACACTGAGTGGCACACAGCAGATACAAGAAAAAAAATTCTCTAAAGATTGGATGGATGCTCATGGCAGGACTATGCTCCTCTCCTCTCAACAGAGTCATGGCAGAAGCTGTGCCAGCACAACACACTCAGCAAGTGCTGTTGACTTTGCAGTTACATCTTGTACTGGGAAAAGTGTGGTGTCCTGGGAGGACAGAAAACTGGAAAACCAATGCTCCCTCTCATGTGGAGGACAAAGGAGGTGGGAGGGAGGAAGAGAATCTGTCATTTGTCAGATGGCACCAATGCCAACTTGAGTTCTACCCACTGAAAAAGTAAAAATATTCTAATACTAATTTTTTACTTCATTTAAAAGAGTCCTTCTTCTCTTCATGGTAAACATTGTATGGCACACCTACAGAAAAATACCATATGCTTATTCTCACCCAAGATCCCTCACAACCACAAGAATATTACTGTTCTCATCTTTCTGGGGAGGGAATCAGGACTCAGAAGGGTTAAGAAACATATCTAACACAAAATTGCTGGTAACTAACAAAGTCAGTAACTAAGTTAGGACTGGGGATGTAGCTTGGTGTTGAATCACTAGCCTACCATATGCAAGGCCCTGGGTTCTATCCCCAGTACAGCAAGCAAGCAAGCAAACAAGCACGCACGCACGTAGACATACACTGAAACATAGTTCTAATTCTGAAGCCAGCCTACTTAGGAAGAAATTTAGGCCTTAAGACCCAGTATCATCTGAGCGTCCATCTATAGAGACATCGACCTCTTGGGAATTGCAATGAGGAGAAATGGGAGAGCACCTGAAAATAGTGCTCAGCACCTGGGCAGAGGATCCATCATTACTCTCATCTCAGCTCTGCAAAGACCAAAGGGCTTCCAATGCACTGTTTTAAAACCAGTTTTGAGGCCGGGCGTTGGTGGCGCACGCCTTTAATCCCAGCACTCGGGAGGCAGAGCCAGGCGGATCTCTGTGAGTTCGAGGCCAGCCTGGGCTACCAAGTGAGCTCCAGGAAAGGCGCAAAGCTACACAGAGAAACCCTGTCTCGAAAAAACCAAAAAAAAAAAAAAAAAAAAAAAAAAACCAGTTTTGGGTCCCAAGTTGCCTTCTACCTTCCTAGTAAGCCCTATCATCCTGGCCAGCACCTGTCTAATTCTTCCACTTCTAATACAGTGGGTGAATGAATGCCTGTGCCCTGTAGGTCTCATATATGTCGTCATTGATCATCTATTCTCTCGCCTTTGTTGACTTCCCCACAACACCCTATCTTAGCATGAAAAGTTACATCTTCCCTGAATATTCACCCAAATGTAAGAAACACTAAATTAAGCACAAAGCTTAGAGTATTGAAGCCAGTAAATTAAAAATTATAGTTCCCTGTGGTGGTATTATGTTCCCCAAAATATTGTGTACCCTAATAAACTTTTCTAGGGTCAGAGAACAGAAAAACCACTAGATAATTAGGATAGGCAGTGGTAGCACATGCCTTTAATCCTAGCATTCCAGAGGCAGAAATCCATCTGTTCAAGCATACAGCCAAGCATGGTGACTCACACCTTTAATCCCAGAAAGCGAGCCTTTAATCCCAGGGAGTGATGGCTGAAAGCAGAAAGGTATATAAGGCGTGAGGGCCAGAAACTAGAAGCATTTGGTTGGTTAAGCTTTCAGGCTTTTGAACTACAGTTCAACTGAGAGCCATTGAAATGAGGACACAGAAGCTTCCAGTCTGAGGAAACAAGACCAGCTGAGAAGTTGGCCAGGTGAGGTTAGCTGTGACTTGTTCTGCTTCTCTGACCTTCCAGCATTCACCCCAATAACTGGCCACAGGTTTGATTTTCTTAATAAGACTCTTTAAGATTCCTGCTACAGTTACCACAGTGAAGAGATGGTCTTTCCTCTAAACAAGCTCATATTTAGAACTGTGTGTCATGGTATGGGCTAGCAGATTCACTGCCTTAATGTGTGTGCATGCCTTTGGTGAGTGAGTACATGTGACTGCATGTGCATGTCCAGATAAGTTATTCAGGGTGCTGAAATATAACTATGTAAATTTTCAGAATTTGGAATGGTTAAGTTCTCAGCACTAGACATGTGCCACTTGTTCACTCCATTGGTAGCACATGGCCTGCAGGTGGCAGGACTTCAGATCACACTCTAAGGAGTGCAGAGGGATTGTAGCTATTTGACTCTGTTGAAACTGGGTATTGGAGGCCCTCTGACAATGTACCAGAAGGTTGTGTTCATCCATGAGGGAGACCGAGGGACTTTTCAGAGTACCAAGACAAAGAAAATCAAATAGAAATGGGACAGACAAGGAGCAAAGAGAGGAGGAAGTGGAGTAGGAGGACAAGGGAGAGGTGTAAGAATGGAAAGAGAAAGTGGAAGAAGAAGAGGGGTAGAGGAGGAGATAGAGAAAGGGGGGAACCAGGTATGGAACAAAGTGAAGGGATTTGTGTTAGCTATGAAAAAGTAAAATAAAAAAGGAACTGGATCCCAGAGAGAGGGGATATATTAATATACTGGGGGACAACAAAGCATAGGGAAAGAGGAAAAAAGGAAAAGAATGAGAACTGTGTGAAATCTTCCAAAGGAGGAATAAACAGAAGTTGTCTTAGGGTTTTTATTGCTGAGATAAGAAACCATGATCAAAGAAACTTGGAAGAGTTTAGTTGGGCTCATGGTTCCAGAGGGAGAGTCTATGATGGCAAATCAAAAGCATAGCAATAAGTGACTGAGATGAGAGATGAGCAAGAGATGAAAGATGCTGAGAGAGCAATAAGCAGGAGTCAGAGAAAACACTGAGAATGGTGCTTGTTTTTTGAAACCCCCAGTGACATACCTGCTCCAATAAGATCACATTTTCTAATCATTTCCAAATAGTATCACTTACTGGGGACCAAGGATTTAAATATATGAGCATATGGGTGCCAATCTCATTCAAACCACCACAGAAGAATAATGATAAGGCAGAAAAATTAGAGAATGTCTAGGGTTTTAAGCCCTTATAATGTGCATTCATTGCACAGCACATTTCAGAACTATTACACATGATGCTCAGTAAACACTGGGGACTATCACTTCTAACATGCTAGGTATATGAGTCTGCAGGTCACTATGGAAAGGTGTCAAGAAAACAGCAGGTGCACGAAAGCACCACCTCAGACTGTCAGAGCATTTGCCAGTAAATACAGGGATGCTGAGGGCAATGAAGATTTTAATCACCATCACTCTCAGTCTACCTATCAAGCCTAATCAGCATCCACATCCCCAGGTAAACCCTGAAGAAGGTGGCCCAGACACATGCTGCATGTGTCTATTGCCAGAGATCATAGATTAGGAAGAGAGGAAGTTAGGGGTAACACAGAAGGACAGGCAGGGAGGAGCTCTCCATATGGTGAGTGAGACTAGAATTAATGAAAAGTCAAACAAACCACAGAAGAGAAAAAAAGAGAAAGAGAGTGGCCATGAAGTCTTTGTGATTAAGATTCCTAAGATGAAGGCCACTCTTATTTCTGCCTAGTACATGAGTCCTTTCAGTCAGGGGCAACAGCACTAGAAGCCCCACGACGCCACTTTTCCCAATGCCTTCCCAATTTTTTATTCCACATAGCACTTAGTAATCGCCACCCATCCTACTCTCAGAACTCTTCCAGACTAAGAACAACACTTCCTGAGCACTTGTGAACCTTGTATTGGAACCTCAATAAGCTTCCATCTTCTCCCAGTTCCAGAAACTGCAGAACAGTCAGCAAGACAGACACATCAAAACTTCGCCTCAGAAGGGTCCAGGTAGACAGGACAATCTTGGGAAGTATATAGAATTATTCTGAGACCTGAGAAGAACAATATGCCATGCAGGGCAGAGAAAGAAAATAATATAGAAAGCTGAAAATATGGCTCAGTGGGCAAAGCACTTGCCATGAAATCATAGGAGCTGAAATTGAATACCCAGAACCCAAGTGAAGCCTGATATAGTAGTATGCATCTGTAATCCCAGAGCTCCAATGATGAGATGAGAGGTAGAGACAGAAAAACCTATAGAAGAAAGACCCTGGCTTAAATAAAGTGAAGGGGAGGACTAATACCAAAGGTGGTCCTCTGACTTAAACATATGTGCTGTGGAACACATACACCCTCATTCCTACACATGCACCACATACAAAGAAGTAAACCATAGAAATGCCATGCACCTCTATACAGCTGCCTTCTAAACACAGACACATGATTCAGGACAAGGTGGAGATGCCACAACTGCTAAATATTAATCTCACTGAAATTTGGAAGGAGGAAGAAAGAGGTTTGTCACTCAGAAGGATCAGTTCTACCCTTTTCTAAAAGATGAATGGAAGGAAGAGTTAAAAATAGATTTGTTGTTGCTGTAATGGGACAAACCATGCCTATGACATAAATCCTGGGGAGACAGTGCATGGTTGGTATTGAACATGGTGTTGCCTGTAGGCTCATTTCTCAACAGCAAATATTGGTAATACAGTGGGAAATCTTTTGAGTCCAAGACTAGAATTTGTTTTGGACTAACATCTGAAATATGTACCTCTCTGGTCACGTATACCCAGCTCTGTGTACAGACAGACACACATTTGCCAAGCACCACTCATCTCTTCTAAGTTGCCCAGCATGTTCAGGCCCATCAAAGCTCATTTCCAATGGGCACTTACAAAGGCCATGTCTGCTTTTAGCAATTGTCCTCCTCCTACTGTCTAGAAATGGTTCTTTGGCAATGCCTATATAATGATCCCTTAGGAACTAGGAAAATCCATGGGCCAGGGGATGGAGGGTATCTTTTTTCATTCTGATGCTGTGACAAATACCCTGGCTAAAAGAAATTTAGGGGAAGAAAGGGTTTATTTTTTTTTCATATTATAATTCATTCATCTTGTTGTTTTGTGGGTGTTTTTTTTTTTTTCTTTTTGGTTTTTCAAGACAGTGTTTCTATGTGTAGCCCTGGCTGTCCTGGAAATGGCTCTGTAGACCAGGCTAGCCTGAAACTGACAGAGATCCATCTGCCTCTCTGCCTCTTAAGTACTGGGATTAAAGACATGTAACACCACCACCAGGGCTATAATTCTTAACTATAGTCTGTTGCTGAAGGAAGTCAAGGCAGGAATGAGATAGAAAGTCTACTTGCTGTTCCATACAGCACTATTTCTGATCAAAGAACATACTTTACACCCAAAGCAGCAGAGTAGGATCCACAAAGGAGGATGCTGGCTAGCTGGTTCTTGGGCAAGCTTATACTGAGATGGCATTCTTATGTAATTCAGGACCATCTGTCTAGGGATGGCCCTTCCCACTGTTTTCAGCTTTCCCATATTTTCAGTTTTCTATAGTATTTTCTTTCTGGGCCTCCTGTATCAATTAACAATCAAAACAACCAACCACACACACACACACACACGCCCACAGGCCAAGTCTGATCTATATAATTCCTCTCAAAGAACTCTTAATGTGCAGTTGACAGTTAAAGATAACCAGCACAGAAGGTATCCCCAGACCTTCTCTAGGGAGCACCATGGATTCCAGGCAGCAGTCCTCTCCCTCTGTACCCATATTTCATATTCCTCTTCTCTTCAAATATTAAGAGCATTATAGCCCCCAAAATGCACCTCAACAAATATCAGTACTGTCATTTCAATATTTGTTTATGAAAATAAACATTTTGTGCAAAATAATTCTAACACGAAACCAACTCTCCCTGCCATCAGTTTCTAAAAATAAAAGAGAAACACACTATACAATACCTGTATGTAAATAACAACTTTCCTTAGTTTGTGAAATTTTTGAAGTAAGGCACCTGAAACACAAAGCTATTTGCATGGCTATAGCCCAACAGCTGCTGCAAACCCAAGAGACAGACCATTCTCAAAACCATCAAATTCTTAGATAGGCCTTCTATTGCTGTGATAAAATACCACACTAAAAACAATTTAGGGTTTATTTCAGTTTATAGCTTATAGTCCAATTATCTGGGGAAGTCAGGGCCAGGAATTCAAGGCAGGAACCTAGAGGTAGGAAGTGAAGCAGGGGCCATGGAAGAATGCTTGCTCGGCCTGTTTTGTTATAGCAACTCAGGATGACCTGCCCAGGGTGACACAGTCCATAGTGAGCTGGGCACTACCATATCAAACATCAATCAAGAAAATGCCCTCATAGGCTTGTTATAGACCAATCTGGTAAGGGTGGATTTTTGTTGTTTTGTTTTGTTTTTATTGAAGTTCTCTCTTTCCAAATGGTTCTAGCTTGTGTCAAGTTGACATAAAACTAGCCAGCACAGACCCTCACTCACTTCTTGAACACCTTTGTGTGAATTCGATGTTGTATTAATTGAGCTTGCTGCTTCTGCCTAAGACCCCAAACTCACTGCAGTGGGCATCTTAGTGAGACCACTGCTTTCATTTTTGCAAGGAAATTTAAGGCCTCCTTATGTCAATGTCATCCAAATACGTGTAAATTGAGATATGAACATTTCATGAAATTCAGGTACTGAAAAAAGGAAGGCAACAGTAATATTCACAGTGGATAAAAATGGGACAACTCCGATTTCCATTTGCAAAACAAAACCCACATACAGGTGGAATATCACCTACACTCTAAGACTAAGGAAACTCTGCACAGGCTGGAACATAGGTGACTCTCTGGAGACACAGTGCTAATAAAAAGATAGACACAGGAGGAAAGATATGTGATTCCACATACATGGAGTAGCTAGAGTTTTCAAACAAGTGGAGCCTCCATCAGACTCTGGCTGCCTGATATCAAGTATAAAGATCCCTTATTACACTGCAAGGTCCTCATTATATTTTCATGCTTGCCTCCAGTGACATCTTCTGCAGAATGGTGTCAGGGCATCTGAAACGGCACAGATGAGTGACTTGGGGTAGTTCTTTAACAACCAGTATCACCTGATATGGAGGAGAGCAATTCTCTTACTCTTTAAAAGAATCAGTATCTAATATTAGAAAAAATTTCAAACCCACACTAAAGTGGAAGGAATTTTACAAAGACCATTATATGGCCCCTCCTCAATGGTAGGATAAGATGGTAACCTGACATTAGTCCTTGTGTCTCTCAGTATGTGAATACTGAATCGGGTCCAATAGCTATTATGAGTGTGTTTGTTTTCTTCTTCTTTTGAAGCAAAGACTAATAACAAAAAAAATGTGCAAATAAATCATTGTTGAAGTTTTGACAGACACACCCTATTCTGCCCAAGATACAGAACATTCTGGGTGATGACAGCATTCTCAAGTACCTTTCCAACCTATACCTGCCCAATGACTCAAGCTCCCAGAAGCAACCACCAGTACAACCTAACCTGCTAACAGGTCAGTTCTTCTAGACCATAGCTCCAGCTGTTGGGAACCCTAAGGTTGTAGTCTGTGGTTAGTTATCCATGGTACTGAACATTTATCAAGGTCTACTTCTTTTCAAGGCTCAGAGTGGGATACACCTTCAGGATATATAACAAAACCTGTTTCTCCAAATAGTGACTACTGCAACTAAAGGGATGAGTGAGTGCTCACTTAGCTTCATGAGAGAACCCCATTCCCCAGCCCTGCCTGCATCAGAGCTTTCTTTCTAAGGAGGTGGGACATTTTAGACCTCCACCATGATGCACTAGCCTCTTAGGCACTCTGCATCTTTGATGACACTTGGCATGTTGTTTTTGTTTGTTTGATTTTTTTTCCCCCTTAATATAGACATTTTGGTGGCTTTGTAGTGGCATCTCACCATATTTTCCTGACTTCTGCTGCATCTGAACAAGTTTTTTTTAGAATTCCACGTCCACTAATCTTGTTTTGTTGTTGTTTATTATATTTCACTGTATACCTTTCTGAGTCATTACTTTAAGTCTTTTATCACAAATGACCAATTTCACAAACTCCACAGTATGTGAAGCTTCCACAACATGACAACACCCTTTCCATTTAAACAGGACTACCTCGAACAATTCTGTTGCATACTTGAGAGAGCCATGCCATTCCAAACTCCTGTATGTCTTGGGCTCCTATGGTACACCTTAGTTGCTAGCAGCCCAATACACTGATGAAATCTGAGAGGCGAATGTGGAGGTCTGGTAGTAGAGCCCACTCTCACAATTACCACTGCAGTAAAACACAGAATGGTCAGGTCATCCTTTCTGAAGAAGGTAGAGTTACATCTAGCCCATATCAAACTTCGCAATTTTCAAATGCTATGGTACCACTCTGCTGAAACAAATATGCACAAACAAGGTACATGGTGCCAACTTGGGCCTTGGTAATGGCTTCCTTACTAGTCTCCCAGCTTGCCAGATTCTGCGGTTCTGAGTCCTGTACACTGCATCTTAGCTCAGAGTCTGCCCTGAATTCTGTACAGAATGGACTTGTGGGTAATAAAGCCATTTCTACTTAAATTCCTACATTTTCTTGTTAGTGAACTCTGATGTGCACAGTACCTTGGCTAATTACTTGCAGACCAGAGATCAAAACCCAGGTCTCTGTTCTTCTACTGCAGTGTGCTGTCACAGTCTCCCCGTCTGCTGTGCTCTTCAAAGAAGGATGAGTTGAAAGCCCATGCTCTATTTTGAGAACACACTCGTAGAAGGAAATGTTTGCCTTCTATGCCCATCTACTAGTGCGCTTCTTTCTCACTAGGTTGAACTGCTACTCAGAGAAGGAATGCTGTAGGTACTTCTGAGAAAGGAGGACATTGTAGGCCCTTCTGGGATGACATGACAGACAGGAATGGGCGTATCTGTCTGCTGTGGACTATTTCTGGAACAGTCAGGTAAGACATTTGTATCTGGAAAGAATAAACTCACTCCAGTAAATGGGGATGGGGCTGTCATCTGCAATGAATGTTCATGGTCACCTGCATATGGGCAAACCCTCAAATTGGAACTGAAAGATCTAGAACCACTAGCTGACCAGATCCCAGTCTGGGTCACTGAACAAATCTTTATTGAACTTTCACTCATCTAAGCCAATAGTCTTCTTGCTGCTCCTCAAACAACATAAACATCCTCTTGCCAAAGAGGACATCTGTATCACAAATATGCCATTAATAGAGTCTGTATGCTCATAATATTTCATGTAGCTCAGACTGGCTACAAACTCATAATGTAGCCAATGATGGCCTTGAACTTCTGATTATCCAGAGTGCTAGGATTACAAGCATGCATGTACATGTATGTATGTATATATATGTATGTATGTATATATATATATATATTACACTAAGTCCAGTATATGCAACATTGGGGATCAAACTTATGTGTATGGTAAACAAGCACACTACCAACTGAGCTACAACCTGAACCAAAATATTTGTACTATAAATACCCTAATTTCACTCAGGATTGCTCAAAAAGCTCTTCCTACAGTCTTGCAAAAAGAAATTACTTTTTTCTCACAACACTTAACTGATTCAGTATTTTAAACCCATTTATATGAATGCTTATCTGCTTGTGCTGTGGGATGTTCTGTATGTTAAATGTGTTGCTCTGATTGGTTAATAAATAAAACAATGATTGGCCAATAGCCAGGCAGGAAGTATAGGCGGGACAAGGAGAAAGGAGAATTCTGGGAAGTGGAAGGCTGAGGCAGAGAGACGCTGCCAGCCGCCGCCATGACAAGCAGCATGTAAAGATACAGGTAAGCCACAAGGATGTAACAATTTATAGATTAATAGAAAGGGATTAATTTAAGATGTAAGAACTAGATAGCTAGAAGCCTAAGCCATTAGTCCAAACAGTTTAAATAATATAAGAGTCTGTGTGTTTATTTTATAAGTGGTCTGTGGGACTGCCCGAGCTTGGTGGGAGCTGGAGAGAAGCTCTCCAGCGACATGCTTTTTTAACACAGGTCTGAGGCTCCAGTTGAAAGCTAATGTTCCTATTTAGATGGACACCTATGGCAAATATTATCTGAGAAACCATACCAAGGCAAACATGTCTGTCATATGTTGACATTAATTTTTTTTCTTCCTGACTAAAACATCTCATATTCTAGAATAACTGGAATTAAGAAGCATCTACTGATGGTCAGAAGCCACACAACCATGGGGACATGGCTGGCACCACTATCACATGCATAGATTTTCACAGTTGGCACAAGAGTCTGCACAAGTTACATGTCTCAGTGCTTGGACAAAATACCAGACAGAAGCAATGTAAGAAAGCATGACTTTTACTTTCCCTCATAGTTGAAGAGTATAATCCATCGTGGCATAGAAGCTATGGTGGCTGGCACTGGAGATAGCTAGTCACATAGCATCTGCGGTCAGAAAGCAGAGAGAAAAATGGATACTGATGCTCATTTTTCCCTTTCTTCTTTTTGTTCAATTGGGTTATTAGGATAGGTCTTCCCACTTCAATTGATAGGTATGTCCAGAAGCTTCTTTCCCTGATGATTCTCAATCCTGACAAGTTGACAGTCAACATGGCTTCCATGGCAATCTTGTTGACCACTCCTCTAACTGCTAAGATCTAGATGCTACTGTTAAAGGGTGAGATATGGTGCAGAATCAGATGTAGCCAGCAGTATCCCTGAAAGACAAGCCAGGAAGAAAGAAGTGAACCAGGCCTCAGCTCATCCTTTGCAGGACTGCTCTGAGTCATGGCACCCCCTGACAGTGATTCCAAGACAGGAGGAGGGAAAGTAGCACAGACAAAGTGAACAGTAGTCAAATGGATGCCAAAGAGTGAGACTGAGTGAAGAAAGAATCTTTAGGAATTTGCAAATCTGCACATTTGCCTTTATTTACCTTTCATGTGAACATGATAAAAAAAAAAAGGCATCTAAATAACTCTAAAAGGGCTCTTTCACAAGCAAAAGAGAAAGATTTGAGGGAACAAGATAACATTGTTATGCAGTTTATTGAAAAGTCTTTTTTTCCCTTGTCTTAGCTATACCCGAATGACAGACAGTATATCATATAGTCAGTGGCATCAAAAATAAGGAGAATAGGGATTGGTTTGTAAAAAGATTCAAAACAAGACTCCAACACTTTGACCACAAATAATTCTCTTTTAATTTATCCTTCTGTATTTGATTCCCAGGTCTATTTCTATCACAGCACGTGTTCCCGAGGGATAGATGATCACTAAGGGTTGTCTTAGGAAACTAGCAATACCTAGAGCTTATGAGACATGCATACTCCAAGGCCAGATAATTCAAAAGCTGTAGGCAAAGACGCTGTGATCATAGAAGGTCTTGTGATCAGAGGCTGAAGAGTACTGCTCTTGTATAAACCTCTGGACAATGCATGCTCCATCCTGCTACCAAGCTTCATACGATATGAACTGAGGTTCAACTACTATAGCATGTGCTGAGAATACATGTAGTACTAGGTACTTCAGGATCAAAGACATGAAAAAGAGGTATAGTGTGTTTGAAAAAAATGCAAAATGGAACAGACATAAGATGCCAAAACTGCATTCTATCCAGGGATTGGAGGGCTGCATTGATTTAAGACTTTTGGTGGAAAGGACACTGGAGTTGAATCTTGCGGGAGAATAAATTAGACATTCACACTAATGATCTGGCAAATGCAAAAGACAGAGCAGATTTCAAGATCCATGAGCACAGTGGCCCAGAATCACATCTATCCTTTATATCTGATTAGCTCCAAAGGCCCTCCTTATTCTAAGGTCTCACCTCGATTCTAAGTACAGCAAGAAGTGCCACCCTATGAATATTGTATCCCTCTGCTTAAGACCAGTCCCTGCTTAAATTCAGAAAAGCAAAGACAGCATTGCTCAGGCTCAGAAAGGCCACTAAAAGCTATTTGCCTACTAAACCCATTTTGTTCTTCTCCCTGCTTATTTATTGGCTCATGGTCTACCACAGGGACAAAGATACTTAAGACCACCTTGGACACTATAGAGTCTCAGCCTAGATCAAGGATCATGAAACAATGTCAGGATTTTGGAACATCTGACACCATTAAACCAGCACACTACCTACAAGACCAACCTCTTCATAAACAGTAGATAAACATCCCTATGGCTCAAGCCAGGGATACTGGACAGCTGTTGTCATATGCTGATGTATCCTGCTGTAACAGATCATTGTATCTTCATTGTATCTTCTTTTCAAACCTAAAAAATCAAGTTTTTCTTCCAGTTCACCAAACAGATTATACATCAATTTCTCCTTTTGCCTTCCACTTACTGCCATTCTCCAGAACGCTACTACATACCCACTGAACCACTTAACCATACAGTAACATAAGTGTACCATTCTCTCACAGCACCTGTATTCCTTCTATTTTCTAATGCTACCAGGTGTGAATCATGCATTGAGAGCATCAGCATCCCCAGAACTAATCTGAAAAACAGGTCTCTTTAGTAATCAGTCTGCATTTTGATAGGCCTCAAGTCTACATCAATGCCCTTCCCAGCTTAGGAAACACTGATGACCATTCAGGATTTCCTCCCAGTCTCCATATGCTTAGCTGTAGACTAAGGTGAAAATACATTCTCAAACTACAGCCTCCCACACCTTTCTATGCATGTTGATCCTTGTCAACCTTTTCTACAACCTTAAGAGGGATCTACACCAGCTTTTAACTTTACAGTATCTGCCTTGAACAAAGTAATTACCTTCACAGTTGCCTACTTTTGTTTTCATTATCCTTTCTGCCATGGGCACCCTTAATGTCCTCAGCTCACCTGCAGATCTTTGAATCACTTATGTGCCACTTCCTAGAAAGCATGTTAGATCAACTGTCTCTCTGCATCCTTTTCTAATCATTGGCCAAAACAGACTCCATTAAAAAAAATTTTCCCTTCCTTCCTTTCTTCTTTCCTTCCTTCCTTCCTCCCCACCCCCTCTTTCTTTCTTTCTTTCTTTCTTTCTTTCTTTCTTTCTTTCTTTCTTTCTTTCTTTCTTTCTTTCTTTCTTTCTTTCTTTCTTTCTTTCTTGGGGTATGTGTGTATATGTGTATGTATGCATATGCACATGCACTCTTTTTGGTTTTGGCTTTTAAAGGAGAGAAAGACTATGAAATGGGGTCCATAGGGACAGAGATCTGGCAGGGGTGGGTGGGTGGGGCAGAATTAGGGATGGAGAAATAACAAGACCAAATATAGAAAAATTTAAAAAATAAACTTAAAGAAAATATAAATAAAACAATATGCATATAAAAAGGTTATTTCCTGAAATGAAAGAAATATAGGCTAATAAAGTGGCTCAACTGATAGAGTGCTTACCTAGCATGCAGAAGGCCCTGTGTTTGATCCCCAATACTGCATAAACCAGGCTTAGCAGGGCAAGCCTGTTATCCAAGAACTCTGGAGATGGAGGCAGCAGGCAAGTACAAAGTAAGCCTAAACTATATAAGACCTTGTCTCAAAAACAAAGAGACAGAGAAAGAGAGAAGATGTGTGGCATTTCATATGCATTCACTAAGTACTGGATGTTAATTCTCTACACCACAGCCTGGCATAGGAGCAGACAATTCAGTGTGCACTGGGCATGAGTACAATGCATCTAACATGCAGTTTCTGGTCTCACCTTTGTGCCTCTTTTCCATCCTAGGTTTGGAAGTACCGCACAACTCTTCTTTTCTATAGCCCAGCAAAAAGTCAGAATCCAGCCACTAACAGAGACATTATTTAGATGAAAGACCATTTTCTACAGCCATCCCAGTACCTCACCAAGAAGTAGCAAAGAACAGTAATATAAATGTTAATAAGAACTTGTCTATTCACTTTTACTTAGGCTAATCTACTGTAGCCCAACAAAGTAGGCATTAGACAGCTGAAGGGCCAGGAAAATGGGGACCCCAAATCCAGAAGCTCAGAGGAATGGAGATCCCAGGAGGATATCCAATTTTAGGCCACCAAGGCTCCATGGAAATCAGGACACAGGGCTTCTTGGGACTTCTCCATGAAGGGAGGCAGTGTTCCTGCTCTGGGACCTATGTTTCTGGGAAGCCACAATATATGCCTGCCAAGTTTGGTTATGGGTCTGTTTGGCAGAGATAAGAAGTAGCTGCCATGCACCTCTGTCCAAACAGGCAGACAAATAAACCAATAGTGACAAGGCAGTGTGCAGTACATGTTCCTGAGGGGCAAGCTCCAGATGTTATATGAATAAGGAAGAAAACAGCATCACAGCCTCCCAGTGGTAGCATATGCCTTTAACCCCAGTACTTGGAAGGCAGAGGCAGGTAGCTCTCCAAGTTCAGGACCAGACAGTTCTATACAGTGAGTTCCAGGACATTCAGGGCTACTCAGAGAAACAATACCTCTAAATATATAAATGAATAAATACATAATTTTTAAAAGTAATTAAAAAAAGATACCACCGGGTCAATGGGGCAGAGTAGAGCTAGGTCAAGGAAATGGAGCCTCACAGGGAAGATGCTGAAGGTTAGACAGGCAGTAAGAATGGTGGGTACCAAGACTGATGTACTCATTAGGTTTTACTAATAATAAACCTCCCAAAAAAAGAGATCTGCATAATAAATCCTACCATGTGAATGCTGTATTACATGGTAAAAGGAACTCTGAAAGTAGGATTAGTGCCTGAGATTTATCCCTAAATAGACTTCATGGCACCACAGATGTCCATGTATGTGGGGAAGATTCAAGTGATCATACGTGGCACTGTGGCAGAGGATGAAGAGATTGGAGAGATGTGCTTTGTAGAAAGGAGAAAAGAAGAAAGGATCACAAAGCAAGGAATGCAGGTTGTAGATACTGACAACAGCAAGGAAAAGGACTCTCCCTACATCCTGGACCTGACACACTAATTATAAGGATGATTTTGAACTTCAAACCTCCAAGATGCTAATCAAATGTTGATTATTTTCAGCCAGGAAGCATTCAATAATGTATGACAGTAGCAACTGGGATGGGATGCATCCATGTACATCATGGTATATCTTCAGAAATGTTGAGAGATAATGAAAATGAGAAAGCCAAATCCATGATGGAAGGATTTGTGCATTGGGCTGTGTACATGAATCCTGACCAAGGACAGGAAAGGCATCGGCTGAGGGACACTATAACATGATTACCCATGGAAAATATTGCAGCTGCTCATTTCAACTTCTTAAATCTCAGGAATTACCATGCGTCTAATTCTCCATTTTATTGATTCTTGTTTCTTTTATTGTAGATTAAAATCGTTTTATGGAAAGAAGGAAAAGCTGGTAGAAGAGGTGATGATCTCATCCCTCTCAATTCTACTCTAATATTCCCAAAGATGCAGCTGTGAAAGGCAGAGCTGTGACCTAGGTGAGCTCATGTGCAGACTCAGGAACTGTGCTTGAAGTTAGGAATTCTCCCTCAAACACTAGTCAGAGCACTGCTGGATGAGAAACAGTATCTTACCCGACTCCTACTCTAGAAAGGGTAAGGATAACCAACACTTACTGAGTCCTCACGTTGCACCTAGACTTCCATGGCCATCCTCTTATTGACTTTGACCATCCTTTCTCAAAGTTCTCTCAGCTACCAGAAAATCTGAGCTTTATATGACTGAGCCTGACTCCTTGAGCACAAGAAGTATCCATCAGACAGTACCCATCAGAGAGATCAGAGATAATCCAGTAGCTCACATACCCTCCAACCTCCAACCCAGTCCTAGTCTACATTCACAAAGGGTTTTCCAGTACTTCTAACTTGCCCTGTATACCCTGACCCATGTACACACTTCTGTAGCCTACTACTATCACCTATTACCTTGTCCAAATGTCGCTTATGGCTAAAGGAATCACTAAGGTAGCACCAAGCAGCCCCGGATATGAACAAGCTGCATCTGCTCTGGCACTGTCTCTAGACCCTGAGGTCACATGTCAGACACACAGAGGTTCCAAGACAGTGCCTTTCTGTCACCAACTCAGGGAGCCTGAAGAGAGCAGTGGGTTTCCCTTCTAGAAAGGCTTTTGAGCTTAGATCCAATGTCTTGACACTGGGTAGTCACTTGACCTCAAGCAAAAGATGGATCACCGTCTTTATGGTTCCTCAACAACATTTGACACAACTGAAAAGCAAGGACACTTTCTGAGCATCCAACATCCCCCAAGCCACAGAGGGCTGTGTGCCAGTAAAATATCAAGCACACTTAACAGTACAGTGCAAGGCTCAGTGCTCAGTTTGAACTGTTTCAAGAGTGCTGCATTTGACCATGCCCATAGGCCTATTCTAATTCTTCATTTCTCCTTTTAGGAGCTGTACTGGGGGCAGGACTTATTTCTGCAGATAAATACCACCAATTCAATAGATACATAACAAGTTATAAGTAACTGAAGACTATGATAAACAAGCAGCTGACAAAGCAAGTACCACTAGTAAATAACATCCTGGTAGCCACTTGTAGCACCCCTACTTTATTTCTCCAATAAATGCCCTGCTACCTGCCCTGTGATACCTTTCTTCACTATCCTGCAATAGCCCCTTAGGCCTATGTGACTTAATTCCCAAAGAATACAGTGACTTGCCCAGAGTAATATAATTTTCTGCTCAATTCTTCAGATTTCCTGTCATCCTATTATGATTACAGTGCCTTTCATTTATTGCCGGCAACAATAGGCCAGGTCCTAGACCTTATACTTCATTATATCCACACTATCATATCCATCCAAGTCAAAGAGACAACAATCACCATTGTACAATGGCTGGACAGGTAGAGTGCCTGCCCAATGATGTAGGCTTGGCAAATGCAGGATTCTGTCAGATATATTTTACATTCCTTTATTGTAACTCTAAAAATCTATATGCACATATCAACAGGCTCTGTTGAGAGATGAAATAACTGGAGCTCAGAGAAAAAGGGCATGCTCCAAGAGTCCCACAGATTACAAATAAAAACTGCTTCTATCAATAAATAGATCGGAACACAGGGCTGCCCCTGACAGTTAACACCACCTGGTGGGCAGTAGTAAGAAAGCAGGCATCTAAAAAAGAGTAAGAAAGATCAGCATTCTACTCTGGTCTGTCTCCCCAGAAATGTGCTGGCTATGTGTAGTTTAATCGGGACTGTGTTTATTTCACCCCATCAGACTGGCTGCATACAAATGCCTACAGTTTTCCTCCAAGGGCTTTTCCTATTATAGCCAGCATGGTTTACAAGGCTCAGCTTCCCACCTAGCACAAGCCACAAGAATACTGCCTTTATGGCTAAATGGGGCCTTCTCATCAGCTGGAGGAAGAGAGAGGCTCCTTCCTTCTTTGCAGCCTGAGGAAGAGGGAGACTCCCTAGGAGGGCACCATCTGTGATATGGGGGAGGCAGCCTCAAGGTGAGAACTAGCAGAAGTGGCTCTTTTCCAGGGAAGTACCTTGGGCAAGGAATAGACGCCATGGGTTCAAGTATCCTATCACCCCCACTACCATGTGACACAGAAAAATGTTGGTCTTGGCCTTATGTAAACTAAGAACATTCCTAAGTAAGTGACTTCACATCTTTGCAAAATCCCTTTGGAAGCACTAAGTGGACTCTAGAAAAAACAGACTATGGCTTTGGGGGAATGACCTAGCTCTTCAGGGTTTAGGATATACAGGGGCCCAGGTGCTCTGCAGAAAAGTTGTATTTCCCAAAAAACATGGGCAAGACTGTAGAAATGTACCTTTTTCTACTCTCTAGCAGCCACCAGCACTGATTCTTCCTGGTCCCAAAGACACACATTCTGGATGCATTGCAAAATGAAAGCGCCGCAAAACACTATGATTATCCCATCATCCAGTATGAAATCTATCATGTATAGTTGATCAAGGAGAGGTACACATGAGCAATGCCAGCTGAATGATGCTATGGCAAGCATAGAACAAGGGAGAGAAGAGGCAAAAGCACCTAGGCATGCATCCTGCACTGCCTTGACATTAGGGATATCTTTCAAGACCACACCTGCCCTATGGCCCACTTGGCTCAGTGATTATCATAAAGTATTGTTCAATGGGAAAACCCAAAAAATACCAAGGTGGGTAAAAGAAGCACTCAGGTGCTATATAATCAAACTTGTAAAAGTCAACTTTGGCTTGCCAAGTATGGTCTTTCTTTGTGACTGAGAAGAACTCCAAGAATTAACAGCTGGAGGGCCCAAAACTATATCTTCAGGGCAGAGCCAAGACTTTCCAGGCACACAGGATTCAGGCGCATATGTTTCCTCCTGTTTTCTGTCTCCAGTTGAGATGGCTTCCTGGCCAATTTCACACCCAGCTCCCAGCTCTTTGAAATCATAAGAAACTTCTAAAATATCAAGCTACTTTAGAAAAGTGTCAATTTGTAAGTATCCTGATTGGCACTCTGTACCTTCAGGAATACAGACAGGTTTGGAGGAAGAAAAAGAACATGATTATGTTGCTCTATTTAGCTTCCAGATGGAGCTGCCTCCCACGGGCAACCCATATACCCAAGGGCTGATGTCACTACTGGGATTTTAGTAGTACTGTGAGAGTGTGGGTATCACAACAACAGTGAACACAGCTGAGAGAGCTGGGGAGACAGAAACTAGGGAACCAAAGTACATTTAGCTAAGAAAATATCTCAAGAAGAGTCACCAGGCAGGAGCCCTTCGGGTGTTTTTGTGTCACTGAAATAGAGCTGGGTTTATAGTGAGGCAGTGACACTTCACCAGGCTGAAGTCTGGAGTGTAAGGAATGATGCAGCTCCAAACAGTACCTAGTAGGACCTTTAAGAAAAAATTCCCCTCACCGTCTTGTGCAATGAGAGAATGAAGCACAATCCTAGAAAAATTAGTTTTCTACTATGATGATACTGTCTGTCTCCAAGGATAGAACAGAACATATGGACAGCCAGGAGAGAATGAAGGAGTAAGAGTGTGAGAGCAGGAAAAGAAAGGGAAAGGGGGGACAGAGAGATAAGAGGGGATAGAGAGAGAGGAGAAAAGCAAGGCAAAGAGTGAGAGAAATTATGACAGTGCATCAGGCATGGCGGCTTTTGGAGAAAAGGTGTCTATGGTGGTGACTCCAAATTATCCCAGTCTTGGCTGGCTGGAGAGGCAGCTCACAAGTTTAGAGCACTGGGTATACAAACCACTCTTAAGGCCAGGGCCCATGTCTGTAAGCAGATGACCAACACCCCTACTCCCACCCATACCCACATCCACCCCACACCCACCCACCAAAAACAAAGCAAAACAAAACAAAAAATTCAGAAAAAAAAAAACAAAAAACAAAAACATTTTTGGAGGTTCTCTGTCTCATAGTGCTTTGTTGGGGCTTTTTGTTCCTTACAGATTCATTGCATATATATTATAGTTTCTGATTTTGTGTTTTTATGGGATATCTGTATGTGCAAATATGTGTGTCTCTATATGTGTTTCTTCAGATTTTTCTTTGGCTCTTTTTCTTCTGTTTCTCTGCTTTGTCCTGTTCTGGTTTGTTTATTTTATTTTATTGTTATTATTTTTTAGATGACTGTTTGTATT
The DNA here is from genome assembly GCF_049852395.1 of Peromyscus maniculatus bairdii. Taxonomy (NCBI): domain Eukaryota; kingdom Metazoa; phylum Chordata; class Mammalia; order Rodentia; family Cricetidae; genus Peromyscus; species Peromyscus maniculatus. The sequence goes on along the minus strand of NC_134856.1, from coordinate 33,779,822 downwards.
TTAATGAAGAAAAAGTTTGGATTTGGGTGGGAGGGGAAAGTGGGGAAGATCTGGAAGAAGTTGGGGGAAGAGAGACTACTATCAGAACATGTACTATAAAATATCTATTTTTAATTTTAAAAAAGCACATGGTGCTCTGGCAGAGGACTACAGTTCAGTTCCCAGCACCTACAAGGCAGCTCACAACCTGCAAGTTTTGGAATATTCAACACTCTCTTCTTGCCTCCCCAGGCTCTGTACAACATGGTGCACACATATCTATGCAGCCAAAATATTCATAGACATAAAAGTAAATAAATCTTCAAAAGAAATAACTCAGTCTAAGAGATAAAAGGTAGAGTAAAGATTAATTATGACTGTCAACTTGATAGGACTTAGAATCACCATGGGAATAAAACTGTAGGCATATCCAAGAGAGTTTATCTAGATTATGTTACCAGAGTTGGAAGACCCACACTAATTATGGATAGTACCATTTTCTGGGCTAGGGTCCTGGACTGAATAAAAAGAGAAAATGAGCTGAGTACCAGCATTCATCTGTGCTACTCGATTATGGATGAAAAATGACCAGCTGCCTTAATCCCTTGCCTCCTTGACTTTGCCACCAAAATAAACTGAACTCTCCAACTGGGGGCTAAAATAAATCTTTTCTTCCTGAAGGTACCTTTTAAGGTGTTTTGTCACAGCAATAACAAAAGTAACTAATGCAGACAGGACAGCATTGCCTCACAGTTCTAAAGGCTGGGAGTCCCAGATAAGGTTTAAAAAAGAGCTGGTTAATTCTGATGTCTTTGTCCACAGCTTGCAGATAGCTGCCTCCTCCCTCTGGCTTCATACCATCTTCCTTCTGAACCTGTGAGTATCCCAATCTCTTCTTATAAGGATAGTCATGTTGGATCAAAGCCCACATTTATTTTAACACCACTACCCTGGAAATCTGGCATTTTCTGAATCCAGCATACTTTGAGCTACTAGGCATTAGATCTACAGCACAAATGAAGCAGGCAGTACAGGATTCAGCCCTTACACCACCACATCTTCATATCACTGGGGAAAATAAGACAGAAAGTGAACAACTTCTCAAAAGTCAAACTATTGACATGTAGAAGAGTTGGATGTAAATCTAGACCCCTGAATCCTTGAAAACAGTATCCTAACATTCCATGACGAGACCATGGGCCTGTAAAATAACTAGACTCAGGGCCTGCTCTATGGACAAGAGAAACAAACCCAGGGAAGTCAAGTAAGTGACCAGAAGGTTCCAGACCTAACAGAATGAAGCTTAGACTCACACCTAAGGTCTATGTAGCTTGAGCCTAGATATGAGTATGTGTGCATGTGTGTGTGTGTGTGTGTGTGTGTGTGTGTGTGTGTGTGTGTGTGTGTGTGTGTGTGTTATACCAAGGCCACTCTCAGGTATCAATAACTCTCTGTAAAAACAGTAACAAGTTAATACTGGACCACATTCTACTCTGTCCAGATGCCACTGTTATCTAAAGCTCTCCAGTCATTCATTACATGGTTTAGTTTTTTAGTTCCACTCTTAAGAGTCACCAAATTTTAGAAAGGTAATAAAAACTATTGAACTTGGAACTGGAGAGATGGCTCAAGAGTTAAGAACACCACTGACTGCTCTTTAAGAGGACCTGGGTTTGATTCCCAGAACCCATATGGTAACTCACAATTAGCTGTTAACTCCAGTGCAAGAGGATTTAATGCACTCTTCTGGCACTGAATGTACATGGTACATAGATCTAAATCAGGCAATAACCCCCACACAATAAAAATAAATCTTAATTTATTAAAAAAAAAGCCTTACCATCCTTGCATTTTACAGGACATTCAACAATGAGCCCACCACCTTCAGTGAAACATGATTTGATTGATGACTATTCTCCAAATTGTATTTCACGCTTCTTTGATGCCTCTTGGGGTGCTCAGTGTACAAACTGCGCATTATTTCCTGGTAAATTATTGCTTGAATGCCCAAATAAGTGAGTGGATAAATGGATAGGTGGGTAAATGAGTAAGTAGGTAGATGAAGGGATTAGTGAATGGATAGATGAGTGGGTGGGTTAGAAGGATGAATGGATAGGTTTGTAAACAGGCAGGAGGAAAGATAGTTGGATATGTGGGTAGGTGAACAGGTGATAAGGCATGGCAACCTCTAAAGATTTTTCCCAGCTTTAAGTTGCTCTAAGAGGTGAGACCACTTACTGTTCCATGGCTGAAGACAGTATCAACCCTGAGCCAGGAACTTTCTTCCATCTATCTTCCTCCTATCTAGACCATATCAGAAAAGTATCACCAACAAATATGATGCAATAAGAAGCTGCGTGTGAACTTGGCTTTCTTCCCATTGCAGAATAATGCAAAGTCCCTTAAGCCTATTAAACATCCTCCTTACTTAAAAAGAATGCAACAAAATTGTGACGTATGCTCCTCTACTGTCAATGCCTTGCAAGGTTGGGGGGAAGGATAACTTTACTATCATCCAAATCCACTGCCCCTGATATCTACATTTCCACTTGCAAAATACCATTTTCATTCAACATGCCAGTTATTTGAAAAGCTGTACAAATGAAGCATCACCCTGGGCATTTTCCAGAGGCTCTGAGGACAACAGTTCATGACAGCAAAGTATTTACAAGCAATTCAAGGAGATTAAAAAATTATTCAAGAATGTAGAATTATGTGATACAAATTGTATTAGTGACTGCTGAGCCTTTAAAGAATAGCCAGTGATCAGCCTAGGGATGAGATCTGAAAGAAAAAAGTTATCTCAGATGAGAAGACAATGAATTTTGGTAAACCAAAGAATCAAATGGTAAATGAAAGCTGGAATCACCAGCCACAAAAAGTGACTAGGTTGGAGTCATGGATTACCCTGGACATGACCTGGACATAGCACTGAGTGGGCTAGTAATAACAGTGGCATACATTAAAAGCACAGAACTATTCTATGTGTCAAGAAAAGGAATAAGATGTGGCTGGAAAATGAATGGTGGAATTGTCAACAAACAGCAAGCTATGAGCAATTTTTAGAGGCACATGAGTGTCTTTTAACACAACAGATTGATACACTGGAAGTGTTGTAGAATATTATTTTAAGGTGTGTTACTTTTGTTTATGTTGCATTTGTTTAACTCTTTGAAGCTGTGTTACTGTGCCTCTCTAAAACACCTGATGGTCTAATAAAGAACTGAACAGCCAATAGCAAGGCAGGAGAAAGGATAGGTGGAGCTGGCAGGCAGAGAAAATATATATAGAAGGAGAAATAAATAGAGAGGAAAAGATCTAGGAATGAGAGAGGAAGGAGGAAGACTCTAGGGGCCAGTCACCCAGCTACATAGCAAGTCATGAGTAAGAGTAAAATTTACAGAAGTAAGAGAATGGGAAAAGAAGAGAGGCAAAAGGTAGATGGGATAATTTAAGTTACAGAAAGCTGGCTAGAAACTAAGCCAAGCTAAGGCTGAACATTCATAATTAAGACTTAGCCTCCATGTGTGATTTATTTGGGAGCTGGGTAGCAGTCCCTCCAAAGGAGCAAAAAAACCCCAAACAACACTGAAGAGCAGAAACCCCCACCATGTATGAGCAATCACTTAGTCCTCAGTGATGATATCCCTACTTTGTACAGGGTACTCTACTAGATACTGAGCATATGCCAGGTACTACAAGAAAAGGAGTATGGAGAAATGTCTAAACCTAACTAAATCTTGCATAGACTCAGCAGTTCCTACAAGTGAGGAGAGGAAGACAATGCAGCAGAAAGACTGTGAGGCTACCTCCACGCCAAGGTATTCTGAAACAAGAAATGGCCATAGTTGTAAAGTCCTACAGCCAAGGATTCATGTGGGGCTGCCATAGAACAAGAGAGAACTTAAGGCTTCTAAGAGCAGATTGGCTTGGTCATTCTCGAAGATACAGAACTGCTAAAATGACCTCATATCCTTCCTTATCTGGAATCCCCCATGCTTTTATTTTGATGTGTCCTGAAACAAGAAATGGAATACAGGTGCCCAGAGCATTCTAGAAGCAGGCATTAAGCTGTTCATATTCATGCAGAGAAGTCAGCTGGGCTGCCTGAGAGACCCCACCCCACCCCAGTTCCCTCTAAGGCCCGGAGAGCTGAGGGAAGGGATATCTTAAAATAACCAAACTGAGTCAGTTCCCCATTCCCAGACAGGGTGAAGTCAGAAGTTTTAGAAGTACAAAGTCAGGATGTCTGGTGGTGGCTAACCATGAGACAACCCCTCCCCCAAGATAGCATGACCAGACTTCGGAGATGGGCCATAAAACTCCTGACAGAGCAAACAGACAAACTAAAATAAGATCAAGTCCAGGCTTGGGAAAACTGGACCAATCAAGGATGGACCCGTACTAACCCCCTCCTCTGAAGAATTTTGTGATTTTTGCCTTCAAAAGCTAACCTCCCCAAGAAAAAGGAACTCTCCTCCCTGCCTCGCTGCATCAGGTGCTGCGGATGAGGGTTCCCTGCTAGCTTGTACTGCGCGCTTAATGAACCTTGCTGTTGCATTCCGGATATCCTTGGTCTCCAGTGGTCTCTTTGGGGGGTCATAAACTGGGCAGAACATTGCCCACATAATTCAAATAATTAAGAAAAATGTGTGCCACTCAAAGTCGAAAAACCTGAGCAGTAAGAAAAGTGCACACAGTAGGGGGGGGGAAGAGAGGGTTATTTTTCCTTATATATTTTTACATGTATGTGTATGTGCAAATGTCAGAAGTCGATGTTGAGAGTCTTTCTCTATCAGTCTCATGTTCTCTTTTGAGAAAGAATCTTTTCTAAAACTGGAGCTGTCTGACTGGCTACACTGGATGGCCAGTGAGCCTAGGATCCCCTACCTGAACAGAGTTATGGATGTACACAATCACATTCATCTGTTTTACACAGATTCTGGAGACCATAACTCGGGACTTCATTCTTGCTCCTAAGGCACTTTACTAAGTGAGCCAACTCACCAGCCCAAAATATGGGTTTTGAAAAGAAGCTCCAGGTTTCTGAAAATAAAACTTGGGACTAATGTCTGCTTCATACTGCATGGAGAGCATTTTATACTTAAGGAAAGTGAAGCCCAGAGAGTGGAATGACATCATCATCAAACCAGCAGAAACTATTCCAAGATTCAATGTTATATGCATTTGCATCTGGAAAGCTTTGCTAATATTACCTGGTGGCTCCCTTGATGTATGCCTTTGAATTGGTCAGAAAGTCAGCTTCTGCTAGAATAATGACCCTTCTCTTAAGAATCCCAGACCCATCATAGGAACCCTGCAAGAGAAGGGTCAAAGAGAACTGTATCCACTGGTGGTGTGTGGGATGACTCATCCCTAGCAGGCTTGAGGCCCAGCCAAGTAAAAAAGATACTCTCTGAGAGCCAGACTGGGTCTGCCTAAGGGCCTTAGCAACAGCAGGTGAAACATGATCTGGAGATGAGCTGGACCAATGAGAAACAGCCATGTCACACCAGCTGATGCATATTCATCAGATCTCCCGGCAGAGAGGGATGGAGGGTATATAAGGCTTACCTCTTCCTGAATAAACTGAGCTTGTTGTTTTGACATTCTCCCAGAGTCTGTGTGCCTAAGACTCTGTGCCTACTTGGCCCCCATCCCCAAAGGGAACAACAGCAAGGACACTGCTATAGTGGTATAGCCCCACTGGCAGTAATGAAGGGCAGAATGACAGTCTGCTACTAAGCAACTAGAGGAATGGTACCCTCTATCCATAAGCCATGATGCATCATCAGGAAACCTTAATTTAACTCCAAACATGGTCCAAACCAGAAAGAAACAAGTGGATACATGGAGGAAAGCAAGAGTGGTTAGAAACACAGCAACTGAGATGTGGGGAAGAAAGGGAGATGGAGACTAAATGTCTGCATGGTGAATTACAGATGGGAAACACCCTATAGAGGCCAACAAGCAAAGGCCAGCATCTCGGAAAGAGAAGAGAGGCTAGAGGTGTGGCTCAATATAGAAAGCTTGCCTATCAAGTATAGGGTCCGAGGTTCAACCTCCAGCACTGGGAAAAACAAACGCCAACAATAGGCATTAGAGGGAAGAAAGAAGAGGAGCCAATGACCTGATCTTGGCCCCTGCACTTTTCTGTGGTCTCAAATGAAATGAAATTTAAAGGAGCTCTCTATGGCACACAGTCTAATGACTCTAAGAATGTGCCACTGCTGTTCTTGAAGAAGGTAGTCTAATTAACATGTCTGCAGTCACAGTGTCAGCTACTCATTTAAACACAGCACAACTTCTTTCCTATGGCTAATTTGTTTTGTATTTGTCTCCAAATCTCCCCATTGTGGAACTCCTGAATCACGAAAGCAAAACCTATCACCAGAAGGCTGAAATTTGCAGTGAAGCTCCAAGTTTCATTTCATATCTAGTTTCTTATAACGAAGCAATTTTGCTATAAAAGGAGGGTAGAGATAGATATAGCTACAGAGAATGGAAAATAGAGAGCTCAGGGAATGATTACACAAAACAGTCCCGGAAGGTTTGACTGTTTAGATGCTCATTAAAGAAATGGATGGATCCTGCTTAAAAAAAAAAAAAAAAAAAAAAAAAAGAGTTGCAGCTTTCCCCAGTTCCCTAAAACTGGATAGAGCAAAGCAATGAGGCTATTTCCACTCCTGTCTGGAACCACATGTATATACATATACCCAACAATCTTTGGCCAACAGTTCCTGTACCCTGCCACTTATACAGAATACAAATGCAGGTTCATTCTTTGGCTCCTAGGAAGCACTTCAATTATACTTAGGGGTTCACTCATTCCACAATTCCTGAAAGTTAACTGTAAAAACTGGAAAATCAGCACACACACCTGGACAATGCAAATCAGATGGACACCCTGAATTCTCTAATTGGTGATTTGAGTTCAGGAATTTGTTTTGTCTTCCTGGTTATAGTTTCTTAACCAGAAATAGTAAACCATAATTGCTTGTTCTTTCTCATTATTATATGGTGCTGAAAATTTACCCGCTTTCTGTTGGTAGGAATGCAAACTGACCTAGACATTATGTAAACTAGTATGAAGGCCTTTGCAAATACTAGGAACAGAATAGCCATGTGACATAGCAGTCCCACTATCAAAGAAACTGAAATCAGTATGTCAGAGAGCAAAGTTGGTATAAGTGCAGTGCTCAGATTAAAGGCATGTGAGCCACCATACAGGAATAGTGCGTGCGTGCGTGTGTGTGTGTGTGTGTGTGTGTGTGTGTGTGTGTGTGTGTGTGTCTGTGTATGTATGTATGTGCAATGGCAGAAATCAGAAAACAACTTGGGAGAGCTGGCTTCCCTTATCTTGGTCCTGGGGATCAAATTCAGGTTGTCAAGCTTAGAACTATTATAGCATTGTTCACAATAACCAATATGAAACAGATGCCTGCTGATAGAATACAAAAAGAAAATGTACTTTGAAACCCAACATCTTGGAGGTGTTGGTGAGACTACCCTGCTCAGCTGAAATCCATTTGGGAGAGGATTCAGAACCCTACAGTTTGAAGTCTGAGGAAACAAGATCAGCTGAGGAGTTGAGGAATGACCAAAACGTGACCTGAGAACACAGAAGAAGGTGCCACACAGCCAACAAAGCAGATCACCGGAATCTTAAGTATACACTTCACCGACTGAGAACAGGTAAGCTCCCATGTCCAGATGGACAGAACAGGTCCCTAGCCCCTAGGCCCAACCCACTGGAGTCCCAGAGACCAGACAGTTAACTTTCCCTGCTCCACAACAACAACAAAAAACAAAAAAAAACAAACAAAAAACCCAAAACCCAAAAAACAAAAAACTAACCCCTTTGAACCTAACAACCACAAGCACACCCTGCACCAACTGGGAACAACTGCTGCCAGAGACAGAACCCATTAACACTGACTTGACTAAGCTGTTCCTGAAGAAACAGAACCCAACAGCACCAATTTAACCAAGAACTCCTAGTGAACCAAGACTAAAAATTAGAACAAGAGAGGCACCTTCAGACACAGACACTGCCTGCCCGAGCAGAGGAAGAAATGAGTAGACACCAGTGCAAAAATACAGGAAACAACATAAAGACCTATATGACAACATCAGAACCTAGTGATTCTACACCTGCAAGACCTGAACATACCAAAACAAAAGAATCAGAAGAAATCAATCCTAAAAATGACGTTAAAAATGATACAGGCCATTAAAGAAGAAATAAAAAATTCCTTAAAGAGGAAATGAAAAATTCCACTAAGAGGAAATAAAAAATTCCCTTAAAGAGAAAATGAAAAACTCCCTTAAAGAGGAAATAAAAAATTCCCTTAAAGAAATAGAAGAAAAAATAAACAAAAAATTGGAAGAAATCAAAGAAAGCCAAGAAAAAGTAATTAAACAGATGAAAGAAACATTCCAAGATCTGAAAAAATGAAACTAAGACAATAAAGAAAACACAAGCTGAGGGAATGCTGGAAATAGAAATCCTGACTAAATGAACAAACTACAGAAACAAGCAAAACCAACCGAATGGAAGAAATGGAACAGAGAATCTCTATCACTGAAGACAAAATAGAGAAAATAGATTCATCAGTCAAAGAAAACACTAAAAACAAAAAAGTCATAACACAAAACCTCCAAGAAATTTGGGACACCATGAAAAGACCAAACCTAAGAATAATAGGGATAGAAGGAGAAGAATACCAACTCAAAGGCACAGAAAATATATTCAACAAAATCATAGAAGAAAACTTTCCTAACCTAAAGAAAGAAATACCTATGAAGATACAAGAAGCTTACAGAACACCAAATAGGCTGGATCCAAAAAAAAAAAAAAAAAAGTCCCCTCGCCACATAATAATCAAAACACTAAACACACAGAACAAAGAAAAAATATTAAAAGCCTCAAAGGAAAAAGACCAAGTAACACATAAAGGAAAACTCATCAGAATAACACCAGATTTCTCAATAGAGAGTATGAAAGCTAGAAGGTCCTGGACAAATGTTATGCAGACACTAAGAGACCACGGATGCCAACCCAAACTATTATACCCAGCAAAACTCTTAATCACCATAGGGAGAGTAAACAAAATATTCCATGATAAAACCAGATTTAATCAATACCTGTCCACAAACCCAGCCCTACAGAAAGCACTGGAAGGAAAAATCCAACCCAAAGAAGCTAAACACACCCATGAAAACTCAGGCAATAGATAGATAAACCCACACCAACAAACACCAAAGATGGACAACACAACACAACCACAAAAATAACAGGAATTAACAATCACTGGTTATTAATATCCATCAATATCAATGGTCTCAATACACCTATAAAAAGACACAGACTAACAGAATGGATAAGAAAACAGGACCCATCCATCTGCTGCATACAAGAAACACACCTTAACTTCAAAGACAGACACTACCTCCAAGTAAAGGGCTGGGAAAAGGATTTCCAAGCAAATGGACCTAAGAAACAAGCTGGGGTAGCTATCCTAATATCTAAAAAAATAGACATCAAACTAAAATCAATCAAAAGAGATCAGGATGGACATTACATATTTATCACAGGAAAAATCGACCAAGATGAAGTCTCGACTCTGAACATTTATGCCCCAAGTACAAAAGCACCCACATTCATAAAAGAAACATTAAAACTTAAAATGCACATCAAAGCCCACACATTAGTAGTGGGGGATTTCAACACACCACTCTCACCAAAAGACAGATCTAACAGACTGAAACTTAACAAAGAAATAAAGGACCTAACAGATGTTATGACTCAAATGGACTTAATAGATATCTACAGAACATTCCATCCTAACACAAAAGAATATACCTTCTTCTCAGCACCCCATGGAACCTTCTCAAAAATTGACCACATGCTTGGTCACAAAACAAATCTCAACAGATACAAAAAAAAAAAATTGGAATAACCTCCTGTATCTTATCGAAGCACCATGCCTTAAAGTTAGACTTCAACAACAACAAAAATTATAGAAAGCCTACAATCTCATGGAAACTGAATAATGCTCACTTGAAACATCAATGGGTCAAGGAAGAAATAAAGAAAGAAATTAAAGATTTTCTAGAATTCAATGAAAATGAAAGTACAACATACCCAAACTTATGGGACACTATGAAAGCAGTGTTAAAAGGAAAATTCATGGCTCTAAATGCACATATAAAGAAAATGGAGCAATCCCATACCGATGAATTAACAGCACAACTGAAAGCTCTAGAACAAAAAGAAACAAACTCACCCAGGAGAAATAGACTCCAGGAAATAATCAAATTGAGGGCTGAAATCAACGAAATAGAAAACAAGAGAACAATACAACAAATTAATGAAACAAAGATTTGGTTCTTTGAAAATATCAACAAGATAGAAAAGGCAAAGAGAGAGCACCCAAATGAACACAATCAGAAATGAAAAGGGAGACATAACAACAGACAACGAGGAAATGCAGAGATTCATCAGATCATACATCAAAAACCTGTACTCCACAAAAATGGAAAATCTGGAAGAAATGGACAATTTTCTGGATAGATACCACATACCAAAATTAAATCAAGACCAGATAAAGCATTTAAACAGACCAATAACCCCTAAAAAATAGAAACAGTCATCAAAAGTACCCCAACCAAAAAAAGCCCAGGACCAGATGGTTTCAGTGTAGAATTCTACCAGACTTTCAAAGAAGAACTAATACCAATACTCTTCAAATTGTTTCACACAACAGAAACAGTAGGAAAACTATCAAACTCTTTTTATGAGGTTACAATTACCCTGATACCCAAACCACACAAAGATGCAACAAAGAAAGAATTAGAGACTAATCTCCCTCATCAACATTGATGCAAAAATATTCAACAAAATATTGGCAAACCAAATCCAAAAATACATCAAAACAATTATCCATCACAACCAAGTAGGATTCATCCCAGGGATGCAAGGGTGGTTCAATCTACGAAAATCTGTCAAAATTTTTGCAGGATAAAAGACACAGTCAATAAGACAAAAAGACAGCCTATACAATGGGAAAGGATCTTCACCAACCCAACATCTGACAGAGGATTGATCCTCAAAATATATAAAGAACTCAAGAAACTAGACATCAAAATACTGAACAATCCAATTGAAAAATGGGCTAAAGAGCTAAACAGAGAATTCACAAAACAAGAATCACAAATGGTTGAAAGACATTTAAAGAAATGCTCATCATCCTTAATTATCAGAGAAATGCAAATCAAAACGACTCTGAGATACCACCGTACACCTGTCAGAATGGCTATGATCAAAAACACCAATGACAGTCAATATTGGAGAGGATGTGGAGTAAAGGGAACACTCCTCCACTGTTGGTGAGAATGCAAGCTTGTACAAACACTGTGGAAATCAGTATGGTGGTTTTTCAGAAAATTAGGAAAATCGAACTACCTCAAGATCCAACCATACCACTCTTGGGCATATACCCAAGGAACACTGATTCATAACAAAAAGATACATGCTCAACTATGTTCATAGCAGCACTATTTGTAATAGCCAGAACCTGGAAACAACCTAGATGCCCATCAACTGAAGAATGGATTAAGAAAATGTGGTACATACACATGATGGAGTACCAGTCAGCAGAGAAAAACAATGAAAGCATGAAATTTGCAGGCAAATGGATGGAACTAGAAAAAATAATCCTGAGTGAGGTAACCCAAACCCAGAAGGACAAACATGGTATGTACTCACTCATAAGTGGATTCTAGATATAAAATAAACAACAATCCGACTACAACCCACAGAACCATGGCGAATATATATAGCATGGGGGACCCTAGGATGACTGTGGCTTATAGTAAGTTTTGGTTTTACTCAATTACTGAGCAAGCCTCAGTGAAACATTTTACAATAAAGATGGGGATACATACTGTATCAAGCTGATAATAGCAAGGTGGATAAATTGATTAATTTGAAAAAGTGAAAAATGAAAAAAAATAAAAAATAGAAAAAAAATTTTTGAACTGTTTATAAAGGAGCCAAACATATTTTGCTGGAGTAAAAAAAAAGAGGGGGAACTGGGGACTCATCATTCCTCTCCATATTCTATTCTTTCCCTTGTTTTATATATTTTATCAGTGGTTTCTGCTGGATGATCCACTGCAGATAAGCACTGGAGGTCTCCTGTTGCAAATCACCCTCTGGAAAGATAGAAGGATCTTTCTACTAGCAATTGAAGGAGACCTGATCTGGTGGTGGTGTAGGGCCAGGGTTCTGTTTATGTCTTTTCCAAGGACAATGAGGTTCCTCTTTGGATTCCTGAGCACTGTGTGCACCCTGTGACTGCTGCTGAAACCCAACATGACAGAGACCTATTGAGCCTTAATGAAAACCTCTCCACTTCTGATGCCAATGGAGATTGAGAGCCCAATATGGCTAGCTTTACCAAGCATTAACATACACCTAGGAACTGTAGCCATGCTTTTGGATTCTCCAGAAGAGCTGCCAGCCCAAGTTGTGCTGGGATCAAGAAAAATGGGCCTTGGTGGTTCCTGTTACTGGAGTTGTATCCAGGCCAGTGGATGTCCACACACTCCAGAAGAGAATTTGACATTGTCGCTGCCGTTGTTGCTGTTATGGCAGTGGCGGCCACCGCTGCTACTGTTTCTGGGATTACCATTTCATAATTGCTTACTACAGCTAACACAGTGGAGACCCTGGCAGCAAAAGTAGCTACAACAGTTAATTAATCTTTCATTCTATTGGGCATGATAAATTTAACTCAATAGTTATATACATTTCGATTGGCTTTGAAAATTATAAATTTATAAATTCAAGTTCCATTTACTTTTGGGATATCACCTTACAAGGACTCCAATTTGCAGTAAGGCCCGTTAAGGAAGGGAATGGCTCAGTTGCATTTAGCCTACTGGCTATGGGTGGGATAGGACCTCTGTTGGTCTTTTTTGTGTCAAACACACAGACTGCAAGTCCAGTGCCACTTTGAGATCTTTGGCAGCAGTTAACTCTGCAACTCACACACGATTGAGGCTATATGATAATGAGTATTCAGAGATGGGTAATGTCTAGGGGGCGCTCACCAACCTGAGACAGAGCGCCTGTGTGGCCTGGGCAGGCGTTTCCATGACGGGTAAAGTGAGCTGCTGATGTCCCATGCAACCTAAGACAGAAGCTTATTTTTTAGTAAAAGAAGGACCTGTAGGTCCCTGGCCCCCGTTTTGGGTAACTGTTGCCTTGCTTGCTAACCTTGACCTTGATATCCTCCCTATGCTAATTCCCTGCTGGGTTCCACCCTCCTAAATGCTTAAGGGAAGTTCCTTGTCTGTGTATGCTGAATAATGTGCGTTAACAGCTTAGATGCAAGATTGTAAAACATCGGTAGTGAACCTCTGCCCTCCAGGGTCCTCCCATTGTGCTGTAAGCCTGTATTTAAGACCTCTTCAGTGCTTGCCATGCAAACATGAGGAGCAAAGGTCAGATCTCCAGCACCCATATAAAAGCTAAGTGGGCACTGTATCCAACCTACAGTCTCAGCACATGAGAAAAAGAGGCAGGGAATCCCTGGAAAAAGTTGGCTAACCTGACTAGACAAAGTATGTGAGCTCTAAGCATATATGCACACATGCTTCCCGAGTTCCCCCACTGTCTACAGTAGTGGCTCCAAGACGCTGGTGGGTACCAGGATCATAACAGGGATGATTAAAATGTCAGATTATCAAGCCATCATCCCAGAGTATCTGCACCTAGCAAATTGTCACTCTTTTAACACCAAGTTAAAATTGTCACTCATGCAGACAAGTTTCAAATGTCATTGAGGAACACCCCATGCTGACACACTTAGACCCTGGCTAACTTTACAATGGGCTTTACTGTTATTGTTCTGAAATCAACACTAGGAAATCTCCAAGGAGCCTATAAACCATTGCAAGTTTATTTAATTTTAACTTAATTCTCCATTACTAACTTGTAGATGTAACCAACCGTCTTATTAAATAAGAAACACAGAACCAATGTAAAAGAGAAAGCCAAGAGGTCAGAGGTCAGAGCTAAAATCTTACCCTTCTTCCTGCTGTGATCCTACTCTCCAAAAGAGAGCTACTTCCTGTGTGTATGTCTTAACATAGTCTTTCTGTTCTGCCTTCTCATTGGTTGTAAAACCAAACACGTGACTGCCTCGTCACTACCTGTAAGTACAGCCCTCCAGGTCTTAAAGGCGTGTGTCTCCAATGCTGGCTGTATCCTTGAACACACAGAGATCTACCTAGCTCTGCCTACTAAGTGCTGGGATTAAAGGCGTGCGCCACCTCCGCCACGCTCTTGCTATGGCTCTAATAGCTCTGACCCCCGGGCAACTTTATTTATTAACATACAATTAAAATCACATTTCAGTACAAATAAAATACCACCATATTTCACCTTTTCTATTTTAATAAAAAGAAAAAAAGCAAAAGGTTATAACTAATAAAAAAACTATATACAAAAGTACAATAACTATATACAATATATACAAGTAATAAATACCTAAACAATGTCTAGTCCATTTGTATTTGACAAATCAGAGAAAATAATTTCATTATCTAATCTATTTTGGTGAGTCCAAAATGTATCTAATTCACTTTCTATCCTAGTTAATCTTCAACTATAACTAACTAACCTTCAACTATAACTAACTAATCTTCAACTCCCTCAGAGACCCAAGAAGGAAATAATATTAGCTAACAAAACAGGAAGTGCATGCAAGCAACTTCCAAAAAATTTGTGAGTTGACAGAAACAGCCAGCTGCCTGGACAGTCACCTGAGGTTTCTCTGCAGTGTTGGGGCATCATCTTCAGGCTATAGGCTTAGTGTATCTGACAGACTCATTTGTGAAGTAGGATGTACACAAGGTCAACAGTTCAATCTCACATTGGGTGAGAGCAGTCCATGTACCAGGAACACCTGAATTCCACTAGTGTCATGTCATGATTCAGGATTTTAAATTCTGGAAATTGTTGACAGTTTTTGAATTCAGCTGTCCATTCTTCTTGGCTGTGTATATATGGCTTCATCTCAGCATCCCCTTCTTCTCCACATCCCTCAATTAAATGTCAGTCTACTATTGAGAGAAATAAGCTTAGTTACTCTTGAAGAATTCAACTGTTTCAGCTGGTGTTACATTGCACATCAGAAGCCATCAGCTCACTGTCTGTTCAGCTGCCTTCGAAGAAAAGGGCACTGTACCTTTTCACATTGCGAAGGCCACTTCACGGATGGTGCCATATTGTCCTGGCCTAAGAAGATGTCTTTTGATAAAGTCATATCCACACTTGTTTTGGCAAGAATCAGTAGTCCTTTGTTTCGTGTTCTGTCTGTCCAATTTGTCCTGTTGATTCGAGGATACTTTGTTGTCCAGTGGCTAATTTTTGCCACAATGAAAGTTAACTCCATGAGACTCTTAATCTCAGGGTCGTGGGTTCGTGTCCCACGTTGGGCGCCAGATGTAGATGTAACCAACCATCTTATTAAATAAGAAACACAGAACCAGTGTAAAAGAGAAAGCCAAGAGGTCAGAGGTCAGAGCTAAAATCTTTCCCTTCCTCCTGCGGTGCTCTTACTCTACAAAAGAGAGCTACTTCCTGTGTGTATGTCTTTATATAGTCTTTCTGTTCTGCCTTCTCATTGGTTGTAAAACCAAACACGTGACTGCCTCGTCACTACCTGTAAGTACAGCCCTCCAGGTCTTAAAGGTTATGTCTCCAATGCTGGCTGTATCCCTGAACACACAGAGATCTACCTAGCTCTGTCTAGCAAGCACTGGGATTAAAGGCTTGCACCACCACCGCCATGCCCTAGCTATGGCTTTAATAGCTCGGACACCAGGACAACTTTATTTATTAACATACAATTAAAATCACATTTCAGTACAAATAAAATACCACCATACTAGCTACTAATTTCAATTTCATGTTCCCACTAGATAAATTATTCCAGTTCTTTGCACAATCCACACTGAAATGTTTACTCAGCTTACATGCTTCCATATGATCAGAACCCATATCCCTGGCTTTACAAAGTAGAGAGAAAACTGCAAACTCTAGTTCCATAGAGTTACAATTATATCTTGGAGTTGTCAGATTTAAGAAATAAAACTATAATATTTTCTTTCAGTTCTGGATTTCAGATAAATGAATAAAACTTTTAACATAATTAAGTCTCATGCAGTGTTCACAGCATACAGTAAATAAATAAACATATTAATAGCTGTTTAGCTGAAATTCAAAATTGAGACAGGCCTGTATTTTATATGGCACCTCTATTACAAATGTTTCTATGTAAAAATATTCATTTAGCCTCTATTATTTGTCACTTGCTCCAAAAGCAAGCCTTCTGGGAGAAGGCTTGTTGGTGGATGTATTACTGCAGGCTCAAACCTGCTCTTTTACCTTTGGCCAATGTCTGGCATTCCTGAAGCCACCTGGAAAATGTGGGAAGAAGGCAAAGGCACACTGAGATGATAGGAGTGAGTCTATCAACTAATGCCAACCAGTACCTACCTGCACAGTGTCATTTTGTAAAACAAATGCCGATATAATTAAGCCATCCCAATTGGGATTTTTCTTACTCCTAGTCCCCGGATGATTCTCAACTGATCAATTTCTTAGCTGCCTCTCCTAATGAATCAATAATTTCTATCTGTGGGCAACTTGAGTGTGTCTCTTATTTCATCTCTTCCTAATACTTCATTTATCCATTCATTAGTTAGATCACAAGACAAGCGGGCCATTGGAAAAATGACCCCAACCACAATAATACTGTAAAAGGCAAGTTTTTATTTGGCTACAGAATGTTCTATGCACTATATATGTTTTTCCCTCTAACTATGCCAAATGCGCTGTTACGTTCTGTCAGCTCAAGGTCCCTTGTTAGCATATTGGCTAGCTGTCTAGAAAGCAATGCTCAAAGACGTCAATGCCTGTCAACTGAGCAAAGCAGAGGTCCACCTCACTCTTGGGACTCCTAGCTAAGTATGACCCATCAGAACTGCAGCTGGCTTCTGGAATACCATGCTGTGCAGAGCCAAAAAAGATGCAGTGGGGAGTCTTAAGATGGCCACTAATTTACGAGAGGAACTGGATGTGACAAATTGGAAGTTAGGGAATGAGGCTAAGAAAACAAACATTCATGATCTTTTTGAGCAAAGCTGTTCACACTGAGGAGAATTAATTAATGTTTTGACTGGACTCCCAGAGGTAGTCATAGCAGCTGCAACCGTGGTCATTTTTAATAGTTTCTTATTGGATAGAAACAGCACGAATCTAAGAACTGGAACACGATGCAGCCAATGGCCTGAACTCTTTCTATCCCACCAACAATTACTGTATTAAATGTGAAATGGTTCATACCCAAATTCCACTATCTAGCATATTTAGCCTCAATTTTGGCTGGGATGGGACCATTTTCGAGAGCCACCTCATCTGATTAAGGGTTTCCAAAAGAGACAAACCTGTATGCCCCCTCCAGACTCTGTAACCCTCACCACTAGTCCTCATTCCTCATCCAAAATGGGGCTGGGAATTTGAACCAGCATACTGAGCCAACTACTGTCTCTTCCTAGATAAATTTTAACTGAGGTAACTACAAAATGGAGATATTTAACTTTTGTTGAGTATCTATGCTGACAATCATATAGATTTGAAGCTTGTAAGACCAGACACAGTAGGTTTTGCAAAGAAAGAAACTATAGAGAAAGCTGACTGGAAGGAAGGGAAAGAACCTAGCTGAAGTTGCTACTTCAGAAGCCATCTCAACTGTCATGCTGTATGACCTTGGGTGTTGCATTTATCCAGAGAAAAATACCCATTGCTAATAAACTATGATGGTCTCAGTTGTGTCTATTCACTCAGGTTCATCATGGGGATTGGGCAAAAATATAAAGTTTCAAGAAACTCATAGGTATAGTGTTTGAAAGTTGTGGTGGGTTGCTACTAACTCATAGATACTGAACATCCCTCACTTACCTTATAGCCCAGTAGGAAATGGTGAGAGTCAAACAATGCAAAACAAACAAGAATGTTCATACTCATGAGCACAATGAAGGCACACTTATGAAAGCTGTCATAGTATCTTCAAAACCAGTACCTCAATCAAGCCTGGGGATACTTGTGAATTGCAGATAGAGAACAAAGCAGCTGTAACAGAAAAAATGCACAGCTTCTTACTCTTCAGAGCAGAACAAGGGCTGGAAGTGGTCTCTAAGGTCAAATACTCTCTTCACTCAGAAGTCCTAGACATTGCAGCCCCTCTGCCTTATATGTAGTGCTCATATCCCTTACATTACTTTTGTTTGTTTGGTTGTTTGAGATAGGACCTTATCAGGTAGCACAGGCAAGCCTTAAAATTCTAGATACTACAGAAGAAATCACTTTGCTAATTCCAAGTCACTTTGAAGATAGTGACAATAAAATGCCAATGATAAAAATAAACAATGTAACCAAGAAATTTAAAATTCTCCAAATGGGCTGGGTGTAGTGGTGGATATCTGTAATCCTGGCACTGAGGAGGCAAAGGCAGTCAGAGCTATGTGAGTTAGGCCTAGGCCAGCATAATATAGAAAATGAGTTCCAGGATAGCCAGTGCAACATAGAAAAAGTTCTCCAACTTAGCCAGGCATGACAGCTAAGGCAAGAAGACCACAAGTTCAAAGGTAGTCCATATTATGCAAGGAGATCCTGTTTCAACATGAGAGATGATGACAAATCAGATATGCACAGCATGAAGGGGAGACAGATAAGGGAGCTTACAGGAGAAGAGAGCAAGGTACTACAAAGGATGTGGGAAGGTGGAGAACAGCCAGGAACAGTTACAGAGTTCTATTAGAACACAATGAGAGGACTCATGGCAACAGAGCAAGCCTGAGTAATATAGAAACATATATGGGGAGAGTGGGGAATAATGAGCAACAATGGATCCTGGTGAGATTCATAAGGTGTGGTGATATTATATTTGTGCATTAATAAATAAAGCTTGCCTGGAGATCAGGGGAAAGGCCAGTAATTTTAAGTAAAGAAGAAGTCAGGCAGCACATGACCTTAATCACTTAGCAGGCAGGATCTGTGTTCAAGACCACATTAGGGAATAGAGCCAAACGCCTTTAATCCCAGTACAAACCATAGAGACCTGGAGGTCTGTACAGATAGACAGACAGTGACAGAGCTGTACAGGAAGAGGAAGTGAAGTAGCTGGACTAAGAGCCAATGAGAAGGCAGAAAAGCAAGGCATATAAGCCTGGGTAGACCAGAAGTTGCACTCTTTGGAAGCTGTGGAGTTGGTGAGGTTAGTTCGTGGCTTTCTGTATTTCCTTGATCTCTCTAAGGCTTTAACCCAAATTTCTGGCCCTGTGTTTTTTATTTAATACGATCATTTAGAAATTTGTCTTCAATAAGGAATGGGACAGCCCCAGCATCTATCCAACACTGCCAGATCAAACAGCCAACTCCTCTTATTCAAAGCCTATCTCTCCCAGTCAATGGTTTCCCAGAACCAAATGGAGATGGAACGTGAAGCTGAGACAACCACCAGTTACAGGACCACTAATAATGTAGCCTAATTAGCTCTCTCTTCCTAACAATTCAATATTGCTATAGAGCTTGGGAGGGAAGTAAGCACCGAAGTGGAAGAATCCCAATATCAATTGCCCAGAACATACAGACAATGATAGATCTTTCTAGACAAGGCTGGTGATACTACTCAGTGAGAGGTAGACGCATGAATTCCTGGTTTTCAGTCACAGAATGTTAAGTGGGTCAACCCTCAGGACCTTGTACTATCCTCAGATGGGCTTATGGCCAATGATAGAAAAAGCTCAAGACAGGAGGAAAAGATTAGTGTCACACAGACCCTCCTCCACCAAAGTAACCCCCAGGTCATTCCCAGGAGCTGAAGCAACGGTCACAGCAAAAAGATTGACAGTTATAGGACCAAGAGATGGAGAGGAAGAACAGAGGTCTGGGAGCTCCTAGAAGGCCAAGGTCAGGTCAGCTGGGTACTGGGGAGATAGATATGCTTTATGACATAGCACAGTGTGTGTTGAGAAACAGGATTGTGGTTCTAAAGGTGCTTGTATAGGAAAGATTAATGATCTGCTTGACAGATTCTGAGGGAGATTCAGAAGGCCAAGGACAGCAGAAGCAAGAGTCCAACAGTGTCAGCTCAAAGAGCCAGCTACTGTTACCCTGGGTCTGCCTTTCCCAGGCATGGGTTTACCAGATCCAAAGTCTAAGTCACAATGTGACCTCTTTCCATTGCTGGTTTTATAGTAACGCAAGGATGGGGGCTGTTAACCTAGGAATGAGACCTGAGAGCAAACACCCCTCACAAGTCTGCCCAGCTTTATCCCTCCACTATATTTAGAACAGAACAAAACATCCAGAGCAACCTCAAATGCCCAGATAGAGGGGGATGACTGCCCAGCCTCATGAGAATCTCTAGAAGGAGGTAGCCACTGGCTCCCAGACCACCACAGTCTCTCAGCTTAGTACTGTGCAAGGAAGCATGAAAAAGTGCCTATAGGTTAAAAACTACGGGACAACAATAATACCAGGCTTAGCAATACCTAGTGCCTGCATACTATGTGCCAGCAGTCTCAGTTGTGGCAGTCTGACAATGTTTATAGACATTCTTAGTGTCCAAACTTGGGATACTTGGAGAGGGATAAAGTTAGATTCTAATGAGTCATAAAAGCTGACAAACAGCATGAAATCCACAGGACAACCTCTTCCCACCCCACCCCCACCACCACATGATGGGGTATGTCACTCTGTATGCTGTGAATGTGTTGTTCTGATTGGTTGATAAATAAAATGCTGATTGGCCAGTAGTATAGGCGGGATAAGCAGACAAGGAGAATTCTGGGAAGAGAAAGGCTGAGTCAGGAGTCACCAGCCAGACACAGAGGAGGCAAGATGACAAGGCAGAACTGAGAAAATGTACCAAGCCACATGGCTAAACATAGATAAGAATTATGGGTTAAGTGTAAGAGCTAGTCAGTAATATGCTTGAGCAAATAGCCATACAGTTCATAAGTAATATAAGCCTCTATGTGCTTACTTGGGTCTGAGCGGCTATAGGACTGGCGGGTGAAAGAGATCTGTCCTGACCATGGGCCAGGTGGGACACAGAAAAACGTCCAGCTACAACCCCAAGAATTGCAAAGACCCAAACATCCAATGCCAAATATGGGAATCCAACATGTGTGATCTTTTTAATATGCTATTTTTTCCACGTGTGAAAAATAGTCCCTATGATATTAACTTAGTGAAGAACTCATAGTAACAACCTAGGCAGCAGAGTGAGGGAAGTCCACTCAGGAGATATGGGCTACTGTCATATGCTTTACTGTAAAGTATCCTTGTGAAGGATCCAGGGACTCACCTCATGGCAAATACTGCCAACATTCTAATAGCAGGTGTTCATGGGCCTCTCACCCAGGCATTTGTGAGGTATAAATTACCTACCCAGACCAGGGTGACTGGTTCCCTTCTGCTCAAACTGGAACACCCCTCACTCCACTA
Organism: Peromyscus maniculatus bairdii; assembly: GCF_049852395.1. Taxonomy (NCBI): domain Eukaryota; kingdom Metazoa; phylum Chordata; class Mammalia; order Rodentia; family Cricetidae; genus Peromyscus; species Peromyscus maniculatus. Next base: position 33,758,254 of record NC_134856.1, on the reverse strand, counting down.
CTCTGAATGGCTCTCTAAGCAACAAAGTGAAGAGGCAGGAAATAAACAGAAGTCCCTTCCCACTCAGGTCACACCTTCTTGCCTCTGTCAATATTTACCTCTCTGCTCAATAAATCTTGATGTTCATCTTAATAGAAATCAATATCTTCTTAATGGCAAAGGAATGAGAAATTAAGGTAATATAAACGAGGGAAGGAGAGTAGTTTTGAGATGTAAGTAGATTTGGAATAGCAATGTGGAGAGAATCATCTTACTATGGCTGATTGAACAGGTAAATGCTTCCAGCAAGAACAAGGCGAGCCAAATGTCAAAGCCAAAAAGGAGAGCCATGAAGTGTTGGAAGATGGGTAAGGATAGGCCCTAGATTACTTCCCATAAAAGAACATGAAAGTCTTCAACTTCTATGATGATACTATTCCACAACCACTGACCACCTTTATACAGGCTCAGGTAGTTGCTTTAGCCTCCACTTTAATTACATCAACTAAAAATTTCCAGGATGTTTAACTGGGCAAAGCACCTGTGGGAAATCATCCCTGATGCTCTTGAACAGATATGCCCCATGCAGGGGGGCCCTGCTCCACCTGGACAGGTGGGATACTCTACTAGCGTGGCCTGCTCTACAACTTCCTCCCCTGGAACTCCAGGGGAGGACCCACAGATCTACGAATTCAGGTCCACAATAGACCACAATTCTCCAAAGAGAATCAGTGATAAGGGAACAGGTAAACAGATCCTTAATGTGATGATTCCTTGGTTTAAGCTGGCCTGTTTCCTTAGCTATGCCTAAAGCAATGGTTCTCAACATGTGGGCCATGACCCTTTTGAGGGTCACAGATCAGATATTTACATTATGATTCATAACAGAAGCAAACTTAGAGTTATGTAGCAGAAATGAAATAATTTTTGTGGCTGGGGGTCAACACCACATGAGGTATTGAAGGCTGCAACATTAGGAGGGCTGCGAACCACTGGCCTATCATGTCTGGTCATATTTATAAAAATAAAAGCAACAAGATCCAGGGAGATCAAGAGTACTGTCATAGGAGAAAAAGTAATTTTTGGAATGAGCCTTTATTTCAGAAAAGGAACCTACTTAGGAAGTGTTGTCATAAAATGACATACAGCAATGGCAAGCTACGTGTAGCACAGTAGAAAGAATGCACATTTCGTTTATAATATACACTTTAATTCCGGGCTTCCCAAAAGTGATGCGAATTACAATTAAAATATATGTTTATGCAACACCAAAATGCAGACGAAGCAAGCAGCAATGTGTACTGCAGTGGGAAGATGGAGAAAATGATTAACAGAGGCTCGGCAGAGAAAATTGACTGCGATCAGAAGACACAGGCTTCTCCAGCAGCAAGGGAGGAGAGATGAACTGAATATGTTTCCTCTCTGTGACAGAAGGGACATGGAATAATGCCATGAGCAACTGGGGTAAGCACTAGCCTTTCAGGGGATATAAATTATCACCAACACAATCCATAAGATGATGAATTAAATACGTTTTCCATGTGTATTATCCTATGAGAAAAATGGACTGCTCAGATGATGAAGGGGAGTGGATCCCTTCAGACCGTCTCCATATAATAATACTCTCCTGCACAGTAATACAGGAGGCTCTGCATTGATTACAACTCAAAATGGCTTTGATACTCCAAAGAGGAAGTATCCTGGGTCCTTCAAAGCCCATTCCCAAGCAACAGAAGATTTTGAAAACTATGATAATACATAGCAGGAACTCAGGGCATGGTGAGCACAACACCCACCCCTACTGTGAGCCTAGGTTCCTCCAAGCTTATGAATACCACTGTCTCTGCCCACTGAGGAGGAATGTCATGGGAAGCAAAATAGCTGCCTTATTTAGACCCCTAAAGGAATGTGGAAGTTTAAGTATCACTCTGATGCCCCTTTAAAGAGTATTAATGGAAATAACACTCTCACAGTGGGATACAGCATGAGCAAACTCCCTGGCATTAAAAGATTGTGCATGCCTGCATGTGTGTGTGCATGTGTGCATGTGAGAGAGATATAGCCAGAGATGTGTGTGTGTGTGAGAGAGACAGAAACAGACATACCGACAGACATCAAGGAGGGAAAGAGAGGAGATAAGAGATCCAGGGAGGCACAAAGCAACTGTTACAGAACATATTTAACAGTAGCAAGAGCCAGGCATGGTGGTACAAGACTATAATTCTAGCATGCAGAAAGGAAGACAGTGAGCTTGAGGCAAGCCTTGGCTACATGAAAAGTTCTAGGCTAGAATGAGCTAAACATAAGACATTGTGTCTCAAAAATAAAAAATTTTAAGAAATTAAAAAAGCAAGAACAACAAAACCAAAAAGTAGAAGGGAGTAAGGACAAAAATAGAGATAGGTAGCTGGGTAGCTGAGTGTGGTAGTACATGCCCATAATCCCAGCACTTGGGAGGTGAATACAGTGTAATCAGGAGTTCAAGGTCACATGCCACTCTGCTTCAACAAACTAATAATCATATAATAAGAACTACTGATGGCTTTGCATTTTTAGACAGTGATTAGAGAGGACTTAGGGTGACAATAATATTTAGCAGAATTTGGAAAACTAAAGGACAAAACCAGAGAATGAGAATACCTAGGGGGGATCTGCCAGAATTCCGACAGGAAAATAGCACACTACAATTGAGGAGCCTGAATTGAGTGTAGAGTGAAATGGCAGTAGCCAGAGGCTGGAAGATGACAATCAGGGAGGAAGCCATTATCCTGCAAGGTTGCAACTGTGCACCAAGGAGCCCCTGGAAAGCTGCAGCACAAAACACTGACTAGAGCCAGCAAAACTTTATCCCACATGCAGAAATCTGCTGAGATGCTAGGCTTTGTGTTAAGTGCTTTTATCTCAAAATAATAGTGATTATAAACAAGGAAGGCAGAAGAAAACTGGTAGAGATGATGGATCACAGATTAGAACAATGATTTCATTTCATGGGTTATATTTATCGGCAAAATAATTTTTTTCTATGCCAATCATGACTCAATAAAGTATTCAGAAAAACAAACAAATGAGGTATCATTGGCTAAAGTTAGGGAATCAATAATTAATCTACTTAATGTCATTCTGTCAGAGTAATATTTGTCTAAATGAAAATGATACAGCAGTCAAATGATTGGCTTCTGTTCTACTACACTGTGTCTTCTGAAATTACCTTATCTATGTACCAATAAATTCATTAAGAGAGAAGTGGAGTTTAGAGAAATTGAATGACGCTACCTGGAATCCTGAGATTGTTCAGGAAGATCAGACAGTGACACCTGCAGGAGATATATTCTTCATGCTCCATTCTTTCTGCACACAGCAAAGAAGAATGGAAGAAATACCCAGCCTCCCTTCCTTCCCTATGATTCATCTCCTGCCAGCATACTCCCAACAGGAAGCTGGGAGCCAGGAAGCTGGCGGATATCCTCCATTCATGTTAGGCTGAGGACATAAAGGGTGGAGAAGGGTATATAAGTCTGGAAAGGAAAAGAACAAATTGGGTATAAAGACCCCAAGGAAGTTGTATGCTGAAGGGTAGCAGCTGGCTGGTGTTCAAGACTAAAGTGATGGGTTTGGTCTGCTGGCAAAGAATATGAAGTGTCTTCGCCTTACCAGAGGCCCAGGGGATTGTCTGACTCACACACTCCAGCTGCCACATGCCTGTGCTCAGTCTTGTCAGGGCACAGGCACATGTGCTAAAGGTGAGTGCGTAAGGAGATATGAGAGATTTAGACAAAGGAGAGAGAGACTGAAAGAGAGAGGAAGGAAGGGAAGGAAAGAAAGAGAGGAAGATGGAGGAGGAGGGTGAAAAGGTGAGGGGGCCCGAGACAACACAAGAAATAACTTAGAACTTCTATATTCAAATAACTATAGCCACCTGCAAAACTCCCACCATCAGAAGTCACTCACCTCCTCTCTCTTAGTTGCCTCTACTGTCATCAGTCTCAGCTTCTTCCTTCATGGAGCTTCTTGACAAGCCTTGCATAGGCCTCAGGGCCTTTGCACATGTTTTGCTGTGTCTCTGGAATACCATCCACACCCTTACCAAGAACAAATAAATTTGGTTCTTGTGTTCATACCACCTCCTGTCTGAACCATTCCTGGTAACTGTCTTCGGAGCAAGCATGTCCTAGTATATGCTTGCATGGCAATCTTTGCTAGTTTCCATCACAGTGCTTAAAATTTTACACCTGAATTTTGTTTTACTTATAGTTCTACCACCACTTCTCAAGATTCTGAAGCTCCTTAAGGGCAGAACTGATTGCTTTTGCTTGTGCACCCCTTATTCTCAACAGTCAAAGAACAATGCTGGCACTCAGATCTTAGCTGACTGCCTGCAGGGATAAATCAATAAAAGTCACAGAGCAGTAGGTGGCAGACTACAGTAATTTAATTCCTCATCCCAGCATCTTTGATATAAAGGAACTCTTCTATTTTTATTATACCCCACATTTCTGAAGATGATACTACTTTGGAATTAGAGATGTGATGAGCAGCTTGCAACCCACAACACACTCAGCAGCTCAAAAATGACAACATTAATTTAATGAATTTAAATGCTGGTGAACCTTTTAACACATTTACAGTTATTTACACAGGAAAATGCATGCCTGTGGTTGCTTGCTAAAGAAGGACTCAAACAGAAATGACACATATCTTTCAAATGTTAGTTTGCTTTTCAAACTTTGAGCTTTGGTGGAAATTACTTTTTCTCTCTTAGAATTGAAAAATCAAGAAAGACTGACTTGTTTTTGACCATCCACCGATCTATTCATATGTCCAACCATCCATTCATCCATCATCTATCCAACCATCTATCTATCCATTTATCTACCTGTTCATCTCATCATCTAATCATTTATCCACTTGTCCATATATTTATCCATTCATCTACTTACCCATTCAGTCATTCATATATTATGCATCTATTTATTTATCTAACTATCCATCCCATTAACACATCCATTCATTCATACATCTACTCATTCACCCACCTAACTACCTACCCATCCATTATATCTATCCCTTCTTCCATCCTTTCTTTCCTTCCTACCTTCATCTTTTGTCCTTCCTTCTTTCCTAAATGGCAGACCCCATCCCTAGACTATATAATGGTAAGTTTTACCATCCTAGACTATTAACAGATATAAAAGGATGTGAACACACTGTAATATATTCAATATGATAAACAAATGACAAAGGTGTAGGGGACACAATGAAGAGGTGAATGGCTTGTTACAAACAAAAAGGAAGATCCCAGTGTCATGTCTAAGAAGCCATGACCAGATTTTTAGTCTCAAGGACCTGGGCTTGTCTTTTCTTAAGTCTTACAGTTTTAGCTTTGATATTTAGACTTCTGGTCCACTGTAAGTTGCTTTTCATTTCATTTTTCATAGTGGATAACCATCCATACAGAATTGGTTCAACTGTTCCAACCCACCTTATTTTGCAGATTCTACAAAGGGGGAACCAGTCATCCATGACTAAACAATAAGTCCTGGGCATGGCTGGACTCAGATGCAGGATCTGGACTGAGATTTCTGTAATTCTGTGTCCAAACTCCACACAAGCAATCCAGCTGAATATGTGCAGGTCAGACAGGCCCTTCCTCTTTCCTGCCTCCTTACACAGGGTTATATTGTACCCCAAGTAAATAAACACATTGGGATAAGCAGTCATTTGAAATGTCATGTGCCAGCTGCCTAGTTGTCTTAGATTTGTTACTAGTTAACTTCAGGACCTACATTTTACCTCAAAACTACCCAGGTATTTGGAGGAGTCCAGAGTCTTTTTCATGTCTCTCTTCTCCAAGTGGGTTTTCATTTTATCTAGTTCACTCAATTAAATTCAGTCAGTACTTACCAAGTACTTTGAATCTTACCTTGGTGATATGAAACTGAATGAAATGACACAACCCTGTAGGGGGGAGCAGGGTTGAACAGGGAAGACACACACCAAACACTGGCATTATACCACCTTCCCAAGACTTAGTAATAACAAAAGGAACTTTGAATACAGATTCCCACACACCTTGCCCAGTGTTGGTTCTTAAAGTATATTACCCATCCCAAGCACAGCAATGCAGGACAGAGAGCATACTGTCCTATTGTTTGGAACACACTGAAACAGCAGGGACCAAAGAGAAAAGGTTCAATTCAAGGAAAGAGCATTCTTGACAGACTATTCCGGAGGGGGTGCGGGGGGGGGGGGGGGGGGGGGCAAAGAGCTAGACAACATTAAGGGCATAGAATACCGCAGAGTTAAAGACAAGGGTAAACTAGGAACTGGCTAGATTCAGCATTCAGCCTCCATGAGAATTCACATCTATACCCCACAGTCAGAAAAACCAGCCAATGATGAGGGAGAAAACCACATACAAATGTGCCTTGCTCTAACACAGAGTATACTGAATGCAAAGGGACCTGCCATAAACATAAAGTGCCTCCAAACTAAGAAGAGGCATTAATATGATCCAGTGGGAGGGTATGATCTTCGGTGGGGAGGTGGAAAGGAGGCTGTGTGGTTCCTTATAATAAAACTTGTATTTCAGGTAATAGAATTGGGTTCTTAGCACTAATGTCATTTTCTGCTAATTTAATGTCCCATGGATCCCTCAGAGTAAGGAAATTGCTAGTGGAATGCAAATTGAGCCAATTTAAAGAGAAAGAGCCTTTTCTCCAAGCCAGGTATGCTCAAAGGCTGAAAGACAGGGCCAGCCAAGGGATTGATCCTCCAGGGGTAATATAGGAATGAGGAAGAGTTTAGACAGATGTTTCTCCAAATAGTTTAGGAATGAAGTGGCTTAGCAAATCCTCCAGGGGTGTTCAGGGAGTGAGAGGGAGTTTATATAGATGATGTTCTGGGTGGTTTGGAGATGAGGGCTGTTGACCACAGGGACAGTAGCTGCTCTGTATTCTCCTTGGTGGAAATCAACTCATAAAGACCACCCAACTATAAAGCCAACGAGGCACCAAGAGTCTCACATGACCCCCAAAGGGAAGAAAGGTGAGTGGGTAGAGGAGCAGGTTCAACATGAAGGACATTACTTGGCAATACTACCTGGTCTTGGGGTGTAGCAGAAGTTAGGACCAACTTGGCTTCCCTGAATCACATTCTGCTTATTCCTGGTGCTACATGGGGTACTTTCATCTAGAGCATCTTGCAGTCTAAAAAGTCCAGTTTTACCAACAAATTATCTAAGGCATCATAGGTACCATAAGCAGAACGTGAAGAAAGGGTCAGGAAAGTGAGGAAAGAATCAAGGCTGCTACCCTAGAAAGCTATGCGTTCTCAGCAGGTGTTCTTGAGCTTCTCAGACTCCAGCTTTTACATCTAACAAATAGGACAGTGGTATGTCTCTGGCAACTTTCTGTGAGAATTAAATAGAACAGCATGTCTAATGACTGTGCAGGATCAAGCCTAACATCTGTCCAAACTCAATGGATGATAAGCTGTTACTGACAGTTGGCTCAAACAAGCAGGACTAGTGTGGAATATAGATTATGCTTTAAGGCTAACTCTTTTCATCCTAATTTTCTAGCTAATCTCCAAGCCTCCCTGCCTCCTGCCACCCAGCATCCAACATACTCAGATGTGGACACAGTTTGAGAAAAGAGCCAGAAGAGTCTGAGGGCTTCTCCAGAGGCTAAGCAGGATTTCATACAGCAAGAAGTCCACTGTCTCCACCTGTGGTCCTGCCCTGTCTAAGACACATGGTAACAGAAGACAAAGAAGCCAGGAATTTTTGTTGAAGAGACCTGTCCTCTCCCTTTCCCCTTTTGATGCTCTCTGGTCTTGAGTAACAGCAGAAAATGTTCTCAGGAAGCAGAGAAACAAACCCTCTGAAAGGTATCCACAGATGCAGATTCTTATGCTTCCCACAGACATGGGTGCAACTGACAGCTCTGAACTCCACAGAGGCAGCAGGGGGAGGGAGGGAGCAGAAACTAATTAAGCTCCTCCCTGGGCCTGATGAAGAGGAATGTATCCTCCCCAATGAGATGAGGTGGCTTAATTACTGCTATTAATACAGAATCACTGAAAGTCAAAGATGGAGACATGCACAGAGGTGGGGGATGGGGTGAGAGACTTCCAGGGTCTAAGTATAAAAACAGAAAGATATACCAAGAATACTGAAGACACAGTAATTTCTGGGAGGCTCAGAAGTCAATGCAGGAGCCTGCTTGCTGCAGCTCTATGCTGAACACAGCAGGTTTTCGATTTTGCTTCCTAGTTTCTAGCAAGATCATTTCAGCTTGGTTAATTAAGCATGCTGGTCTCTAAGACCACACCTGCTATCATTCAATGATCTCAGCAAACAGACCTCTCCCATCACCCCCTCCTCATAACAACCAATGGAAGAGTTCAGGGATGCCTCCTCTGCCTAGACTATTTACCACATGTGAAGACTCTAACCATGACATGATTTCCTCCTCCATTTTTGATGTCTCCAGATGGCTATATGTTCTTCTTCCAGGTCCCCAAACAAAAGCATATACACTTTCATCAAAGGAGGCATTTTAGATTGCAATTATGATTCTCTTGTAGAGACTGCTGCTTTCAGTCTTCACTCTATCATTCTTTGATTCCATTACCCATTTGCCAGTCTTCAAATCCTCATCTGGATTCCTCCACAAACTCATTACACTAGGAATGAGCAATTGGAGGGCAGCTATTATCACTTACAACTATAAAGGCAACAGTTTCTTCGAGGTCAGGAGCCATAGCTTAATCTTAACTGTGTTTCTCACACTCTAGTCCACTATCAAAAATATATAGTGCTTAATTCACAATTATATGATGATCATGGAGGAAAAAAATGGGGGGGTAAGGATACTCAAAGGGAACCACACCAATGAGGAATGCAGACTTCTCAGGATGATGGTGAAGGCCCAAATAATAGGTGTCAGTGATATCAAAGCATCAGAATCTTTCTCAAAAGTTTCACACTGAAGAAAAACAAAAACAGAGACAAGACTAAGATGAATTTAATTAGTCAAGCATTTGCCTAGCATGGATCCAGCCATGGGTTCTATTCCCAGCACTGTATCAACCAGCTATGGCAGCATGGTGGCATGTGCATGTAATTCCAGCACTTGGGAGGTAGGGACAGGAAGATCAGGAATTCTATCTAGGTCATCTCTTGCTACATACAGAGTTGGAGAAATAGTTCAAGGGAAAAGAACACTAGCTGTTCTTTCAGAGTACCTAGATTCAATTTGCACTGCCCACATATGGTTCATAAGTATCTGTAATTCCACTTCCAGGAAATATGACCTTTCTTCCCACCTCTGGGAGCACCAGACACACATGTAGTGCATATATATTACATGAGGGCAATACATTCATATACATAAAATAATTTATAAACAATTTTGTATCCTCACATACCATACTAATACCCTCATTCATTCAAGTTCTGTATGAATCTTCATCTGGAATATACACAGGGTTCCAATTCCCCTTAAACCTCCCACTTAACATCTGGTTTCAGGTTGCTTCCTTGTTACATGGAATGAACAGGTGGGAAAAGGTCAAAGATAAAGATGACCATGCTTTTGGGGGTTCACACAAAAAAACAGCCATTATCACAGTGGTCTGGATAGATATACTTATGTTTTCATTAGCAAAAGACTGACAGTCCTCATCAATGAGCAACAGAATATAGACACCCAGTATCCACAGATCACTTTCTAGTCTTCCTCCTGCCAGGAATGTTTTGCTCTTGTCATCTAAAGTAACACTATGGTTTCCCCTGTGTCATCAGGACACTCCAACTGGCTTTTGAAGGCTAAGCTGTGTGGTCAACTTCTCTGTGTAGCCCTTTTCTGTCCTCCAGCCATGTAAAATCCCACCACTCCATCCTGAAAATCATGGCAGAAGCAGTTCACTATTACTCTGGATCTCTATGCCATCTGCAGTCTGAGGATAGTACCTTGGTCATCTGTTTGCTGCTGACACACACACAATGTTCATCACATGGGAGGGACTACTGATTTTATGGGAAGGGGACCAAGAGCAGTACACAGGTAGAGCAGAAAGAAGACTGGACTCATGGTGGGGAAGAGTTCAGACTCTGAGCAAGATAACAACTGGCTGTGACCTAGGCCAAGCACAACCAACAGCCAGTATGTCATCTACAACAGTGAGTATGATGCTAGTGCCTGCCCAAATGATGTCTTATAAATCACAGTCCATGCACTCAGAAAGACACATGTAATGGAGACTCACCATGTGTCAATTTATATTATCCTACACTAAGGACAGGAAGAAAGCATGGCCTCAAAACCTACAAGTCCCCAGACATATCACCTATAAGGCATCACATTAAAATGACAAAGCAACTACACTATTCAAGCATCGCCTTCTGATTATCACCTGCCAGAGAAACATGTGGAAAGGAAGACACGCTGTCTAGGACAAAGGCTGGAACAGAGGGAAAAAGAGATTCCTTCCTATTCATCAAAGAACCTTTGGAGCAGGTGTATCTATGAGGAGAGTCCAGGAAGTGAAACACAGCATGGAAATACTCCCTGAAAAACTTACTTATCCTCCTCTTCATGCCACTCATCTCTGAGTGTTTATTCAAAACATGAAATTAAGCTGTGGATGAGATGCCTATGTCTCTGGAGACCTGTCTCTTTTTCAGCTTCCTCTGAACAAGCTCCCATGTGCACATTGAAAAATCCCACTGCCCACACATGCACACAGTTATTTCTGAACTAGAAAATCTAAATAGTCCAGGAATCCAAATGCTCCACAGTGCTTTGTATGCATCACACCGAGCATTCTAAGAAGCATCAATCACAGTCTGGCCCCGAGGAAAGTGACAGAAATGAAAGGTTATCACCATTGTTAAAAGACCCTGTCTGGACTGAGTCTACCAGGTCAACCCCGGTCCTCGGGGGAGACCTTGATCTGGAGGAGGTGGGAATGGGGGGTGGGCTGGGGGGAGGGGTGGGCGAGAGGGGGAGAACAGGGGATTCTGTGGCTATTATGTTGAACTGAATGGTGTTATAAAATAATAATAATAATAATAATAATAATAAAAAAAAAAGACCCTGTCTCTCTCCAAAGATTGAAATTTGTCATCAATAGAAGAATGGCAAAGGGCATGCAATTCCAAGATGTAAGCATGAAAATCTGCAGTCTGAAAACACCAAAGCAGAATCTTCACTCTACTAGAGAACCACACAAACTAGGAAGAGTCCAGGTAGGGCTGCTTACTAGGCAAATTCCCCCATTCCCTCACTATCTCCACATCCCCCCACCTTATCTCCAGAGTCCCATACCCTTCTAGTTGCCCTGCTCCAGCCTCCAAATGGGCAGGGACTACCCACTATACCAGAGACCACAATGATTGTGAGAAGTCCAGGCCACACCTACCAAAAGACTAAAGAGGAAATAAAAACCAAGGAACAAAACAAAAATCACCCATCCAACAAAAACAAACTCAGAAATTGGAGCCTAGACCTATAATCACTCCAAATCCAGATGCCTAGACACCAGCATAAAAACACAATCAACAACAGCCAAGGCAATGTGTCACCACCAAAGCTCAGCTATCCTACTACAGCAACCCCTTAATATACCAACACAGCAGAAATACAAGAAAAAGACCTTAAAAACAACTGTATGAAGATGATTGAGGTCTTTAAAGAGGAAGGGAATAAATCTCTTAAAGAAATACATAAAAACACAAATAAATAATTGGAGGAAATGAATAAATTATATTAAAAATGCAAAGAAAAAACTAACAGTTGAAGGAAATGAATAAAACTGTTCAATACATGAAAATGGAAATAGAAGCAATAAAGAAAACACAAACTGAGGAATTTCTAGAAATGAAAAATCTAGGTAAGGGAACAGAAATCATGGGCACAAGTATCACCAACAGAATACGAGAAATGGAAGAGAGAATCCAAGGCATCAAAGACACAATAGAAGAAATGGATACATGAGTCAAAGAAATGTTAAATCTAAAAAGTTCCTGACACCATACATTTAGGAAATCTGGAACACTACATAAAGACCAAATCTAAGAATAATAGGATAGAAGGAGAAGATTTCCAGATCAAAGGCCCAGAAAATATTTTCAACAAAATCATAGTAGAAAAGTTTCCTAGCATAAAAAAGGAAATGCCTATAAAGGAACAAGAAGCTTACAGAACACTAAACAGATTGGACCAGAAAAGAAAGTCCCCGCCGGGCGGTAGTGGCACATGCCTTTAATCCCAGCACTCAGGAGGCAGAGGCAGGCGGATCTTTGTGAGTTCAAGGCCAGCCTTGTCTACAGAGCAAGATCCAGGAAAGGCGCAAAGCTACATAGAGAAACCCTGTCTCGAAAAACCAAAAAAAAAAAAAAAGTCTCCTTGCCACATAATAATCAAAGAATACTAAAAGCTGCAAGGGAAAAAGAGAAAGTAACATATAAAGGCAGACCTATCAGAATTACATCCAACTTCTCAATGGAGACACTAAAAGCCAGAAGGGCCTGGAGAGATATCCTGCAGACTCTAAGATACCACAGATTCCAATATCTAGCAAAACTTAAAAAATCATTATACAAGGAGAAAACATGATATTCCATGATAGTCAAATTAACAATATCTATCCACAACTACAGACCTACATAACATACTAGGAGGAAAATTCCAACCCAAGGAGATTAACTACACCCACAAAAGCACAGGCAATAAATAATATCATACCAGCAAAAACAAAAGAAGGGAAACACACACACAATACACACACACACACACACACACACACACACACACACACTCACACCAGCAAAATAACAGGAATTGATATTCCCTGGTCACTGATATCTCTCAATATCAATGGACTTAATTCCCCAATAAAAAGACACAGGCAAACAGAATGGATACAAAAACAGGATCCATCCTTCTATTGAATACAAGAAACACACCTCAACATCAAAGACAGATAATACCTCAGATTAAAGGGCTGGGAAAAGACTTTCTAATCAAGTGGACTTAAGAAGCAAGCTGGTGCAGCCATTCTAATATCTAACAAAATAGACTACAAACCAAAGTAAATCAAAAGATACAGGAAAGGACACCTTATACTCATAAAAAAAAAAAATCCACCATGATGATTTCTCAGTTTTAATATCTATGCCCCCAACATAAGGGCACCAATGTTTGCAAAGGAAACACTACTAAATTTTTAAAAATATATCAACCACCACACACTGATAGTGGGAGATTTCAATACCCCACTCTCACCAATGGACAGGACATCCAGACAAAAACTAAACAGAGAAATACTGGAGCTAACAGAGGTTATGGACCAAATGGACCTAACAGATATCTACAGAACATTTCACCCAAACAAAAGAATACACCTTCTTCTCAACACTTCACAGAGCTTTCTCCAAAACTGATCACATACTCAGTTGCAGATAAAGTCTCAACAGATTCAAAGTCTCAAAGAAAGTTGAAATAACTCCCTTCATCCTAGCAGACTACCATGGATGGAAGCTGGATTTCAACAACAAACAAAAAGTTTACAAAAAGTTATACTTTCATTGAAAGTGAACAACTCTCTACTGAAGGAATGCTGAAAGAAAGAAAGAAATTACAGATTTCCTAGAATTCAATGAAAATGAATGCACAACATACCCAAATAGAATACTGGGAGAGAAGACTGGAATTGGGGGGTATTTGGGATGGGGTGGACAATGTAGAAACCTAGTACAGTGGACACTCCCTGGAATCTACAAGAATTATCCTACTGAAGTCCTCTAGTAATGGAGAATACGGAGCCTGAATCGACCATCTTCTATAATCAGTCAATGCTCCCAGCAGTGAGATTGGGACATCAACCAGCCACAAAAGCTTTAACCTACAATGTGCCCTGCCTGCAAGATATGCTGATGTAATACTGGCACAGAACTTGTGGGAGCGACCAACCAATAAGTCGAACAACTTTAGACCAATGACATGAGAGGGAGCCCATGCCTAACACTGCTTGGATGGCCAGGAACCAGAGGCTGGTCAGCCCAGAGACCCAGAATAAACCAAATATGACTGGCAAAAAAAAAAAAAAAAAAAAAAGTCAATGAAATGATATTCTGTCGCCAGGCATGGTGGCGCACGCCTTTAATCCCAGCACTCGGGAGGCAGAGCCAGGCGGATCTCTGTGAGTTCGATGGGCTACCAAGTGAGTTCCAGGAAAGGCGCAAAGCTACACAGAGGAACCTTGTCTCAAAAAACCAAAGAAAAGAAAAGAAATGATATTCTGTAATACTCACAGATTTGTGCCTAACCCAATCATAATCAGAGAAACATCATGCAACAACTGATAGGAGCAGATGCAGAGAGCCACAAACAAACACTTGGTGAGGCCAGGAAAACCCCAAAGAAGAGGGGGAAGAAGAATTCTAGGAGCCACAAGGGTCCAGAACACCATGAGAATACGATCCACACAATCAACTAAGCAAGGCTCAGAGGGCTCACAGAGACTGTAATGACAAGCATGGACCCTGTATGGGTCTAAGCTAGGTCCTCTGCATATACATTATGGTTGTGTAGCTTGGTGTTCTTGTGAGACTCCTAACAGTAGAAGTAGGGGCAACTCTTTTGCCTGTGCTTGGGACCCTTTTCCTAATGGGTCACCTTGCCCTGCCTTCATATAAGGGTTTGTGCTGAGTCTTATTGTGATTTATTATGCTCTGCTCGGTTGATATCCCATGGAGGCCTACTGGGAAATGGAGGAGTGGATCTGGGGGTAATGGAGGTAGAGGAAACTGTAATATATATATTAAAGAATTAAAAAAAAATGTCAAAGCACTCGTTGAGAACTTTGGATCAGTACATTTCTCATCCAAGGTGACATAAAGGCAAATTACTAATTGCCCCAACACCTATAGGTAACAAAGCAAAAGAGAGCCACCTTACATCAAAGAGAGATGAGGTCTAGAATCTAATCCATTCAAGAGGTATAAGAACCTAAGCTACACTGTAGTAGACACAACTACTCTGATTAAATTTTAGTACCCCACTCCCTAGCTCTCAAATTTGAACCAGTCACTGCATCCATTTCTCTGTCTGCTAAATGAAAATATCTTTGAGGCCTTACAGAGCAGCTCACAGAAACAAAACAGTTTAGGGGACCTGGTGCTTGAATGAAGTTGCTGATTGTGTGTGTGTGTGTGTGTGTGTGTGTGTGTGTTTAGGTTTATGTGTGTGGACCTGTGAATATGTATGGAGGTCAGAGGTTGTTACCAGACATCTTCAGTCACTATCTACCTTACTTTTTGAGAAAGGATCTTTCATTGAACCTGGAGCTTACCAATTTGGCTAGACTGGATGTCTGATCAGTAAAATCCAGGAATAAACCTATCTTTACCTCTCTCCTCAGCACAAGGGTAACAGATACATATCTCCAAATCTGGCTTTTTGCATGGGTTAGGTGCTGGGTATTCAAACATAGCTCCCCATGCTCCCATGGCTAGTAATGTACCAGCTAAGGCACAACCTTGCCAGCCTTTCTGATACCATTTTAATTTTGACACTTTGACATCTATTGAGTTTCAATTCTGGGCACTAGGCCAGACAAAGGACCCCAAAAATGACTGAGGAAAGTAAGTAGAGTTGGTCTTGCACAGCTGCAGTTTCCCTGTCTACAAATTTAACCAATCAAAGATTTAAAACAAAAAAGGACTGTGAAAAAATGCTATGTGCCAAGATGCACACTTTATTTTCTCATCATTCTTCCCTACACAGTGCAGCCTAACAACCATTAATACAGCATTTACTTTATATTAGAAAGTATTTATTATAAGTTATTTGGGAATCACTTAAAGATTATGGTAGCATAGATGTAGGTTTCTAGCAAGTACTAAGCCATTTCATATAAGGAATGGAACAACAGTACAGAAGGAGAAGCCATTGAGAATCAATCCACTGAGAACTGACACCAAGAGACAGTGGTAGTCACCACCTGAATGTGTGGACTCGAGTAAGTAACAACCATGACTCACGTTAAACAAAACATGACACCTTAGTCTTTCAAAGGCACTGAGAAAAGCCCTTAAGAATTACTTAGAGTAAGCCATTAACAGAAAAGTACAAACCATTTATAAGCTGAAGAGTCTGTGTGAATATCAGTTTTACAGGCAGAAGTGAGGCATCAAGGGTGAAGCAAACATGCAGTGCTGACTTCTCTGTGATGATCAGAATGGCATGTAAAACCAGGAGGCTGGAATAGGGAGGGAATAACAACAAGCCATCCAGAAGCTTCACTTTATCCAGGACAAACTTCACCACCAATTGGCCAGAAAATAAGGATGACTTAAGGTGAGGCACTTGGTCTGGGGCAAGCAGGGCCCTATGTCACTATTTCTGCTCAGGGCCCAGGATGGGTGGGAGTCAATACACTATACACATGTACTAGGACAGTCTCATCCAGCAAATTCAGAAAGCAGAGATCTAGAAGACCTCCTTACAGGACAGGGGAGGAAGTGTTGGCTCAGGCTCCTCTTTCCCATGACAGCAGCAGAAGCCAAGAGAAGGTTGCAAAGGAAGAAGTTTTGCATGAAAAAGTTAGGCAAGGAGGACAAAGCCAGACACAAGGTCTCAGACCAGCTTGTGGCCAGATCAGCTACCTAAGCTCCTTAACCTCCTCTCTCATCACTCCTTAACCTCTTCTCTTTAGCTACCAGCTATAGGGGACCAAACACTCTACTGTTCCTTCCACCTGAATGGTTGTCCTCCCATTTCTATCTAGCTTTTCTGACATGTCACCTGCCAGTGGGGCATGATCCCAATAAAGCAGTATTTCCCATTCCCTCACCTGACTAGGCCCTTAACCTTGTCACCTGTGCCACCATCTTGACATCATGCTTTAGTTACCATTGTTGTTTTGTCACCACTTAGCACAACATGGATGTGTTCATGACTTAAGTCTCTCTATCTTTTGGGAGTTACGTTTCATGAGAAGTGGGGACACTCTAGGGTGTGAGGGCTCTAGCCCCAGTCCTGCAGTGATGTCTGGCTGTGCTTGTTAAACAAATAAAGAACCTTAGAAGATCCACATCATGGCTCTAAAGCTTAGTGGCTGCATTAGAAATGGGTATGCTCCATCCCTAATGGGTGGCAAGGAGTGTTCTTCCATATGTACATGGAAGCCCATACTCAATGGTGCATCACTATATGAACATGATGGTATCAACAGGGCCTGCAAGAGGCTTCCAAGCAGGACATCATCTCAAGCTCTGGCTACCATGACAGATGGTGCTCCACTCAGGAAATTCTGATTCTTGTGAAATGAGGCCTTCAGTGCCTTCTGCTGGAGCCGAAGAGCATAACAGCCATGCTCTTAGGGCCACAGTCTGCAAAGAGACATTGGGTATCCCCAGCATCCTTACCTCCACAGTGAGCTTAACTTATAGTCCACTGACTTCTTGAGGTTGTGTTGCTTGAGAGTATGGACAGAATATTCAAAGGAGCCATGGGACCTGAAACGATGCTAGGCCAACTCTCTGTGAGGCATGAGGGGCTCTTTTGCCTCCCATCAAAAGCAGCGGGAGGGACTCTTGATTCCAGAGGTGGAAATTATGTCTATGATAAGTGAAGCATCAACTGAGGATGAACAGCATGTCAAGTGAAACATGAGGGCTAGAACCAGTTATATCAACCCAGTCACAGCCCCATCAGACTTTTGGTTATCTCTAAAGTTCTCACACAGTTGGTCCTTTAAGTGAAATAATTTAATTTTCTTCAAATATGGCCACCGGGTCCACAAAATTACAGTTGCGGTATCTCAGGCCCTTTCCAACCCTTTCCAAGGGAGTGCTAACAGGGTCTGAAACTATACATGGACAGGGATGAATGAAAAATACAGCCAGTATAGTTCTGCCTTTATTATTCTAAAGTATAAAGTAGTAGCAGAAACATGGGTGAAATAAATGATGACACAGGCTGCTTTGGAGGTGGCTACAATTAGGTCACAAGAACGTTGATGAGGCTGCAGGTTGGTGAGCACAAAAGCACAGAGGTGTCTATTTACTCACATGTAAAACAAAGGTGAGTTAAACCTTGTATGGAGGAAAGGCCATTTAAAAACAAAAACAAAAACAAAAAACAAACAAACAAAATGAAAAAGAAGCAGATACTGACTAGAGAATTCTCATAAGCATAGCCCAGAAATCATCCCCAACACTTGGCACTGGAATGCTAGAAACTGACAGCATAGATCTACAGCCCAGCACCCAGTGACCTAAACTGATTTGCATGATCCTGATTTGCATGGACCATATTTGCATGCTTGGAAACAGCATAGCTCATGATAACCACCCTGAACTGCACATTGGCTTGTCTGTACTTTTTCCTGAATATAAAACAAATTACATTCAGCCAATTGCACACATGGAAATTCACTCTAACTAAGAAATACTAAACACACCACACACACACACATAAACACACACACACAAAGCCCTTCTTGTAGGCCATCTCTAGTTACCATCCACCATGCTATCCTTTGCAGTATACTCAATAAACTATTTTTCCCATTCTACTCTACAGAGTAAACTCATTCCCCACCTGTCAATCTCTTCCCCAATACCATAATAGTAGATTCCATGTTACTATACTTTGCAATCTTCCCCAGAGACTTTCTTACCTTCCACAAAATCACAAGAAAGGAAAAGCAAACAAAGGTTTGTCAAACACCCACTGTTGCACTGCTGGTGGGTTATGTAGGCTTCATAACAACTATATGGCCACAGGGTATATTTTCTTTCAGTGAAAAAACCCCACCTGCAGAGATGAGCATCTTGTTCATTGTCACCCTGTGTTGGAAAAAGTATCACTAATCCAAACTCAGGTATGGCTGCCCTTCTGGGGCACATTTACCTCAACCATCTAAATGCCCTTGTATGATTTTCAAAGGTCTCATCTGTTCATAATATAGACCAGCCTGGGTGGTTCCTAATACCTTTTTCTGTTCTTAATTGTATGAGTGCACAGAAGAAACAAAATGCAAATTTCATTAAAGGAATAATTGAATTTTCTGCTTCTGTTGGCTTATAATAATTCTGCTAGCCACAGAATGTAGTTTGCCTTCTTACCCAAAATAGCCCTTTATCACATGTCTCGTTTGTCTTGTCCTTGTCTGACAACAATGATGACTTTGAAATGACATCTCCCAGTTACTTCTGTGGTAAGTTCTTGAGAGAATGGAGCATACAGGATCTTTTCATACAAGGTCAAAGAACTCTCAACTCACAAGGGGGTGGGTGGCCTTGGTCCTAAGCCTCATTATCCTCCTCTACAAAGTGTCAAGATGCTTGAGGAATAAATAAAATATTTCATGGAATGCCCATGGCCTAGCACCAGATACAGAGTAAGCCAAAAGCTTCAAGCTCAGAACCTAACTGAGCCAGGCAAGGTCAATAAATGGCACAACCAGATACCAAAAGCTCTTTTACTCCAATTCTGTCTTACATAAAACAAGAGTTAGGGGTAACCCAGAAAAGCAGAAGGAGAGAGACAATCACAAACTAGAGCATCCAAACACCCTAAAAGAGACAGCTACTCAAAATCCTAGCTAATCATAGCTGCAACCATACTAGCTATTTCCATTTTTGTTGTTGTTCCTGTTTTGGTAAAAGGAATGCCACACATGATGGTTTTTATTAGTAATTTCTTAACAAAGCCATTAATAGAGTGGGGCTTTTTTGTGTTTGTTTGTTTGTTTGTTTTTGTAATAGAAAAAACAGTAGACAGGCCAAACTTAACATGACTTTTGACCACATTCAGGCACACTATGTTTCATGAGCCAGAGATGGAAAAGGTTGCTGTCATTCTGATGCCGCTGAGAGGCTGAACAGTGCACTTTCTTCTTAAGTTTTCATATCTTCCACAGTAAGAATTTTCTTTCTTTCCCAGGCAGATATGGGTTTACTGACTTATGCAGATGGTAACATGCATTAACAAAAACCATTTAATGCCGCATAATAACATTGTTCTAATGCTAACGGAAAGAATCTCATGGCTGGTAGGAATACTGGTCTCAACTGATGAGAACACTCATTTGGAAGCAAGGTTTTAGGAACAAATTTCAGATCTGGAAGTCAATCCTGTGATAAAATCCTCAGAGTGAGGGTAAGGCATGTCAAGAAGGAATAAAATGTGCATGGTTAAAGCAGCAGTGTTAAACATCAATCCCCAAAGAACAGTTCAACACTTAAAAAGCTTTTGAATTTCAAAGTTAAACAGTGACACAGATTCATAAATCCCAAAGATTAATAAAATCCCTCTCATCTCGAAGGAAAAAAATCATATAAAAGCACTTCAAATTCAACTATGTACTTCACTATCTAGATTTGCATAGGGGTGTGTGTGTGTGTGTGTGTGTGTGTGTGTGTGTGTGTGTGTGTGTAAAGGGAGTTGATGGTATGCACTTATCTGTGTGGAAGTCAGAGAACTACCTCCTTGTTATTTTCTGAAGTTTCTTCCACCTTTTGAGACAGAGTCTCTCACTGGCCAGGAACTTAGCTAAGTACCTGTCCAGGGAGTTTGGCCAATCTCTGACTCCCATCTCAGCATCTCTGGGATTATAAGCTTGCACCACCAACCAGCTTTTTATGTGTATTCCAGTGATGTAAAGTTGTCAGATCCTCTCACACTTGCCAGAGAAGTGCTTTACTGAATGAGTACTTGATTTGCATAGGTTTTTGGTTTTTTCTGTGGGGTTTGTGTGTGTGTGTGTGTGTGGTATTTTTTTTTTGGTCACATCAGTATTATAAACAGTAGGTGGGACACTTGTAGCAATGGTAAAAAATTAATTTACAAAAACAGGGACTTGGTGAAGTTGCCTGATGGATACCCTTGGAGACTCATACATAGATGCCAACCCAGAGCAGGAGGAAGAAGACTCCAAAACCCATGAAGAGTGAGGCCACCAAGAAGATGAGGAGCTCTTTGTAAATATTATGTGTGTACTTGGTGGAGATGATCTCGTAAATGAAGAACCAGGTGGTAAAGAACATGTCAATGGCCACAAGTATCACAGTCAGGTGTGGGGAAGACAGCCAGGTTGACTGGGCTGGTTTACATACATGGGAAAGTGACTACATCAAGTGCAAAATACTTAATAAATTATCATAAAGTGACACACCTGTATAATTGTTACAATGGTAAAAAAAAAACCAACACTTACCAGCATACCAGCATCTTTGTTCTGTGCCCTGATGTTAGGCTATCCTGTCCCCACAAGACTTAATCAGCACAACTGGTTGGCAAGGGTATATATTCAATCTTGCTTGGATTTAAACTCTGCACAGTTCACAACAAGCAATGGCCTTCTAGTCAGCACCACAAGTCTATTTTCACTTCAATTGCTTTATGGAGCTTCGCTATATAAACATGTTGCTATTTGTCCATTTTAATATTGCAGTTCCCTAAATGCCTATTTATGGACATTTTACAATTTCCTACTTGGTACTTCCATAAAAAACACTCATGTAAGCATCTCAGTTCAAAGCTTTATGCATATGTCTGTTAGGAATACCACAGGGAATCAAGAGATAGATATGATGGGTCATGAGGATGCTTGACTTTGCTTGACAAAACCAATTGGTGTTCCAAAGTAATTATATCAACGGCTGCCTTTTGCTTGTAATTATCAGAGCTATTCAACCATCAATAGACTTCTTTGTAAAATCACCAAATCCTTTTGCAAACTGGCATCTGAAATTAAATAAACTAAAATGCCTTTGAAAGTGGGATCTACAAATTTCAGAAATACTAGATCTTTCATGACAGAAAAACCTTGATGCATTTCTGGTCAAATTTTATGGTAACATGCTGAACAAATTAGATCAACTAAATTCAAATATATAATTTTAACTCAAAACTCCCAGGGGGACACTAAGTTATCTTTATAAGGAACCAAATAATACAACATCTCACATTGTCTCAATATGGACAAGGATGGAGAGAACAGAGTTACTTCCTCCCACCATAGCTAATATCTAATAACCACAACCCATGTATCCATTGAAGGACCAATGGATGTTGAGATGAGCTGATTATCCTGGGCTGCTTGGGTGGCCCAGTGCAGAGTAACAATCCTCAGAACAAGAAAGCAGGGTAGTTGTAGACAAAGAACAGAAGTAGACAGAGCAGAGTTCTGATTGAGAGATGAGAGAGGGTGGTCTGAAGGCATCACTCTTCTGGCTGGGAGATAAGAAAGGAGCCACAACAATAACAGTATGTGGCCCCTTGAAGCTAAAAACCTTAGGAGAGAAGTTGTTTCTGGGGCCTACAGAGGAAACAAGCCATACACACACCTTGACTCCAGTCTATTGAGAATAATTTTTGACATCTAAAAAAGGGATTTTATTATCCCACCAACACTGTGGTGATTTGCTGCAGCAGCCATAGGAACCAAAGTGGTGTCCTTCTCACAAGAGGAGACATGTCCCAATACCTTCCAGGCATGCCTGGAACTGTACACAACAATGAAACTTGAAGTTATGATGCTTTTTCCTATACATACACAAAATGAATTCCTTTTTTCATCTTAACTCAGCACTTCTTATGCACTGAGGCCATAACTTTTGAAGTTTGAGAACAAAATGTGTGCACAGTAGTAATAAGCACGTCTCTCTTCCTCCTTCTCTCTAGTTTCATGCATAGAAGATTTATTCTTACTGTACACATCAGCAAAGTCAGCTTAAAGGCAGCACTTCTAAGCTTTCCTCCAGTCTATCAAAACTGGCAGCATCACTATTCCTGTTTGGTACATTATTAAGCACAACAAGGACTAATTGAACAAAAGCAGTATGATTCTGCAGTGCAGCAGTCAGATAATAAAGGTTTCTAACTGACTGTATTAGTCAGGGTTCTCTATAATCATAGAACTTATGGAATGAATCTCTCTGTCTCTCATATAAGAACAAGGTGTAGGTTTGGCTTGTTCCATATAAATCTATATGTATGTATATATACATACATATATATTATATATACACATATATTATATATTTATACACATATTATATATATGGAATTTATTGGAATGACTTACAGGCTGCAGTCCAACTAATCCAACAATGGCTAGTTATAAATGGAAAGTCCAAGAATCTAGTAGCTGCTCGACCCCATGAGACTTGGTGTCTCAGCTGGTCTTCTGTATATACTGGAATCCCAAAGAAGTAGGCCCCAAAGCCAGTGAAGGAATGGATATGCTGGCAAGACAAGGGCAAGCCAGCAAAGAACAAATGACAAATTCCTTCTTCTGTTGTTCTTATATAGGCTTCCAGCATAAGGTGTCACCCAGATTAAAGATATCCCTTCTAACCTCAAGGTCTGGATTAAAGGTGTGTGTCATCCAGACTCAAGATCCAGATCAAAGGCATGTTGTGTTCTTGCCTCAAGATCAGGATCACAAGTGTACCCTCCATTTCTAGATTGTAGCTCATTCCAAATATAGTCAAGTTGGCAACCAAGAATAGCCATCACACTGACCATGAGTGGGAAATGTATTATGTTGACACTAATGACCAAAAGAATGGTTCATATCCTTAAAGGACCAAAGCAAAGAGTGCCACACTGTACCATACTTCAAAACTAATGATATAGAGAAACAACTTATCACTATGTAGCCCTACTTGGCCTGGAACTCAGAAAGATCCACCTGCCTCTGCCACCTGAGTGCTGAGAACTATGTTATACTGATAGAATGAACTATTCAATATTTTCAAATGTTTTCGTGGGGGTAATTAAAACTACAATTAAGGCAGGCACTGTAATTCATAGAAACTAGGCTTTCTGATTCTGTCAAAAGCCAAGACTTACAGAAAATGCAGTAAACAGATACTCCAGTCATTTTCACTATTCAACAGGGAGCCAATGTTACTTTAAGATCAAAAACTGGGTACAGAAGAAGCAGAGATCATCTCAGCAACCATCTCATACCCCATAAAATGGTCAGACTCCATTACTCTTAATGAGATTCCTAACTCAAGGCACCTGCAACTCTACTATGTGTCCTGCAGCCTGAGAGCTATTTAGCACCAATCATCTACTTTCACATTCTCATTCTTTGTAAGATTTTGTGTAAGCTCAGCACCAATTTTTATTGTCTGCTAAGAAAGCTCTTTAGTTTTAATTTATGAAAAAAATTAACATAGCTTTGGGTGATGTTTTATCTGCATCCCCCAGTAAAGTTTATCTGAGGATCAGAGGAAAAAGCCAGCCACTATATTAGACACAGAAGTCAGGCAATGGTAGCACATGCCTTTAATCCTATCACTTGGGAGGCAGGGATCTGTCTGGATCTCTGTGAGTTCAAGGCCACATTGGGAACAGAGGCAGGCTGTTCCAACATAGTTAACCATAAAGATCTGGAGGTCTGTACAGACAGACAGGAAGTGACAAAGCTGGACAGGGAGAGGAAGTGATGCAACTGGGCAGAGAGAGGAAATGAGTTGGTAGAACAGAAAAGAATATAGGCATAGGTATACAGTCTCATTAAGAGACTGAAGGTCAGTGAGATGAGGCTGGCTTGTGGCTTGTCCTATTCCTCTGATCTTTCAGCTTTAACACCAAATTCTGGCTCCATGGTTTTTTTTATTAATAAGACCATTTAGCAATTCATCTACATAGCCTTTATATTATACTTTCCATTTCATTTTACATTTACCATCTTGTATTCATATACCCCATAATAACCTTAGGAAGTGATACATTTGGGCCATTGGCAGGAAGACCAAAATGGGCTTTGCTGCTATGGAAGCTTCCACAGCAACCAGTCCCAGGGGAGAAGGAAACCATGTCTTGTATAGTCTGGTCTCGGGAAAAACTGGCAAGAAGATCCCTGGGCTGAGGGATGGGGTGGTACACATGAAGCTGAGTAATCAGTTACATTTTAGCAAGCTCTCATCTACACTCCATGCCCCCTTTCCCATAGGCTATGTGTTCTAACTTAACAACTCTAGTTCTTATTCCAACTCTGCAAAATGGTCAGATGTCAGGACTCTTTCCCTTTCTGTTGAAATTCACTGGGATGGCTGTCAAACATATTCAGGTGGGAGGCTTCTGCTTCAATAAGAATAAAAGGAGCAGTCAACAGAAGCTTTAGGAATGCAAAGTATGAGTGCAGGCTGAAATCAGATCAGAAATTAATGTCCTACTCTTGTTCAAGACACTGGTTATAAATGACCTGGACTTTACATGCTCTGGAGACATCCAACTTCAAGCAACACCCATAACCCTCCCTTGTCTTGCCTCTCTAGCCAAGGGAAGCATCTGCACTGAGCTGGTTACAGGTTATCACAGGCAGCAGATGTGAACATCATAATGAATGGCTTAAAGTCTCCTTCTTCCACATGTTGGCAACCCATCAAGAGCTGACCATCTGCCCCTGAAGTTCAGAAAAGAAAAACCACACTGCAAATAAAATCCAGCAGGCCCAAGAGGAAAAGTGGGTCTGGGGAAAAGTAACAGGATGGTCTCAAGTAAAATGAAGGTGTGCCTGGGCACAAGTGCTCAAGTCCAAGAGTCAACATCACCACCACATTGAAAGATAGGCTGTAGAGCAGTGGCCTGGGATCTCACTATCATTGAAGTTCATAGCACCAGGAATCAGGAGTTCCTATCCCTCTCCTCAGACAGCACTCCTCACAAAATACATCCTAATTCCAGGAGGAAGGTTGAGAGTTCAGTGTTCATCAATGACTACACAGCAAGTTCTTGGCTAGCCTCAAGTAAATAAGACCTTGCCTCAAAAACAGAAAAAGAAAAAAGAAAAACGGCAGTAAAAGTGTGGAAGGAAGAACCCTTCTCAGTAAACAATTATTAAGGACTCATAAAGAATTAACGTTGGGTTGGACACTAGTACTAAAGTGATGAGTCAAACAGGTCTCTCCTACAAGAAACTCACACAGTTGCAGAAATATCAGAGCAACAAATGCCTCTTGCTATATGCTGGTCACAGCATCTCCACAAGGGATCTGACATCGGAGAGAAATGGCAATGAACATGGGCACTGAAGGCGCTGTTTGAGAAGAAATCTACCTGTAAAGAACTACATAAAGGGCAGAAAGAACAAAGTGGAATTTAAGAAACAAAGTACTTTTCCCAGGGAGGTCACTGAGGCAGCAGAACCCCAGTGAACACAAGAATGGTTAAGTTTCAGAGAAAGGGAAGAGTTAGCAAAAGTACCAGGATCACTGTCAGAAGTTCATCTAGGAGACAGTGGTGAGATCAGCTGCACTCAGCACCTGGGGAGGGCACATGTACTCACTCACACACGCCTTCACCTGGCCAACATTTGAAGACCAACATTGAACATGACGATCAATTCTTCTCCAGATACCATCACAGGTGCTGGAAGTCAGCAATAGACACGTGGTGTCAGGAAAGAAAACAAGGAGCCATGAGTAAGAAGGGAAATCAGCACCACTAATGGAAGATCTTGAGCACTGAAGTTGAGATCTGATGATCTAAGTCAGATGGACTGGGAAGGCAAAGAGAGGATGACAGGACCAAGAGTGTCTCTGAGGAAGGAGCAGAACACACAGATAACAGCAAAGGCCAGGCTCTAAAAGAACCCAGGGTGGAAGATACCAGGAAACAATCCAGGGAGACAAGGGCAAAGGTCAGAGTGGTGCCCTGGGGTAGCTCTGGACATTCTCAGGAAGGAAACACACACACACACACACACACACACACACACACACACACACACACACACACACACACACACACACACAAAGGGTAACAGAGAGGAAACAAAAATCACATCTGCTGGGGGCCAAGCCTAGAGTGTAACATCTGAGGGACAGAGGGAATGAGTGGGGAGGGAGGGTGACTAGGCCAAAGGACAAGACAAAACAGGCCAGGGCTGGAGATGCTCACTCACAGGGTAGAGGAAGAAATGACAATTAGTGAAATAAAAAGTTGAATTAGAAACCCAAGACTTAAATAACCAAAGAAAATACACCCAGGTAGCATTTTCCTCCTGGGTTTCCTTGGCCTTCTTGAACAGGCTCCAACAATGAGTAACTCCATGCCTGGTGACCTAATGGTTAGAACTGGCATTCTTAACTCTCATGAGTCAGATCTTGATTCCATAAAGTTTATGTACTAATCCTGGTTCCATCCTTAGAATCATATGATTGTAAAAGCACCTCCTTTTCTGTTTATAGCTCTTCCTAATTAGGGAAGACTCTAGTTGCTTCCAATTCAGTTATGTCTGACTTCTAGTATAATACACTTGTATTATAGTGAATGTAGAAATGTTAGTATGCCAAAACAGTGGGCTTCATTTTAACAATATTATTTCATGTTAAGGAGACTAAAGCTAAGGGAGGAGAGAGACTATGCTCCAAGTACCCAGCTATGCCTGGCTAAGCTGACTTCACAGCCTGGGATGCCTGATTCCGTTCTATGTTCTAGTCTCATTGTGCCACTCCAGGTAATCAACTAATCAGACTGCTAAACTTTAGTATCAAGAATATCTGCAGCTCAGAGGAGAATCGGGGCTCTGCTCTCAGGAGACCCATTGGAATTAACCAGAGTTGGAAAAAACCAAACCCACTGAAAACATGAATCATACTTCCATAAATTCCGGCAGCAACACTCTGTTATTTATGGCACCACCTACTACAAAGCCAAAGCTTTAAGGGTGTCAGTCAGTGGGGTATAGGGAGCACTGGTAATGATTAACAACTGAGAGAAGAACATACATACAGATCCTCTTTAAGGACATTGCCTGCAGCGACAGGGTACATCACAAAAAGATGACTTTTGACTGCTGGTGGCCACTCAGTCTCCTCTAGAGTCTATAGATCTCAGAGTCAGGTCACACAGGTCATCTTAGATGATTACCACTATCTCAGGACAATGAACTTCTTCAAGTTTCTCCTAGGGGCATTACACACCCTCTCTGGACAGCTCATTTCAGCCAGGCACAGAGCAATCTTCATTATGAGGGGCTGGACATCTGACTTCTGGCCACATCACTAGTCAAAGTCAAGGGCCATAGGAGCTGTCCTTATTTCATGCCCCAGTGACATGGACTGTTTCCTGAAGCTGATCCTGTGCATGTTGAGCTCTGTGTCTCCAGGGTAAATATTCCAATTCCTTCCTGCTTATGTAAACAACTTGAGCTGACAATGTTGTTCACCTATATCTTCCTAAGCATGCTGACTTGTCTATAGACAATGCTTATAGTGTACAGCCTATAAATAAATGCTACAAGCTAACTAGTGCTTAGAAAGTGAAGATCCATAGGCTTTGTCATTCCTACTAGACATTTTTGCTACTGTGCTCATGTCACCTAGCACTTAGCAAATGCAGTTTGTGACTCAGAGATTCGAGTTTATTCTTAAGTACTATGCTAACAAGTAGAACACTCACATCCAATCTGGCTGTGCTGTTCTAAATATTGCCTTTATTCTTAAATTTCTCATAATTTCCTTAACAATCTGGTAAGATCATTATATCAATGACTCCAGACACTCCATCAGCTGTGGCTGGACCACACACTTTGATGCTTCATAGCAAATCATAAACAGATAGCTACAAACTCCCCACAACCTAGATCTCCACTTTGCCATCAAGGGGTATTTTCCTTACTAGCTTGTAACCAGAAAAAATATATTACAGAGTTCAAGGGTAACTATAAAGTGCCAAATTCTCCCCTAAGCTCTGACTACAGTGAGCATGTTTTGTGTTGTGATATTAAGGCAAGTAAACACAGGTAATCCAGTCCGAGGCAATGCTCTGGAATGAGGAAGAATAGAAGGATAAGATGGAAGCCTCAAACGTTCTCCATGTAGGAAATGCTATCTGGAGAGGAGCCAGTGCAGAGAAGTCAACCAAGGGAATGGAGGAAGACCTAGGAACACAAACATCATCTGAGCAATCTGACCCAACCCTGCCTTCACCCTATACTGTCTGTAACTCTACTGTATTAATCATGTGTACTAGTTACTTTTCTGGGTGCTGTGGCCAAACACTTGACAAAACAACCTAAGGAAGGAAGGGCTTAACTTGGGTCAGTTCACTTAGATTCATTATTGCAGGGAAGGCATGGTGGCAGGAGATTAAGGCAGCTGGTCACATTGCACTGCAGCTAGCAGAGAAATATGAACACTTGTGCTCAGCTTGCTTTCTCCTTTTTATTCATTCCAGGACCCAAGATCTTGGAATGGTACCACCCACATTAAAAGTGGGTCTTCCCATCTAAATTAAACCCATCTAGGAACTTCCTTACAAACATGTCCAGAGGTTTGTCCCCTAAATGACTCTTGATCTCATCAAGTTGGCAAGCACTAAACGATCTCATTAATTAATACACCCCCCCAAAATCAGTTTAAACTAATTTGTGCCACTGAGCATGAATTAAAATTCTATAGTAGTATTCCCCCAGTGTTACACCTTGCATGCTACAGTACCAACTTGATAAGAAAGGGATACAGGAACACAACTGAATGGCAGTTAAGGCCCAGACTCATGAATGGGAAAGGTACTGAGAAAAAGTGACTATAGAGTGGTCAGGATTAAAAAGGACACACATATCATCCCCAACTCCCCCACTGCTCAGGGAATGTCATGGAGGAAGAATTGGAAAGAACATAACAGCTGAAGAATAAAAAGAAGGGCCATGAACAATGGTCTTAGGGGCATGACATGGCCATTGACACCCATAAACTCATAACAGCTACAATTGCTTACAGAGAATCCACATATGACCAAATCAGTAAATTCATTCATAGATGGGGGAAGGGCTCATGAGGCCACCATAGAGTACAGCTAATGGCAGAAGAAAGCAACTAGAGGAGAGAAAAATCATTATTGTTACTGATACATCCACATTCAGGATAGCCCTAGTTATATTCAGTACATTACAAGAGAAAACAAAAACAAAAGGAAGAAAAGTGGCACAGAGACTTGATAGGAAGAAATGGGGATTGGTGGGTATGAGCAGACGATAAGGGAGGGAAGAGAGATGACTGTCTATGGTGAATTATATACATACATAAAACTATCAAAGAATAAATTAATTTTTTAAAACTGAAACAAAATTAATTCTATACAACTTCAATGTATAAAGGTCATGTGGCATCTAGTAAAATTCCTTGCCAAAATCCCCATAACTTCAGTCTACAGTATGGTATTAGAAAAAAATCTTAAGCTCTTGAATCTAAGCTGGGCTCCATCCTGACTGGCTTGGAGGCCTTGGGCAGATCAACAAAGCTTTTACACTGTATGCTTCCCATCTTTACAACAGGGTCATTCACTGTACTATAGATAACTCACTTTAAAAAATGATTCTGTACAATATCTGGCACACAGAAATGATAACAATGACAGTTGTTTATATTGTCAATATCATTGTTGCCTTAACATTGTTATGCTAATTTTAAAATATTTTTGATAATTCTTTTGAACATTTCACACACAAAAAAAAAAAAATATATCTTGATCATATCCATCCCCACTCTCTCCTCCTCCTAGATTATTATGCCAATATCTCTAGCAGTTTTCCTGTATTGCCAAAAGCCTGTTTTCCCTTTGATTATTACTTTTCTCTCATTTAGTTTGCTATGCTGTGCTTTGCTATGCTTTGATGTGGTATGCTGTGGTGAGCTGTGTTCTGCTTTGCTGTGGTTTGTGGTCGGTTTTGGTTTTGTAAAGGTATCATCATGTTAAGCAAAGCTGAAATTCAAGTCCTTCTGCCTCAGTCTGTACTGGGGCTTTAGGCATAGTCACCATGCCCAGTCACATTTTCACATCTGGAACTGAACTAGCCCTGGGTGCCTCTGCTTCTTTCATAAAGCCCCTCTCACATTGACTCAGATGAGAAACTTTCCTCCTAGCTTCGCCAGGATCACCATCAACTCACCACTTTCCCTCTGACCCCTCTGCAGAAAGGAGTCCCTCACTGCCAGAGTACAATTTAATCTATTAAAGTTGTTTAGATGAAGTGTCTGACCAGTCTAGGGATGTTGCTAGGAGAAGGGGACAATGACAGGGGTGTGACACGGGGCTCCTGCTACAGGCTAGGAAACATGGTTCAGCTGTGAAAAGCAATTGATACTCTTTCAGAAGACGGAAGTTCAGTTCCTAACACCAACATTAGGCAACTCACACTGGCTGTAACTCTGGGTATCTAGCACCTATGACCTACTTGGACATCTGCACATACTCGTTTGCAGACATACATAACCACAAATAATTAAAAACAATAACCTCTGTTCAGCAAGTGCATAGCTCTGTCATCTTTATATTCAGCCTTGCTAACTCCAGCTCCGAATGTGGAGCCAAATGCCTAATTAAAAGGTAGCCTTGAGCTGTCAATAAAAGTATGCACAAAGGAAATGTTCAAACACATAGTAGTGATTTTGTTGAGACAGACTGTCATGTAAGGTTTTTTGTTTTTTTTTTTATTTCAGTGTGGGACAAATTAAAAAAGGAAGTCTCCACATCCACACCATCCTTGCCTCCCACCATGAAGCAGTGACATAATCACTGACAATCAGGACATCACACCACATTCAAAACTGCTGGCTAGAAAATGGTAAGGCTTGTCTTTCCTGCTCATTTCTGGAAAGAGGCAGCAATGGTCATTTGCTTTTATTTGATCAGGGAAGGCAACTTCTTTGCTTCATCACCAAGTTCTTTTTGTCAGTGTGAAGGATAATCTTTCATCCCCAGCCTCAAGTCTGACAGCTCCCACAAACCTCTCCTCCAGTACCCTGCCTTCTCTATCACAGCACATACACCTGTCTGTATCCATGAGACAGTGTATGTCTATATCTGTTATCTTCATATTCTCAGCACTAGGTTTACTGAGGATGTCAACAAGCAAGAAAATGTTGAATGAGTGAACCTACAAATAACTAGATGGATGAATTAATAAAGTATCTGGTTTCAGGAAACCAAGCCATTTACCAAGGCTCAACCTTCTCCCCTGTGTTTACACAGGGACAATGTGACCAAACAGGCTTTGGTCATGTCTATCCACGTCCTGCCACTGCAGAAACTTATATTTTAGTTTTAGTTTAGTTTGTTCTTTCACGCCTCACTATGCTGACCTCCTCCAACTACCTGTGGGAATGCTACACATCATTTCCCCTGACAAGCAACATTAATCCAATATTTTACCCGAGAAACACTAGGGCTTCCAGGCTCTTGCTAAGCCTCTATAACAGCCGGTATTCTTTTGCAGCCCCCTCCATTTTCCCCTTCACTTGGCTTTTGTTCTTACCTTCAAAGCTCCCAGCAAACAAGTAAATCCAGGTGATGGCTGGGATGCAGAGCAAAGTCAAAGAGGCAGCCAAGAATTTCCGTCTCCCTCTGCAGATTCCCAGCATCCTTTCAGAAGTGGCAATTTCTAATTCCAGAGCTGTGTCTCTTTCCAAAGCATGAAGTCCTCAGCATCCCTCATAATACTTTCTGAAAGGAAAAGCAGAAGAGCAAAAGCTGAATCCCATCATGATGAACAGATGGAGACAAACTACAAAAAAGATCTATCCCAAAGATCCTACGAAGACATTACTTAGGCCATGGCTTCCTGCTCACCTTTTATCACAAGAGATGACAGATGATGCTATAGTCTTGCCTCTCAAAAATGAGATACTGAAATAAATGATGAGGTCTACAAGGAATCTCTCTCTATCTCTCTGTCTCTGTCTCTCTCTCTCTCCTAGCTAGAATCTATTATAAATAAAATATCAAAACTAGGTCATAGGCTGATATCAAAAAATACAGTGTCATGAGTGACCAACTGAAGAACATGATCCCCAAGAAATTTATATGGACCATTGATTAAGGAAAGAAAAATGTTAATTGAGCCATGTGTGGTCAACATGGCAAACAGCTCTTGTGTTCCTAATAAAAAGGACCATGAAAAGTAGCTGAAGAAGAATGAAGAACACACCTAAAGGAGAGGAGTTTGGTCAGGTCACAACATAACCTGCTGAAACTGGTGCTGAGAACCTAAAAATTGGGAATTGTCTGCATAGCCCCCCACTGTGGTAGATCTAAAAAAGATAGAAACAGATGAGAATGGACAAGGATTAACCAGCTTGGACCAGAATAAATGAGCCTTAGACGAGGACAAAATGGCAATGATGGAGTAAAAAAAGAGAAAGGTTGAAAGGGATAGAGTAGAAAGCCCATGATATTTCACCTCAACATTTACACACACACACACACACACACACACACACACACACACACACACACACACACACACACACACAGTCTCTCTCTTCCTGATGACTGCTGATATAGATGTAGAACTCTCAGCTACCTCTCCAGGACCCTGTCTACCTGTGTGCAGTCATGGTTCTCACAATCATGATAAAGGACTAAACCCCTGAACTGTAAGCCAGCCCCAATTAAATGCTTTTCATTATAAAAGTTGCTGTGATCATGGTGTCGCTTCCCAACAACAGGACACTGACTAAGACAGAAATTGATACCAGGGAATAAAGTATTGCTGTGATTGGCCCAACCACGCTTTTGTTTGGAGGAATGTGTTTTGGGGGACTTTGGATTAGGAAAACTTTTAGCTGGGCTTAATGGGCCATAGTAAGAGAAGCATGGAAGACAGCAGTGCTGTGGGTGATTTGAACTGTGGGGGCTCAACTCAAAAAGTTTCTGAGAATATTAGCATGTGGCCTAAAGACCATTCTTGTGACATTCTGGCAAAGAATGTGGCTGCTTAATGCTGTTGTCCAACAACAATCTGCATGAGGCTAAATTGAAAAGTTTCGGATTAACAGCTTTGGCCGAAGAGATTTTAAAAGAGCTTAGTATTGACTGTGTTCTGTGGTTGTTAGTGGCCAGTTTTATGCTAATCTATAATGAAAATGAGCCAGCTGAGCAAGAAAAAATACAAAATTTACAATTTGAGGAGAAAAAGAACATCAGGAAAAGTTTAAAGAAAAGACAGAACCTAAATGGAATAAAGGGAGTGGGGACCTCAGGGTAAGACACCCAGTTAAACTTCCAATTTGTGAAAAGGAATTAAAGAAAAGTTTAGGGCTAGTGTGGTGACACATGCCTTAATTCTAGTACTCAGAAGGCAGAGGCATGCAGATCTCTAAACTGGATGCCAGCCCTGTTTACAGAGAGAGTTCCAGGACAGCTGAGCTTAGACAGTGAAGGAAACTATTAAAAACAGAAAGATGGTAGAAATATATTTGAACAAGAGGGCCATGTTCCAGCCCCAGCAAGCACCAGAACTTGGCAGCTTTGTCCACATGATTCTGGACTGAGAATCAAGGATACAAGAAAGAGGTTATAGAATCTCCCTCCACAACTAAGGAAAGCCATTGAGTCCAGGCATATTCAGGCGTCCCTGAATGGACGCCTAAAGAGGCCACTGCATGAAGCTGTAAAGGTGAAGCCTGGATTGCCTTGGAGACCCCAAGATATTGGAGATGCTAGAGCTATGGGATATCTGCTAAGGAAAGCTTTCATGTATGGAAGTGGCCCAGGAGAGAGAGAAGTGTGTTGAAGTTAACAAAGCTGAAAGGAGTTTCCAACTCCTTTAGATTAAATTAGAAAAGCACTTTGAATTCAGTCACGAAGACACAGAGATTGGAATTTGCCACCTGGTTTTTAGCCTCACTTTTGTCCAATATTTCCTCACTATGCTCCCTTTCCTTCTTTTTAGAATGGTAATGTACATCCTGTACCATTGTATGTTGGAAGTATGTGATCAGCTTTTGTATTTTGATTTTACAGGGTTTACGACTAAGAGATTGCCATGAGTCTCAAAGAGACTTTAAACTTTGGACTTTTAAACAGTGTTGAGACTGTGATAGACTGTGATAGATGGAAAGTTTTAAAGTTGGACTGAATGTGTTTTTGCATTTTGATATGACTACCAGTATATTGGGGGGGGGCAAGCAGGGAGTAGAATATGGTGCTTTGACTGAAAATGGCCCCCATAAGCTCATAGAAACTGGCACTATTAGGAGATGTAGCCTTGTTGGAGTAGGTGTGCCTTTATGTGTCACTGGGGGTGTCATATGTTCAAGATAGGCCTATTGTCTCTCTCCCTTCCTGCTGCCTAAAGATCCAGATATAGAACTCTCAGCTACCTCTCCAGCACCATGTCTGCCTGGATGTTTCCAAGCTTCCTGCCATGACAATAATAGACTAACCAGCCCCAGTTAAATGTTTTCCTTTATAAGAACTGCCATGGTCATAGCATCTCTTCACAGCAATAAGACACATGCATAACACATATGAATTTAAAAAAAGAAAGAAAGGAAGGAAGGAAGGGAGGGAGGGAGGGAGGGAGGGAGGGAGGGAGGGAGGGAGGGAGGGAGGGAGGAAGGAAGGAAGGAAGGAAGGAAGGAAGGAAGGAAGGAAGAAAGAAAGAAAGAAAGAAAGAAAGAAAGAAAGAAAGAAAGAAAGAAAGAAAGAAAGAAAGAAAGAAAGAAAGAAAGAAAGAAAGAAAGAAAAGCAAGCAAGCAGACCATGAGATCTCATCTCCAGTTCCCCAGTATAGATGTCAGCTGGCAACAGATGGAAAAGTAAATCCAGGTAGAAGAACCACCCACACTAGTCAGCTATAAAAGGCTTCAGATTCTCAAAGAACAGTTGTCCATGAAATGGCCAGTCTGGGTATTCCCTGCAACATTCCCATGCAGCCATTCTGTCATAGCCTTTATATTCTGTGATAAAGGTCTAGTTGAACTGCCTGCTTTCCCACCAGCTAAGGAGTCTCTGATTCAAGCTGAGATTTCCCCATCCCATCACATCCTCCATGCATTCCCTTTCTTTGAATTCTGCAGGATACTTACAGATATCTGAAACTGTCTATGAAAGAAACACACCAAATCAGTCTAACCAAGACAACTGTTAAAGCATCAGGCCTGTTTCCAGCAATCACCACCCAATGGAGCCAATTGGCTTGTGTGTGTGACCATTCCAACAGATTTTCCTAAATGGACTATTTGAAAAAGATGAAAGACTAAAGAAAGGGCTTGGAGGGTGCTGTTGGGACAATACTGAAAAGGTTGAAAAGTACAGCCCTTTTGAGCAATGAATATGACTTGATAAAGTGCTCCCCTGAAGCTTGTTCATGCTGAAGCCTCAGGTGTGGATGTTGTACACCAAGACTCAAGCATCTCTTAGGAGAGGGAAAGTTCATGAGGAGGTTATACTATTAGACAGATATAAGTTCAGATCCATATGCTACACTCAACTTTATCCCTCTGTAAACTGATATGATACTGTAGATTAATTCAGACATCAGTAAAAGTTAGGAAGATGCTGACATTAACATTTAAAATAACACTTATTTTCCTCCTTTCTTCTCTCAATCTACCAAAGGTAATTTATATATATATATATATATATATATATATATATACACACACACACACACACACACACACACACACACACACACACACTTTGTACAAAGGCAGGCCTTATATAACACTTTCATCAGAATTTAAGCTCTGTTGATGGAAAATCCCTTCATGAGTTTGACTTTTAAATGATAACCTTAATGTACAAAAGAACACATTTTTAAGTTAAAAATATCAATTTTTATTAGGAGATACTGCAGGAAGTCAACACAAGAAAAACAGAAGACACAGAAAATAGGCTGGAAAATTACTTCCCAAACATAACAGTATATATATTAACTAAAAAATCCACCCCATAACCAATTCCCCTCCACTGTTGACTGGTGAAGGGAAGTCTCCCTGTCAACCCAAGTGTCCAAGTCATCACTAAGGGCTCCATCCTCAACCCCCAACATCCAATTCCTTAGTCAATTCCTCCTCTATACATCTATTCCTTGGGATTTCTGTCATGGGTCTTACTCAATACAATTTACATTTCATTTACATGGAGATTGAAAAGAAAATAATTATCATTTGTTACATCACAAAAAAAGGTTCAATTTTCAATGGATAGCACAATCACGTGTATCCTTCAGGCCAAAGGAATGAACTTGATATAGTAAGGCAAATATCTATCTAACCAGCCATAAGAATATATTTTGTGAGGATAATAAAATATATAATAGCTACAATAAATATGATGAAATATGTTTCATACACATGAAAAATGGTTTCTATAGTGAAAGTAATTGCTGGGCACAGGACATGATAATTTCACTATATTTTCCAAATGTTATACAAGTAGCATGCATTCCTTTTATAATTTAAAAATATTTAAAAGCTTATATTATGTTACATTATATTGTTTGCCATTCAAAATACCTCAGTAC
Organism: Peromyscus maniculatus bairdii; assembly: GCF_049852395.1. Classification (NCBI taxonomy): domain Eukaryota; kingdom Metazoa; phylum Chordata; class Mammalia; order Rodentia; family Cricetidae; genus Peromyscus; species Peromyscus maniculatus. The sequence continues at coordinate 33,720,982 of NC_134856.1, read as the reverse complement.
CAATTTGTAGTATATAATTTACATGCTAGATACAGGAAGTTAAATTTTGTGGTACCCTAACTGAAAAGACCCCCCCAAGGGGTGTTTCTTAATCATCACAGGGACTCTAGTCATAAGTCCACATTCCCTACTGCACTCAGTTTTCATCAGTACTAGAAGCTACTTTTTAATTAGCAGCATGGATGAGATGATGTATCATGTGTTCAAGATATGTGGATTGTACAGAACCACTTAACAGGAAAACATAGTAAATATCTATGAAATTAAAAAAAAATTATCTAAGAAAAAATTGCCCCAAACCTTAAGAATAAATTTAGGAACTCAAACTGATACCCTAAGTGCCTGTCGTAAATGGAGAACCAGTACCACTATTCACTGTCCTAATGACAGGACAAATCATGCCTGCCTCTTATACCATGTCATCCCTTCATAGTCAGATGCTATCTTGAAATGTTTTTCATCCTTTCTAGGAGCTGATAAAGACTATTGAGTCCTTGGTACCTCCGTAACTTGGTACCTCCATAAGAATACGATAGTAAGTAAGACTGACCTGGAGGTTATTTGCTTTCCACTTCTGAACACCTGTCTCTCTGGCCCTGGCCACTTTACTCAGCCTCAGATTCATATATGAAATGAATAGATACACCCGTGTCTAGGACCCAAACCTTCATTTCCCATCACCTGCTGCTGCCTGGACCTTTCCTTCCTCACAAATGTCAGCACCATTTACTCCAGTGACTGAGCCAAATATTTGGTAATTCTTAATGCCATGCTCACCTTTCTCACCTTACCCAATCCCTATAACCCTTAAATCCTGCCATTTTTACTTCCAACACATGCTTTAAATACATTCAGGTTTCACCACTTTCTCCTGTTGCCACATATGAGTTAAGGTCACCAACACCTCATACTTAGGCCTATTACATCAGTCACCTAATTCAAATGTCATCTAAAATGATTCATTGTTTCTCAACAGCTCTTAAAATGAATTCCAAATGCTTGGCCATGTCCATGAGGTCATCTGGTTGACCCCTAAAAACCTTTCTGACTTCTTCTGGAATTTCTATATTCTGTTTTCTTCTGCCCAGCCATGTCTGTCTTTTCACCTATGGACTTCACCTCAACACCTCTGCAACTCTATTCTTGATGTCACAAATATGGATCATAGTGACCTCTGCTCCATTGTGTTGTTCCTATCTGTGCAATCTAGAGCTTGGATGCCATCAGCTCAGAAAACTCTTTGCAAATAATGCTATGCCTAAGGAACCCTCCCCAAATTGTCTATCACCATGTCCTGATCATTTCTTTCATAGTTCCCATCAAATTCCAAAATCACACAATTCTCTGAATAACTGTTTTCTTAACAACCACCATACCCACTAGATTTTCATTTCCACTTGGGCATAAATACTAACAGCTTCATCATTGGTGTGTACAGGTCCTAGTTAGGGTTTCTAGTGCTGTAACAAAATACCATGATCAAAAGCAAGTTGAAGAGGAAAGGATTTGTTTGGTTTATACTATTGAAGACAGTAAGGGCAGGAACTCAAACAGGTTAGGAACCTGAAGGCAGAAGTAGATGCAGAAGCCATGAAGGACTAATGCTTACTGGATTGCTTGTTATGGCTTGATCAGCCTACTTTCTTATAGGAACCAGCACCACCAGCCAGGATGTGGCCCAATGCATTGTGGCCCTCCCATATCAAATACTAAGAAAATGCTCTACAGATTTACCTACAATCTCATATTATGAGTGCATTTTCTCAACTGAAGTTTCCTCCGTAGATGACTTTAGCTTCTGTCAATTTGACATAAAAGCTACCAGCACACTACCTGTGGACTCAGGCAGCGATGTATAATGTTTGCTGAACACACAAAGGAATTTGCCATTAGACACATAGCCTGTACTTAGTCTAGGATTCTCTAAATGTGTCTTTTTAAACAGAGGTCTATAACGTAGGAAACAAAATCTGTGCACAGTTCCTGAAGCAGGCCCTCACAGCAATAGTATGTCCTTCAGACACTTTCAGTTGCATGGGAGATCAGCAGCAAAGTTTGTTTTGGTAATTTTCTCTGCCTACAGGAAAGAACACTTCACACTAGGTCTGAAATCATGTGCACATGTGTCTGCACATTACAGCCTATAGCATCTCCTCCTGCAGATAGTCCTTAGTCTAAAAGCATATACAGTATGCCTAGAATAAGCACTAAAATTCAGCTGTTCTTGGTGTTGTAAAGGCCATTCAGGGTCATTTCCTATCATCTCAGCTTGTCTTGATCTCGCTGTGAAATCAAGTTCTCTGGCTGTACAAAAACATGTTCTTTTGCTTCAGAACCACTGTGATGTCACAGATCAACAGCAGTGTTGTCCCCAGAGCTTCCAACTCAGTTTCCCTTCACCTGTTTCCTTCAACTCTGTGGCTCAGACATATTCACTGTCAACAAAGAATTCCACTCATCTTGTTTCTGCAGTATAAAAAGCAAACTATAAAACATGATCTGCATCTGGCAAAGAACTTCATAGGATTCACAAAATACAGGAGTCTGGAGACATGGTTCAACTGCCAGTTGGAACCTGATGGCTAACCTAGCAAAGTCATCTGATATTCTGTGTTTGGTGTGAGAGTCCATGGCAATACCAAGGGCAGCTGAAAGGAGCCAGGAAGAGCCAATGAAATCAAAAATGCACTGAAGGGAGATACGTGTAAGACACTAAGGTATTAAAATTAAAATTGATTGGTTGCATTTTAACCACTTGACCAGTCAGATTCTAGGGCTAGGGAATGCACAAATGACTTCTTGGTTTGTATCTGTGAATCAGAACAGAAAGAGGGAACTAACAATATACGTTGTGTGCTGTTCAGTTTCCTCCAGACCACTTCTTGGTAAAGGGAGAATTACTAAAATGGAACGAATATTCTTTTATCTAAAGAAGGGTAATAGAAAACACTCTAAACTCATTGTTCACTATGTTACTACTCTCAATAAATCAACTACATTCATTGTTTAAAAAGAGGTTGCCCTGTTTAAAAAAAAAAAAACAAAACCTTAAAACAGTAGTACTTACTCTACCTTTTTCCCATAAGTGACTAAAATATGGCTTAAAATATCAAATGGAAACTCTACAAATTACTTTATAGCATTATATATCTGTGTAATGTGATGAATTCTCATGCTTTCCCACCCTACTCCAAGATGTATATGAATGATCAATCCTTGTATCCTGAGTGTCCAAGCGGTATATGCTACCTGCCTGTTAAATCAACGAGCATGTGTCTCTGTTAGTCACTTAAAAATTGTCTCAGTTATGAGATCAACTAAGGGAGAATCATTGCAAAGAGGACAGGAGACAGAAACTAGTTGGGCAGCTGAGGCAGGAAACCCCAAAGCAACAATCTCAGGAATGTCCTTTCTGAAGACCAAAAATATAGAAGGGAACTCTGGTTCCTTATCTCTCTTCTCCAAACTTCTGCCTGGAACATGAACTTGTAATGAAAATAATGCAATTTTGTTCCAGGCATTAATCTCTTCTGGTGAACAGCTTTGGAATTGGATCTCTGGATGTTCATGGAGGAAATGGATTATGTCTATTTCCTGTGGTGATACTGTGCTCCCCAAAATATTGAGCACCCTAATAAACTTATCTGGGGTCAGAGAACAGAACAGCCACTAGATACAGAGGCTAGAAAATGGTGGCACTCACACCTTTAATCCTAGCCTTCTGGAGGCATGGATCTCTGTGAGTTCAAAGACACACTAGAAACAGCCAGGCATGGTGATTCACGCCTTTAATCCCAGGAAGTAAAGGCAAAAAGCAGAAAGGTATATAAGGCATGAAAACCAGGAACTAAGCTGGTTAAGCTTTTAGGCCTGGGTAAAAGCTTACATCATCTCATACCAGAAGATGAATTCAGAACAGAAAGATTCTGGGACACAGAGAGAGGCCATATCCACAGAACTTTTATTATAATAGTTGTTATAACTGCTGTCATTCTTTTTTATTTTATTTATTTATTTCTTCTGTGTATTTTATATCAGGTATCTTAAAAGCTTTAAAAGCTTTAAAAACCAGGAACTAGGCTTTTAGCAGCAGTTCAGCTGAGACCCATTCAGATGAGGACACAGAGGCTTCCAGGTGGAAGAAACAAGATCAGCTGAGGAATTGGCAAGGTGAGGTAGCTGTGGCTTGTTCTGCTTCTCTGATCTTCCAACATTCACCCCAAAACCCAGCTCCAGGTTTGTTTTTATTAACAAGACCTTCTAACAATTCGTGCTACAATTCCCCAATCTCACCCCATCTCCTAAATGATGCTGGAGTCTCCAATCTTGACCTGGTAGCGTTACCACATTATTGGAAGCCACTAGGAATATCAAGGCTCTTTTGAGGCCCATGATGAAAAAGCTATTTACAAAAAAAAAAAAAAAGAATCTACCCCTGACCTTGGGTAGAGCCATGACTTTCAGATTTGCCCCAAGATTACCATAATTCACACTACTATCTAACCCCTAGAGTTGTTGGTCCAGTTACAGGCTGGAGAAATGGCTAAGCAGTTGTATACTGCTCTTGCAGAGGATCTGAGTTCAGTTGCAAGCATCTACATTCAGTGGCAAACAGCCAGCTATAACTTCAGCTCCAGAAAATCCAACCTCTTATGGATTCCATGGGTACTTACACTCACATGCAGATGCACAAACACACACATACACTCACATGCACCTGCACAAACCTATTTGCATATGCACACACAGACACACACACAATTAAAAACTAAATACATATTCTTGAAAACTTAATCCGGATGGGCTTGTTAATCATTTAGCAATGGGATCATCACTCAGAAAGACTACGATACTGAAGAGATAGAAGGAATAATCACCCTCTTAATGAGAATGTGGTTTTCCTTCCCAGAAACCCTAGCCTTGGTGCAGTCACTTACAGAGCCAAGGCCAGTAAACTCTGTTAAGTCAGCCTGCTTTCTGAACCACAATGCAGAAAAACCTCATTTTCTCTTTTTCTCCCCTTTCTTTATATCTCTTTGCTAAACATGATTTCCCTAACCCTCTGGGCTTTTTCAGTCTCTCTATGAAACTACCTGCTTTTCATCAAGCAGGTGCTTGCTGACTCTACTGCTCAACATGCAGTCCTAAGACAAAAACCCCAAGAAGGGACCACAATTTCCCTGTTCACACAAGTGTTTAGGTTCAAATAATCAAATGGTAGCCTACTGCTCTGTCATAATGTTGTCATTCACCTCACTTCATATAATTACATAGGCCTTATATCACCTCACACCAGAAGAAAGATGAATGCAGAACAGAAAGATTCTGGGACACAGAGAGAGGTCATATGCACAGAATTTTTATTATAATAGTTGTTATAACTGCTGTCATTCTTTTTTATTTTATTTATTTATTTCTTCTGTGTATTTTACATCAGGTATCTTGATCCTAATCACTTCCTCATCCCTTCATATCTACTTTCTGCCCCTGTGCACCACCCCCTTAATAAGACAAAACTTAAGAGAAACAAAGGAAAAAAATAAGATAAAATAAAAGGGAAAATAGGGAAGGATAAAACTTAAAACTCTTATCATGGAAGATGTAGTGTGACATTGTGAGTCATGACATGAACCCCTTTGTCAATAAATCTTTACTTGCTAATTTTCACTGCAAAGTCATTGGTCTAGTTCAAGGTCTCTGGTTTCTATTCCTGGGCTCCTCCTGGATATCCTGTTGCTGCCCTGTATTGAGGAGATGATACAGCTTTGGGTCTGCAGGTCAGGTCCCTACACATGCTCCAGCAAATCATAGGTAGAGTGGATGATGGGGCAGGCCAAGTCATATCCTTGGGTCTGTGCCTGGGCAGTTGTGCTCTTATCAGGTGATCTCTGCTGTGCTGCCCAAAGTGTAGGCCAAGCTTGCCTGTGTGTTGGAGTGGTCAAGGGTTGGCTGGGCCCACCTGCCCTGGTCGCGTGGCACATGGGGCAAAAGGGTTTTCTCCAGAATCCAGTGGGAGGTCTGGGGTCAGGGTTCCTCCAAACCTTGGTTGGTTGGTTGGTTGGGGCCACCTGCCCCGGCCACATGGCCCTGTTCTGTCATTCTTAATTATTGTTCTTATTCTATTAGTATACATTTTACAAATTACAAATCATCATAGTTCTATGTGTAACAGAAAAATATATGTAGGACTCAATACTATCCATGCTCTAAGGCATGCACTTGTGTCTTGGAATATACAGTCTACAGACAACTGGGAGCAAAGGACAACTACATCTCAATATTTAAGACCAGGAAATGATTCTTCTTGAGAAGAGAAAACAACTTCTCTTGTAAAACTTACTCCCTTTTCCCCAGTGCCTTTAAAAGAGGGGTAAAAATAAAGAGGAGAAAATTATAAGTGTGTTATTTTTATCTCACTAGGTATATTCAAAATTTAGCATTTTAATATACAATAAGTATGAATCATTTTCCACACATTGTTTTACATCCCTTTCTTTATATCCGCTCTTTGCTTACATCAATGACACATTTCCAGAGTTCAGTAGCCATGTACTGTACAGTTTTTAGGATGTCCTAAGCCTTCACATTGGAGTGCTAAGGAAGGTAAGTGTAAGTACAGACCACAGAATTGAGTAGAAGCAGAGGATCCCCAGAGGGCTTTGTGGTAATCTAAGATGAATAAATAGCAGCAGTAGAAGTCAAAAGAACCAAGCAGAAGTAGCTATCTCAGACTTTAGAAAAGAAATCATTGAGCAACTATGATATATAGATACCTGTTAACACTTTCACACGGCCCTAATTTACAGAGACTTTATGATCCACCTATGAGACTCCACTTATACCGAAAGGCACTGAGATTCCAGCAAGCTAATGGTCAGGCATATGAAGGAGGTGCTGCTTTCCTCTTCCCTGTCTTCCTATCTGCTACCTGCTCTACCTGCTAGGCTTTCCCCGTGTTAGCTCCTTTTTATCCACACATTGTTCTCAATTGGGATGTGATTCTGATTCCTCCCCTCAAAGACATGATCTAGAGAAAATTCTGATGGTCGTACCTGGAAAGAGAACCTAGTGAACAGAGATCAGAAATTCTGATAAACACAATACAAGGCACAGTTCAGACAGACCTACAACAAGGAAAGATTTCATGAAAATTCAGTCAGGCCTGAGATGGGCAGGCCTAGCCCAAGGTGTCACTCCTACAGGAAGATCCTTCCCTCATAAACAAGGTCAAAGGATGCATCAGCTGAGCACATGTACAAGAAGCTTTGTGAATTTCCTGCAGTCATCTTTCCTCTAAAGTGGCCTCCCCAGGGCTATGGAGATAAAGTACACATCTATTGGCAGTCAACCAATTTCCCTAACTTTCTCACTTTGTACAGCTTGGATTTTGTTTCATAGGGGCAGGAACTCTAGCTTAACAGCTGTCCAAAGCAGACAGTATGAATGTTATTTCTAGCCCAGAAATCTTTCTGTGACAACACAGGTTAGAGAGGCCCAAAGTATAGAAAGATTGCAGAAGAAAAAACATTTCCATTTCTAATGTTAACCTCTTTCAACAATGCACCACCAAACAGATCTTTAATGTAAACAGTCCCTCTAAACACAGACCTTTACCCCAGCATCAGACTGCAGCTCCAAGAAAGTAGAGTTTGGGGTTTTTCTACATGTCCATGCTTATTCAGTCCTTAATCACATTCACAAGTCCAGAAAACCCACATTTGCAGTGTTTTGGTCTTGTGATTTTTTTTTCATTCTGGAAAGAAGTGATTTAAGCATGCAGACTTCATAGTTTCATTCTTTTTAAGCAATACCTAGAAGCTCTGAACAAGGGTTGGCACTAGAAACATTTTAGCATTCCTAGGGTTAAAGGAGTTCCTGATGTCTGACTGGCAGAGTCTCTAGTTGACTGAGTTCCAAGGCCTCTGGAGATTGGATGTAATGGTCTCCAGGGGCCAATGAGCACAAAGAAAGCTATTTCTGTGTCACTCATCCCCATCCATAGAGGGATGGCATGTGTATTCTACGTTTTCTAGTCCAATGCCAGACCTAGGCTGGAGATAAAGTGGTGAATACATTGGAGACCCTACCCTTTAGGAGCTTTCCAAAAGAATGAAGGACAGATGTACAGACAAGTCAGGAGCAGCAACAATTTTCAAAAGAAAACATCTTAACAGAACCACAGATTATCACAATTTCAGAAAGCAGAGAAGAGAATAGACCACAATAATAATAATAATAATAATAATAATAATAATAATAATAATAAAACCTACTAGGAAAGGTACAAGGAAATGTCTGGGATCTCTGGCCACTCTGTCCCAGATGAAGGGCACAGAGGATCTTCAGATAACAACCATGACAAATGGAGAGGAACCACAGGAACTCTGATTGCTAAGTGAAGAAATTGAACTGGTTCTCCAGCCCCTGAGCAGCTAAAAGACTCTTGAGCAAAACTGATGTTTTAGTTACTTCTCTGTTACTGTAACAAAAATGACTGAAGGGAAGAAAGATTTATGCTCAGAGTTTGAGAAGGTAGAACCCAACACAGACATGGAAGAATTCACATTATAGGCTTGTGGCAAAGGCTCTTCACATTACAGTGAACCAGAAAGCACCTAGAGGAGCCAGAAGCAGGGATCAGACATCATCTTCTAAGGCTGGCTTTGCTGATCTCCTCCTGTCAGCCAGGCCTGATCTACAGATTCCATAGCTTTCCAAAGGAGTAACACCAGCTGGGGGAAAAGGCTCAAAGCATCAGCTTATGGGAGACATTTTAAATGCAAAACATGATAGATGGTATCTGTGACTTAAAAAAATGAGGGCAATGTGATGATCGGGAAACACAACAGGAGCCACTCTAAAAGCATCTAAGAGGCACTCTTCTCCATGATCATTCTGTTGCTTAAGGGACATTCTCTATTGATGATGATCCTGTCCACAAGTGAGACAATCTGTGATGAAGGACAAGGCCTCTTTAAGGCTAGACTCATGTTAAAGTAATAGCATTCTCCCTTGCCAAGGACTTGCCAGGAGCTGTCCTTAGCAAGGGAGGAGGAGAAGGAGGAGGAGGAACATGAATGATACTATGAGGTAGCTGTAATATATAATCCCATGATGCTTAGTATACCCACCATGTTGCATAAGCAACACCTTTAGTTCTAAGCATGATTCATCAGTTCAAGAGAAGACCCCTCAATTATTTCATACTTCTCTATGTTCTAATTTCATTTCTGTTGTTATGATAAAACACCCTGACCAAATGTAATTTAGACAGGAAGGGTTTAATTGGCTTACAATTCGAGGCCACAGTTGAGGCGAAGTCAAAGTGGAAACTCAAGCAGCTAATCACATCCATAGTCAGGAAAGAAAAGAATAAAAAGCACCCACACTTCCTTCTTGTGCTCCTAAATTTTACAGGGCTTCCTTTTGCCCTCTATACTTCAGAACTACCTGCTCAGAGAATGACACCACCCACAATGGGCTTGGTCTTCCCACATCAATTAACAATCTAGACAACCTCCCACAGACATGTCTACAGAACAAGTTGATCTGGAAATTCCTCATTCAGGCTCATCCCAGGTGATTCTAGGTTGCACCAAGCTGACATTTAAAAGTAATCATTACACTCATCTCTGAAAACCATCGTTTATTTTATTTTTTTGTCTCCATGGATTTTTCAATTCTGAGTATCTCATACAAGGGGCATTATACAGCACATGAGTTTTTATGACTAGTTTCTTTCACATAGAATTAATGTTTTTGGACACTCATAGATGTTATAATATGTACCAGCACAGCATTCTTTCTCTGGCTGGCCAAGAGTCCACCATGTGTATATATCATGTTCTACTGTCCATTCATCCAGATGATGTCAAATTTGACATATTCCCACCTTTTAGTTATGGTGAACAGAACTGCTATGAACATCTGCCTATAATCACTTGCTTTAAAAATTATCAAAATCAAAAGTTTTTCACTTAACATACACCCAGGTATGTCTTCAATAATAATGATGAATTAAAAATTCTAGAACCTGTTACATAGGGAATGCAATCAACAATGGCTATGCGGCCTATGAGACACCTGGCTGGGACCCTTTGACAATATGCACAATTTCACGTCATCTTCCTACAAGGCCCAGTATTTGTGTACCTTTATCTAATTGTACACATCACAAAAATCACAGTTCATTGTGGGTTAAAAGATAACCCACACATAAAGTGGTGGTGAGCCAGGATTAAGAATGGTAGAAATGCCTATGCATGATATCTGGACTACAGTATAAATTAATTAGTCAAGGGACAGTTTGCTTTTTTACTTTCTCAGAAACACATACACTTTCATGTGTATCTCAGACTAATACTTACTAAACTTTTTTCCACATCCTACCCCTTTTCATCTAAGAAATTTTACATGAGCCTAGGTAGACAAATAGTAAATATGGACATAAAATAATCATGTACTGATAATAAATCATACATAAATTTATTTCAAAATAATTCTTTGGTATATATTAATTTATCATTTATTAAAGGTAAAATAAAATGTGCAATGTAAGGAGATGAATGTGCTTGTTTACACAAAGAGTTAAATCTTGATTGAATAATTGATAATGTAGGATATATAGAAGCTTCTATATTTTTCAGTGTTGATTAATATTTTGATTCTGTAGTTGTCAATGCTAAAAATATTTGCTTCAGAAAAATATATACCACAAAAATGGCAGAAGTATGTTTAGGGCCATTTTGGGAACCACTGCAAATTCTTTCCTACTCTCAAATGAAAACTCTTAAATAATTTTTTTATATGTGTACAGGTGTTTTGCTTGCAGGTATACATGTGCATTGTGTGTATACAGTAACTACAATGTTATTGTATGGTACTATAAGTGTGTAGGACCTCCTGGAACTAGAGTTACAAAGGTTCTAAGCACTGTGTGTGTGGGTTACTGGGAACCGAACCTGGGTCTGCTCCAAGAGCAGCAAATGTCCTTAACTGCTGAGCTATCTCTCTACGCTACTTTAAATGATTTTTAATGAAACTCTAAACAGTAATTCAAACAGCCATTTTAAAAATCAAACATTCTGCTGGGTGGCAGTGGCGCATACCTCTAATCCCAGGACTTGGGAGGCAGAGCCAAGCAGATCTCTGTAAGTTTGAGGCCAGCCTGGTCGACAGAGCAAGATCCAGGAAAGGAACGAAAACTACAGGGAGAAACCCTGTCTTGAAAAAAAAAAAAAATCAAAATCAAACATCATAATATAATATAATATAATATAATATAATATAATATAATATAATATAATATAATATAATGATATACTAATTTGAGATTTGCAAGCAGAGAAAATAAAAGTAGGAACATATTAAGTCTTTGTTTCCTTTTTGATATTGTTGTGGTTGTTTCTGTGTATGTACATGTTGTGTATGTATTCTGAGATATATGTGTATGCACACCTGCAGAAACCAAAAGTTAACCTCAAAAATTATTTCTCAGATGCTGTTTATTTGTTTATTCAGGCAGGGTTTCTCACTATCCTGGAGCTCACTGAGTAGGCTAGGCCCTAGAGATCTACCTATTTCTTTCCAGTGCTAGGATTATAGACATATGCTACTATGCCAGCATTTTTACATAGATTCTGGACGCTGAACTCAGGTCCTCATATGTGCATGGCATGGACTTTAACAACTGAGCTATCTCCCCAGACACTTAAAAGTCTTTGTTTTCTTCTAGTAAATCATTGTGTTTCTATGTCTGCATATGTTTCTAATAGAAAACTGTGTGTACGATAAAACACTAATTTATAGCGGACAACAGTATCCAGTCAATTTGTGTTGTGGTGTTTCAGGCAGCATTCACTAATGCTACATAAAGTGATAGCATACTCAGTGTATGCTCTATTCAGAGTCTGCACTGAAATTATGCATGGAAATCTTACATGGAAGGACACTGCCAGAAACAGTGGTATGTCACACACTTGAATTCATTTTGTTTGTTCAGCATTTAGAAACTGCTCTGTTTCCAATTTTTCTCACAATCCCCACATTCATTCACATATGGAGTCACGACACTCCATCTGAAAAGCTGTAACACAAAACACTTGGTGGGTTGTTGTAGTGGTATTTGCTCTACCCATGACTTTGGGCAACAGGACTAGAAGGAGGTGGTGCTTGTTGCCATTGCACATGACCACTTAAAAGGAAAAGAAGAAGGTTCTGCTGCCTGCTTCCTGGTGTGATCAAACTGCTAGGTAGATTCACTCCCAGTCAGATCAGAGAACAACTTTAACTGTCTACTCCGTTCAGTATTCATGAGTGTATTGTCTCAATTTACCCTAATAAATTTCCCTAATACTCCTTAACCAAACCCCCATGGATTTATAGCATTATCTGGCACCCAGCATGGGGCATGAACCCACAGCCCTGAGATTAAGAGTCCCACAAAAGCATAAACTGATGTTCTAGAGGAACTGGGTTCAATTCCCGGGTAGTCAGGAGTTTGATCACACCAGTGAAAGAAAAAGAAAGAGAGGGAGGAAGAGGGAGGGGGAGGGAGGGAGGGAGGGAGGGAGGGAGGGAGGGAGGGAGGGAGGGAGGGAGGGACCACATGACCCCTCTCTCCTCTCATTTTAAGAGGTCATGTACAAAGGCAAGAAGCACTGCCTCCTTCAGGCCCTATAGCCCAAGGTCATGGGCAGAGCAAATACCACTACATTACTATAAAAAAAAACTATCCCAAAGTGAGAGGCTTGAACACCAGAAGTTTATCTCACAGTTCTATAGGCAAGAAGTTCAAGACCATGGTTTAAGGTAAGGCATTCCCCTCCATGGGTGCTAGGAGAAGCCCTGCCCCAAACTTCTCTCCAGCTGCTGGTAGTTTCCTGGCATTCCATGTCCTTTTCACACTAAACAAAAAGTCCAACCTAACCCAGTACCACTTCATCTTAAATAATTACATCTTCATATATACAATATGAAGATTGTATTCAGTTACTGAATTCAAAAATAACATCAATTGCTGAATTAAATAAATACAGTCCTATTTCTGAATAAAATAACATTCTTAGTCATGGGGGGGGGGGCATTTACCTGCACTATCATGCCAGTAACAAGAAAGAAAATCACCATGGAGAAAAGGGGGTGATGAGGAAGGGGAAGGGGAAACTAGAAATAGGAGAAGAGGGAGATGGAGATTTAAATTCCATGGGGTCACCTGTTAATGAAAGGCAGAACTGACCTGGGCAGCTCGAAAGTAGCCAGGGGGCTCAGAAACATTACCCAAATTTCCTCTAATATTGCAAAAGAAGAAGAAACACTAAGTCTTCCAGAGCACTTAGCCATCAATTCACTCTGTGACCTGTCAATGCACTCACCTTCTTTAGGCTTCAGGTTGAGTGAGCAAACGTTGAAGACAAAGATACCCAACACAATAATTTGCTGTTCAACATTCACTTCAGCATTTAAGTATCCCAGTTCACGACTTATATAGTGTCTGCCATTCCACCATCTAGGAAATCTGTTCTTTTGCTTCATGACATAGTTGTTACGAATAAGCACAAAATAAATCTTTAAGTCATAGATACATGCACACAGAATCAATATTTATATGTATGCAATGTACTTTATATACCCATATATTACACAGTATACAGTATACATAATATATACAGTATGTGTCTGCATAAAAATAAAAATATGCATAAATCATTTTACCCATTTCTTTCAGTAATTAGAAAATTGATGTACACATAGCATCAGACTATAAAAGGGACTTGAAAAGCATACACCATGAAACCTTTGTTTCATGGAGAAAATTATTAAAATATATTCTAAAAAGTTACCTTTAGGCTATGTGTATATAGTATGGACAAAACTCCCAAACATAAATAAATGTACTTCCTCCTTAGACTCCAGCCCCACAAGGGAGACTTCATTATTTATATGCAAATATTCCATTCTAAAATCTGGTTCCAAGCCCTTTAGATAAGGGATATTTAACCTGTGATTGGTAGATCTCTATCTGAAGATTAAGCCTCTCTCCAAGAAGCCAGCACTTTCAATCCTCTATCATGGTGATTTTTGCCAGTATCTAAAACCTTCCCTGGATGAAATGCTGACAGCCTAGACAATGGGTACCGAAGATCTGAAGAAACCAGCTCCTTAAGCTTCTAGCAAATCAAACAAATGGAAATAATCATCAACAACAGCTTGTTTACTGATCACAGGGACAACTGGATGACAATCTGTTGCTGTCTACAAATACTTTTAGGTCCTTTGTCAAACAAAGTGAGTTTGTCTGCCAAATGACATCTCAATTTTCCAAGTTCATTAGCAGGTGATAAACAGAAAAGGTTACCTGGTGATTTCATAATTTGGAACTGACTCTTGACAAAGCCACTTAAAAAGGAAAAAGAAAAATCCAGTTGTCATAAAAAAACAGTAAAGAAATGCTAATCTAATTTGTGCACTAGTTCCAAGCAAACAAGGAGTAAATAGCTACAGACATGGTGTACAAAGTCTCATAACCAGAGCAGGTGAAGAAAGAAGTTAAACACAGAAGAGATTTTGCAAACTGTTTAAAATGTGCCCAGTTAGAAGACACAGGCAGTAATACATTGCCTGAAAACCAAGTCTAAAAGCTGCTTTATTATTTTTATTTTTTAATCTTATAGGCACCCAAAAATTTTTTTTAAATCATACAAGTCAGGTTCAGTAGGTAATGAGATGGTCTCCAGGGAGGCCCAATGTCTGGGAAGGCAGAGGAATCACTTGCTAGGGAATAGAGAGGGTAGACTTCTGGGTCCTAACAAGCCCCATGTTAGGAGACCACTTATCTACATTTTTCCTATTACATTCCTTTTATGATGCAAGAGAACACTAAGACTCAGATCCAAATGTATTAATTGAGCGATTCCCTCCCAATCATTCCCACTACAGGTATGGAAGTGATGTTCACTATTGCCCCTATTGTTTCCCCTCACCCTCCCCTTATCTCCACCCTACACCAACTCCCACCCCCACCTCACCAAAGAAGATTTCTCTTTTCAGGAATTCTTTGTATTTCTTTGTGGTCACAGCCCTTGGCATTCAGTCTCAGACTGGGCCCCAGCCCAGAGAGGCTACCTGGGAATGACAATGGAAAAATAGAGAAGAATTACAAAGAGGCTGAGGGTCTGACTCTTTCCTACTGTCTCAGAGGGTATCAGAGCATCTTGTTCCTTCTAGATCCTTATCTCCTCTATCAGTTTAACATCATCCTCTAGGTAAGCTCAATTCCCATATTATGAACCTCCAGTACCAAAGACTTCTCCTCCTACATCACAACTTGACCTTTTCCATTGCATTATCCATCTCTCATCCATTTTCGTTTCTACAGGGTGAATCAGCAGGATAGGGATAGCTGCCTTCTATGTCACAGGAACAAATGGTATACTTTATTTTCCATTACTGGTATCTTTGGTTAGATTTTAAACAGGAATTACAGAAGATCTTTAAAACTTCTAATTTACTGGTCAACCTAATCAAGACACTGGAAAAATTCTAGAGAAGCAAGGATAAGAAGTGGTTTGACTGATGACCTTAATCCTACCAGTGACCTTAATCCCAGCAAGACACTGAGCATGCTAGCTTCCTGGTTCCCACACTTTCCATGAAGACAGGTTAAGCTGACAAGCAAAAACATTTTTCTTGAATGTTTTTTCAGTTTTAGACATTCAAGTTTCTGCTTTGACCCAGCTATAAAATAATGAACATTTTAAAACTACATAAGAATAATTATGAATAATGTCTTTCATCTAAATTGCTTTCCAGATTAACTCCGAGCTTTTTCCAGACTTGAAGGAAGACTGCTTCCTCTCTGAAGTCTTTCCACATTGTATGCAGCTCACTCCATCAGAAGAAAAACAGATACTTCATTTTCAAAAAATTTTCATATCTTGCTGGGCAATGTGACACACACCTTTAATTCCAGCACTTGGGAGGCAGAGGTAGGAAGATCTCAGTGAGTTCAAAGCCACCCTGGTCTATATAGGAAGTTCCAAGACAGTGAGGACTATACAGAAAGACTCCGTCTCACAAAACCCAAAGCGAGAGGAAAGAAAAATCTTCATATCTCTAAGCAAAAGTCTCAACAAGAAAGTGACTCTCCCTTATCACACCTTGCAATTGCAACTTGCACCACTGTGCAGTGGAGACTAAGAACTATCAGCTCTGGGCTGGCAGCAATGTCTAGCTAGCTTTTGCAGTGAGGGGATAGTTTGTTTAATTTCCTTATATTTATATTTATGGAGAGTGGTGTCAATGTCTAAGCACCATAAATATATTTAAGCAAATAAGAGGTCTTACGAGGATGTAGCCAAAGCCAAACACTAACAGAAAAGATTTAGAAGTTGTGGAAACTGCTGGGCTGTACAGCCACAGAAGGCAAGAAGAAGCTAGCTAGTTACTGGCTGTGTCCTCTGCATCTGCCTCCAAACTTAGTAAAGCACCTAGAAATATAACAACCACAGTATTTCAAAATGTTCCTGCCATACCAACTGGAAATGCACTTGCCACCATGTGCAGAAATGCATATGCCACAGCACCTGCAAATGCACCTGCCATAGCACTGCAATGTGCCTCCCTCAGCATCCAGGCACACACCTGCCATGACACTGGTTACTATTTGCAGAATAAAACTGTCTTCAACTGCATCATGCAAGGGCATAGAATTTAAACCAAGTCTTTTCACTCTACATCCAATACATTTTCAACTCCAGTGCATGACACTCAGCAGACTCAAAAGCCAGTAAGTGTCTGTTAAGGGAATAAAAAGACATCTAAAATGGTTCCTTTCCTTGCATTTGTAACTCAACAGAAAGACTTAACAATTCATACCACCTAGAGATTTCCATCCATCTTTTTGCCTTCAAATATATGATGAAAGACCAAGTTACACCTCTCTGAAACTCAACTCAAGTTTAAGTTTATCCAGCCTGTCACCAAGAAGTTTTTAAACTCCACATTCTGAGCATCCAATAATCTTCCATGCCAACTTCTCAAGTTCAGCAAAATGTAAGGTATAACTGATATGTGTTTCAGTTTCAGAACAATACTAATCCAGAATGTTTATTTAGATAACTTCTGAAGTTTCAACACCCCTCTCCCCTCAAAATGCCCACAGGCACATATTTCAAAGTAAACACCAAGAAAATCTACCCAAAACAAATGCAGAAACTTTTCACTTTATATGCTATAAACAAAATTTCCTTAAGAGAACATCAAGAATGCAAACCTTATTATATAACTTATATTAGCTAGTAAGAATTTTAAGTGAGAAAAGAACTCTTTTTTTTTTTCTAGGAGAAAATGAGAAACACTCATGATTGATGAGATAAATAAGTGAAATAAAAACATCTATGTGACATGCATGGAAAAGGCTGCAGCCACATTCAAATCTTCACCACGCAATTTAGGCAGGTGAGAGTCAATGTGACAGGACCAAAGCAGCTAAAAACAAAAAACAACAGTGAGAAGCAGGCCTGAGAATGAGGAAGTATGATGTTGTGGCCTTGAATCCTAGAAGTAAACTCCCCCTTGACACATCAGTGACTTCTGTATGACACAAAGGGAAAGTGAGTCATGTTATAGAAAGCTTAAATGATATTCACCCTTTTCTGCTGGAGAAAGGAAAGAAACACTGTAGCAGGAATCTTAGAAGTTCTTATTAATAAAATCAAACCTGTGAGCCAGGTATTGGGATGAAGCTGGAAGATCAGAGATACAGAACAAGCCACAGCTACCTCACCTCGCCGGATCCTCAGCTGGTCTTGTCTCCTCAGACTGGAGGCCTCTGAGTCCTCATCCAGAATGGGTGTCAGCTGAATTATGCTGCTCCAAAGCCTAAATGCTTAACCAGCCAAATGCTTAACCAGGCCAAATGCTTCTAGTTTCTGGTCCTCACGCCTTATACACCCTTCTGCTTTCTACCATCACTCCCTGGGATTAAAGGCTGGCTTTCTGGGATTAAAGGCGTGAGTCACCATGCTTGGCTGCATCCTTGAACTCATGGATTTCTGACTCTGGAATGCTAGGATTAAAGGCGTGAGTGCCACCATTTTCTAGCCTCTGTATCTAGTGGCTGTCTGTTCTCTGACCCCAGATAAATTTATTAGGGTACACAATATTTTGGGGAATACAATACCACCACAAAATACTACTTTGGAAACTTTTCTACAACATCATTTGGTTTTATTTTGTTCCTGGAAATTTTGCAGCTAAGAGGGAAAGGAATCCTTTTGATCTTGATACTTTCTCTGCATGATTATTTCACTGCTAGTACCTTAGTACTGGGTGACCATGTGACTGTGCATTCTGTAGAAAAGTATCTGGGGAAAGTGCTGCAGCGTAATACAATTACAAGAAAATCCTTCAGCTTTTGTGGCCAGCAAGCCAAAGGTTCATTATAAGAATCAGTCCTCCACCAGTCACTGTCCTTCAGGGCTACCAAAGCTGCAACACTGATTACTACTAACAACTACCATTATCTTTCGTGGAAAAATACGACCTTACTTGTGTCTAAGGTAAAGAATATATATGTATCTTTCTTGTTCCATGCCTACTACACTCTAAGACAGGCTCTTAATATGTCACCTCATTTATTCATCACCTCAATATCAATAGGCAGGCTTGATTACCTGACTGAAGGGGAGCTGCCTACTATAGTTTGAAAGTCTAAACTCCTGTTGAAACTTAATGGCCGCTGTAGTAGAATTCAGTTGCCAGGCGCTCTACTTGTCTTTCTGTATACTACAAATATGTGTTGCTCTGATTGGTTAATAAATAAACCTGCATTGGCCTATGGCAGGGCAGGATGGAGCCAGGTGGGAAAATCAAAAGAGATAGTGAGAGAAGAGAGAGTGGGGAGAGACACCAAACCGCCATCCAAGGAGCAACATGTAATGGGACGCAGGTAAAGCCACGGAACATGTGGCGATATGTTGCTGGAGGGCTTCTCTCCAGGTTCCACCAAGCCCCGCAGTCCTACAATCCACATATAAAATAATCACTCAAACACTTATATTACTTATAAACTGTATGGCCATGGCAGGCTTCTTGTTAACTGTTCTTATATCTTAAATTAACCCAATTCTATAAATCTATACCTTGCCACGTCGCTTGTGCTTACCGGCGTCTTTACATGTTGCTTCTCCTGGCAGTGGCTACAGTGTCTCTCCCTTCTTCTTCCTGTTTCCCCAATTCTCCTCTCTCCTTGTCCCGCCTATACTTCCTGTCTGGTCACTGGCCATCAGTGTTTTATTTATATAGAGCGATATCCACAGCAGCGATACACAGATAATAGTAATGGGTTGAGTTAAGTTATAAGAGCTGGCTAGCAAGAAGCCTGAGCCATAGTCCATAATTCACAATTAATACTATGCCCTGGAATGATTATTTTATAAGTGGCTGCAGACCGCAGGACTGAGTGGGACCAGGGAAACACTGGACCACAGGACTGGGTGGGACTGGAGAAACTTACAGCTACAACAGCCTCACTATCCCTTCCCTAAGTAATATTTTTGAGTTCTTAGGAAAAAGAAGGTATAATTCCTTTTCTCCAAGATATTCAAGAACTTTTCTAAAACTCCACCCATAAGGAAAAAGGAGAAAGACAGGGGAGACAACTCAGTTTGTACAGTGCTTACCTCACAAGCATGATGAGCCTAATTTGGATCCCTAGTACCCAAATAATGAAAAGGAGAAGGAGGTGGTAGTGTTGATGGTAATAGTTGGGAATCCTAGCTTATGACTTTTGTAATCACAGTACTAGGAGGCAGAGGCAGGTGGATCTAAGTAGCTTACTAATAAATCCATCTAGCTGAATTGGCAAGATCCAGGTCTAGTGACAGAATTTGCTGGAAGGGGAAAGGGACAACCACAGAGAGAAGAAGGGAAAGAAGAGGAAAGGAGAAGGGGAGTGGGAAGGAAGTAGGGAAAAGCTTGGAGAAACAATGACAAAACATCCCGCCTAAGCCAAGTACAGTCTCCTTTAATAACCATGAACAGCTTGGCACCAAAAGAACCCAAGATGTTTAAGGTGGCCTGAGAAGACTGAAATCATTGTTCAGCGATGGATCATGCTACTTTGTAGAGCCAGGAATGTTGATGAGCTGTATACACAGGCATTTCAGAGATCAGTATTTAATATGGCATTGTTATTCCCATTATCAACTCAAACAAGGGCCAGAAAATATACTCTAAAACCAACATCAGTCCTCCTCATCACCTGGGAACACTACAGTGCTGTAATGTTAAAAATATACTGGCTGAGAAAGAAGAGGACACAGCTAAAATTCTACAGCTGATAGAGGAGACCAGACTTCAAGCAGAAAAGATGAAGTCAGTCTCAGCTTCCACCTAATATATGTGATATTCACCAAGATTAAGTTAAAGAAAACCCTCTGAAACAGGGAGATATGGCTTCTATCTATTTATAACAGGATTTAAGTTGGTTCTCTTTATTAAATTATCAGTGTAGGAAATAAGTGGTTTAAGTGAACAGCTGCCACCTTCAAACCTGAAACAAGCTGAGGCCAGGAGTGAGGTCCTCTGCCCTCAATGGCTTAGTGGATAAGAGCACTTGCTGGAAAAGCAAAAGGATCCGAGTTGAAAGCCCCAGTACCCAGTTGTTGGTAACCCAAGCATTAGGGAGATAGAGACAACTGGTCTCTCTGTATCATCCTGGTGACCTCACTTTTCAGCCTAGGTGAAACAGGAGGTTCAGGAATAGACCTTGTCTCAAAAGATAAAGTACAAAGTAACAGGAGACACCCAGCATCCTCCTCAGGCCCTTCACCCACACATACACTATGCATACACCACACACCCACAAGGCCCACAAAAAGATCAGTTCTTAGACCAGAATAATGATGGCCACTGCCACTTTCAGTGTCCCTTCAGCACCACCACAGACACAAGGCAAGCCCTTCTTCTCTCTGGCCACAGCCTGCTCAAGGATTTCTGCTAATCCACAAACTGTGTTTACATAACTTTGTCTCAATATAGCCCTCTGCCTCAAAGGAGGCAGGCCCAATCCCTATTCTTAAGACTATCTTTTCATTACTTCCTTGTCCCAGTCATACAAATAGGGGAAAAAGATGAAAGTCACTTACTTTTGTGAAAATGAACCTAAAAATAAAGAAATCAAATGAAGGAATTGGCAAGGGTGGCTTTCTTCTTTCCTTTCTCTGCATGGGAATGTATTTCATTTTCCTTTTTTTTTTTTTTTTAAGGCCTGTCTCTCTGTACTACAACATGAGGGAAAATTAAGTTTGTTACTGCTGTGGCAAAAACAGGACTCCTTTATTATAAGGCTGTGAACCTGAAGAAGACATATTTATATTTGATGAAATGCCCACTCCTTATTCAAAGATACAGAAGCTTTTAGGACCCACTTGATGTCTATATATATAACTCATGAATAATTTGAAAATGTTGAAGACTGAACTGTCTTTTCCCAAATGCTAGGTATCAAAAAAGTGGTAGCTCAGTTGGATTTGGGAAGGTGGGGAGAGGTGAAAAATTGGGTATCAGCCACCTCAGCCAATCAGAAGCCTCAGTCTGGGACACAGAGGACTTCAGCTACAAGCATTGTGCCCTTAGCCACAATTGCTCTCAGAATTGAGAAGCAGTGTAAGTCAGAGGAGCCAGTTAAGACACAGATCAGAATTTCAAGTCTGTGTGGCTTTGGGCAAGTTCCTCATCTGCCCACCAACTGCAGACCCAACTGCACAATGTGGGACAACTCAAGAGCAAGTGAGAACGTGAACTACAGGAAGTGAGGCCAAAATACACAAGAGGCTGGCTAAAGACAACACAAGCCCTGCCTGCCTCAAGGTGACAGGGGACTCTGGGACTAGTAATAGCTTTTGCTCATCCTATTCTAAAAAAATTGGTTTTTTACAAGGTCTGACTCTGCAAACTGCATAATCTGACAGAAACCGCTCACTCCTAAATATAGCATGAATCTTAAAAGTTATTAATAAAATCAAACCTGAACCAGGTATTAGGGTGAACACTGGAAGATGAGAGAGACAGAACAGGCCACAGCCACCTCACCTCACCAGTTCCTCAGCTGATCCTATTTCCTCAGACTGGAAGCCTCTGAGTCCTCATCCAGAATGAATCTCAGCTGAACTGCTGCTCCAAAGCATGAAACCTTAACCAGCTAAAAGCTTCTAGTTTCTGGTCTTCACGCCTTATATATCTTTCTGTTTTTGCCATCACTCCCTGGGATTAAAGGCTCACTTCTTGGGATTAAAGGTGTGTGTCACCATGCCTGGCTGTTTCCAATGTGGCCTTGAACTCACAGAGATCCAGAGGGATTTCTACCTCTAGAATGCTAGGATTAAAGGTGTGAGTGCCACCTTTTTCTAGCCTTGGTATCTAATGGCTGTTCTGTCTCTGACCCCAGATAAGTTTATTAGGGTGCACAATATTTTGGGAAGCACAATACCACCACACCTAAACCTCAATATCTTCACCTAAGAAGTAAATAAGTAACAGAGCCAAACTGCAGGGCTGCTGAAAGCTCATCACAGAATGACTTCAGCACTTAGTATGGAATACAATGCATGGTGGACCATCAATACTTCATCCCCTACCCATAACCCACCATTATCAAGGCTATGTACTATATTTACACACAGCTAACCAATTTGATCACCACAGTAACCACGGCTACATAAGCATTAAATGACATACTTATATGGAGTTTTTGTTTTGTTTTTTCTATTTTTCTTTTTATTAAAAAACAGGTCTTCTTTCATACAATATACTCTGATTATGGTTTCCCCTCCCCCAACTCCACCCAGATACTGCCCCAACTCCCCTCTCATCCAAATCCATACCCTTTCTTTCTCTCTCCTTGGAAAACAGGCATCTAAAAAATAATAATGAAATTAAAAAAAAAAAAAAACAACCAGAATAGGACAAAACAAGCAGAAGAAAAAGAATCAAAGAAAAAACACATATAGATGCAGAGACGCACACTTTCACACACATAGAAATTCCATAAAAACACAAAACTAGAAACCATAACATACACCCAAAGGACCTGTTAAGTTTAAATTAAAAAAAAAAAAGAACCTGTACAAACAATAATGAGGCAAAGAACCTACAAAAATGACACAGCATTGGCTATCTACTGCTGGACATGGGGCCTGCCCAGTGAGTTTGTATACCCAGTGAGACTCCATTGAAGAAAACTAAATTTTCATTTACAAGAAGCTATCAATTGGAGATAGCTTCTGGGTTAGGGATGGAGGCTTATGTCTGCTTCTCCTCTCAGTGCTGGAACTCTATCTGGCTCAAGCAGGTCCTTTACATAGGGCCACATTCTTTGTGAGTTCATATGTATATCAGTACCTACTATATTTAGAAGGTCTTCTGTCCTTGGTATTCTCCATTCCCTCTAGTTCTTAAATTCTTTCTGCCTCCCCATCCACAGGGTTCTCAGAACTCTGGGGGGCAGGAGACGATTTGATGGAGATATCCCATTTAGGATTGAGTGTTGCATGCTCTCTCATTCTCTGCACATAGTCTGGCTGTGAGTCTCTGTATTTGTTCCCATCTACTGCAGGAGGAAGCTTCTCTGATAAAGGCTGAGCAAGGCACTGATTTATGATGTTCCTTTATCATAACAGTATTTAGTCCCTGGTCTATTTAATCTCATGTTCTTGGCTACCAGAGCAGTGTTGGGGATGGGTTCCCTATCATAGAATGGTCCTTAAATCCAGTCAGATACTGGTTGTTTACTCCCACAAGCTTTATGCAACTACTGCCCTAGTGCATCTTGCAGGCAGGTCATCTTTGTACCTCTAAGGATTTGTATCTGCATTGCTGTTTACCTTTCTGCTTTGGTAGTGTGTAGAGTATCATCCAACAGCATGAACATAGTCAATAGGGGTGAAGGCTTTAGGTAGGCACCAAATCAACTTCTTGTTCATTGAGTTTTGTAGGTGTTGTCTTCAGCAATAGGGCCTTACCGTCAGTTTGTGGACAGCAACCAATAGCCTTGGCTATCTGAGGGTTCCCACGGGGTCCCTTTGGCCAACAACTCAATTTGGTATAACTCAAGCCCAGAACTGGAGACTTCATTTGGGAATAAGAAATGTCTCCATCTCCGTTAGCTGACAATTCCATTTAGATCTCCTTCACACATGTATATTTTAGAAGTTTCTATTATATTAGGTTATATATATATATATATATATATATATATATATATATATATATATATAGAGAGAGAGAGAGAGAGAGAGAGAGAGAGAGAGATCATAACTCTTTATTGATTCTTTGGGAATTTCACATCATGCATCCCAATCCAGCTCACCTTCCGGTCCCTCCATATTCTCCCCTCATCCCTGCAGCATCTCCCAAAAGAAAATCAATTAAAAATAAAACAAAACAAACAAAAACCACCTTGCTCCTCTTGTCCTTCCAACACCTCTTCATTTATCCTAGTGACATTGGGTGCTTTAGTGTGTCGCACAGTAAACCCTTTTGTCCAATCAGCGCCACCCACAAAATGTTCATTGAAATGAGTCATTGGTCTGGTTCAAGGCTTCTGGCACATCATCATCACTGTACTCTCATTGAAACTCCGCTTGGATATCCTGCCCATATTAGGTTTCTAGATGACTCCTCAAATGACCCTTAATTTTAGCTGTCCCTTCCTATATTTCCTCTTCCACTTCCTAATTACTTCCCTTTCCTGGTTTAAAAGATTAGGAGTCAGGGGTCTCCCTAGGAAGGAGAAATAGAATACAAAGATATGGATGGACTAGTGTGGAGATCTGAAACAGGAATATATGAAGTTTTCAAAGAACGGTTTCAAGGAAAAAAGAAAAAAAACCTCACCTTACTGGGAACATTTTGCAAGGCTGATTAACTGACGAGAATTTCAATGATTGTAAACAGGTTCAGATGTTGCATATCCAGAGTCTAATTACAATTATCTGGACAATCCTTGCACCCTTTAATAGACATTCCTTGCCCACCTCTGTGTCTTTACTCTAACATCCTTGTGACTAACAGGTAAAACCTTTTGATGTATTAACAGACCACTAGCTTCCTTCTGGCAAAAGGTAAGAATGCTCCACCAGACAACATCTGAGGCCTATAATGGAGAATACTCTGTGTAACCTACCTACCTGATGTTTCTATCAATACGTTAAAAGTGCCTTGATTTATTACCTTGTTTTCTTTTTATTAATTAAAACTTCATAAAACTGCTGACATGGTGGAAATGGGATTTGGAGTTAACTGAAGCTGTGTTCCTGGGACACAGTCACTGACATATGGCTCTAAAATAAATCCCGTCTTATCCCCTCTGAGGTGAGAATTGTGTTTTTATGTTGCTAACTTTTATAAAACAGAAAGTGTGTGTGTGTGTGTGTGTGTGTGTGTGTGTGTGTGTGTGTGTGCGCGCGCGCGCGCGCATGTGCGCGCGCGCGTAAGATGTAGTGGTTAAAAATATAGAGACTGGAGGAAGAGACTGTCTGGGTTCAAATTCTCATGCTGCTCTTTCTTAGCTGTATGATTGCTCAATCAGTTGCCATCTCTGGGCCTTGATTTCTTCCTGTATAAACGAAACAATAGCAATATATACTTCACAAGGATTCTGTGAATTTAGTAACTTAATACATAATTATGGGAATATATTCTGTTCCAGTGCGACAAAGGTATTCATTTGTATACACATAGACAAGAATGAACTATTTACCATTCACTAAGAGTTGGCTTCAATGATGACTAGAATGTTGAAGGACAAGGATCCAGAAGATCAGAAGAGGTGGAGGTAAGACAGAACCCTGGGATAAGAGAGGGAACAGGACATCTCCTAACCTTAACCCATTCCTACCAGAGGACACCAGACACACAGACTAAAGAAACTGATGTCTCTAGAGCCACTTCAAGACACAGACTATAGGGGAAAGGGGAACCCCCCGCCAAAAACAAAGAAACAGGAATAAAGTAAGAAGTCATGTAAGAAAGGCAAAAGAAACATAAAATATAAATCAAAGGCATCAAGGAGTCAGGGACATTGGTTTTTAAGTGAAATCATAACAGCAAAAGAACATAACCATAGAAACGGGAGAAACAGAAAAGTCCCTCTTGTGAAAGAGCCTAGAAAATTGCCAAGAAAACAGAGACAAGTGGGAGAGGAGTGCACACCGCTCCCATCAAGAAGATGAGAAGCAGTGCTGAGACTCAGCTCACAGGCATCTCCAATGGCAATAATTAAAGGCAGTGGAGTCTACAGAAAGCATCAGAGGAATAAGTCAAAGTAGATGTGGAAGTGGGTAGATCAGCAGGTAGCAGAATTCAAAGTAAACCCCAAATAAGAAGGGAGAGGAGAAAGAGAATAGAGCCCATGCAGCCATGTCATTCACCACCCCCAAGCCTGCTATGGTCACAAAATCACAACTCTGCCTTTCTTTCCCTGGCTCCAGGTGACATTAAAGAGGACAGTACTACTGTTGGCTTTCTTACCAATGAGCACTGTCTCCAACTTCATTTTCCAAAAAGACCACATTACTCAGTAGTCAGGATTTTAGAAATTACATGACCCTGTGAATGCAGTAAACTTATACCATCAGTACCATCAAAGTCTCCAGCCTCCACCATTGATTCAGGGGGCTGTATCTGAGCTATTCCAATTAAGATCAGAGCTGAAGATGGCTAACAGATGAGAAGCACACTGGAGAGAAAAAAATAACCAGGAAACTGCAAGATCAAAAGTAGAGCCTCACTCAGCCCCACCTGAGGTCAGTTCCACTGCTGGAGATCCCAATTAAAACAAACTTCCAGCACAATCCATAAATGCCAAAGCCAGTCTGCTCCTGACCAACCTAAGATATATTCTGACACCAGGACTCCAGGTCCAGGACCTTCCCTTCCCATGGGTTATACTAAACACATAACACACACGCACGCACGCACACAACTGACAAGCTAGGTGTGGTGGCTCCTGACTATAATCCTGTAACTCCCAAGGCTGAGACAATTAACCTGAGTCAGAGACTAGCCTGAGCTACAGTGAGAGACATCATCTCAAAAATTGTAGGGAGCCGCTATTCAAAGATGGCGCTGGCTTCCTGGTAGCCTAGCTGTAAACAACTCCATATTTGGCTATGATGCACGAGTATGGTAATTGGCCTTATGTCCTCAGCCTATCCCGTGGCTCCTCGTGCTTGCCTTCTGGCAGGACCCAATCACAGTACGGCACGTTTGCCTGATTCCCTTTATAAGCAGCTGCAGTTTAGTCCTCGGGGCCCCTCACCTCCCGCTCTCCCTTAATCAAGAGGCGCTCCAATAAAGTGTGTTCTGAGAAGGATCCTCGCATGGTGGTCGTTCTTCCTCGCTGGCCGAGGAGCTCGCCGCAATAAATAAATAAATAAATAAATAAATAAATAAATAAATAAACCGATGAGTGTCATTCTACTTCCCTAATTTACAATCATGATTCTAGAAAAGGCACTCACACCCTATTCTGACCTCAATTTAGTATGTTTACCTACAAAATGGGGACTATACACTCAATCTTAATCCTTCATGTATTACATTACTTACATATAAGACTTTTTTATTAAAGGAACAAATACTTGGAAATGTCTGAAATTTAGTTCAAAGTTACATACAACAGGCACACTGCTTTGACCTCAAATTGAATCTGTGTATCTTAAAATAAAAAATCAGCACTGCCAGAGAGATGGCTTAGTGATTATAAGCACTACCTGTTCTTCCAAAAGACAATGCTGGTTTGGTTCCCAGCACCCACATGGCACTTCACAACCATCTGTAACTCCAGATATGATGCCTTCTTCTGACCTCCAAGGGCACCAGGCATGCATGTAGTACACAGTCATACACATAAAATAATAATTAAGGGGAGTGGGAGTAGAAAGGAAAACAGTGATCTTACAAGCACCTCAGTAGTTTGCAAGGGAGAAGTGACGGAAGGAGTAGCCCCAAAATGTTCAACAGGTATCAACCAGCAAATGACAAACAAAAGATGCCAATCTCCCTCCTTACCTCCATTCTCTACTGATAAACATGGCTTTTCTCCCCATTCAGATATGCTCCAACTGACTTTGCTGCTACAGCACAGGCTGTGGGAGCTTCACAAATTTTCTAAGGTCTAATCTGAAGGAGATGACATAACCATTCAGATCCCTGCCACTCTAAGCTGCTTTATACAGCAGATCACTATTGTAGACACACCACCTCTTCTTCAATAATTTACCTGAGGAAAGATGTTTGTGTTTGCCGGGCGGTGGTGGCGCACGCCTTTAATCCCAGCACTTGGGAGGCAGAGGCAGGTGGATCTCTGTGAGTTCGAGGCCAGCCTGGGCTACCAAGTGAGTTCCAGGAAAGGCGCAAAGCTACATAGAGAAACCCTGTCTCGAAAAACCAAAAAAAAAAGATGTTTGTGTTCCAAATTTAAGCTACAAATATAAGTCCCAATAAAGAGGTATAAATAGGTATTTATGTAAACATAAATTTCTTTCTTCCAGGATAAATGCCCAGTACTCTAACTGCCATATCATATGGCAAATAATCTTAAAGATTTGTCATACAGATGTCCAACATGGAAGCTAGGTTTTTGCATCTGCCGAAAACATGCCATTACTGTGCATTCTCATCAGCATTAAGTAGTCTGAGTACTTTCACCTGTAAGAATTCTATTGAAGGTGCAGGAGAGCTCTTTACAGATTATATTGTATTTCCCACAATCCCTGAGCATGTTTAAACATGCTTGTAATCTACATATTTTCTCTCCTTTTACCCATTTTCTAACTGCACTGTTTGGTTACTTATTGTTGAATTTGGAAAGACTTTTCATATTCTGAAAAGTAGTCTTCTACCAAGGATATGACTTATTTGTGACTTCTAGCTAGTTGTAGCTTATTTTTCACCATCTTAACAGAATCAAAGTAGTGTAATATACTATTTGTAAGTTCAGTCTGTCCATTTTTGTTTTGTTTATAAATTGTGCTTTTGTTACCCTCCTTTAAAAAAAACAGTATTAGTATAGATATATGGGAAAATAACTTCACACATTCCTCATGTTTCATTGTGGTGTTTTAAATGGGGAGATGGCATTACCTATGTGTTACTGTAAAAATTAAGAGTTAACCAAGTACAAGGTACAGCACTCAAAGCAATACCTGATATACATGGTTTCCTGCTGTTACCATTGTACTCACTAGTGAAAGTAATGTCTTTTGTTGCTCAGATTACCTGAGGGGAATTCCAAGAGGAAATCCCTGATATTTAATTAATTTTGGAAATAATGAATGACTTGGGGGGGGGGATGGTTAATGGACTGTCCAGACACAGGAATCAGGCCAATATTCTCAAACAAGTCAAGAGCAAAAGGCATTTTGACCTTACATTAAAGCCCAATCTGAAGGGACTAACCTGCTTTCTGCACCTCCCAATCATACACACTTATACCTACTGTAAATTCAGTGGCTCTGCAAGCTAGGCTCCAGGGAAGACTCTGGTCCCATTATCCTTTGGGGGGATTTCTTAGCAACCAATGAGCATTCCTGACCTAATGAAAAGAGGTTGCTTCTTCTCATTAGCACCTGCAGGTGAATGAGGTAATTGCCATTTGCCTTAAGCATGGTTACAAGCCCAACTGTATATAGAAGGTGGCTCAGAGCCATGCCAAAGACAAATAAAAGGAATATTTTAAGTTAACCTTTGGAAAACTGCTATAAGAGAGGATCTCTTTACTCTCCTTTAGTTAAATGGCCATGAAGGGAGGTACAGAGGGCATCCCCTGTCCTGTTCCCCTTGTGGGGATAATCTTTTTGGATATATGGTAGAGTTAATTTGTCGTTCATATGTGTGTGTCAATACAATGGCACGCCTATGTAACCTTCTATCTGTGAGTAAATAGCTGTCCTCATGACTATCTACTATATAGTCCCTCTATACCCTGAGGGACTCTTAGCAACCAATTAGCCCTAGCATCTAGAATTTTATAAATATAATCAAAATTCATTAATCTAACCAACAGTCTAGCAAAGTTGGGTGAATGGACATGTAAATAGGTAGACGGGGGACAATTGGCAGGACAGTAAGATGAGTATACAATAAGGTGGGTATACAGATGGACAACTGAGAGGATGATAAGATGGAAGGATAAGTGGGTAAATAGATGATTGAACTAGGAGAAAGAAGGATGGATGAAAGTTTAGACTGATGGATGGATGACTGGATAGATAGGAAAATGAATCAGGAGACAGATGGACAACTGGAATGATGTGAAGATGAGTGGATCGATGAAAAGATGGATGACTGAATAGAGGGTAAGATGGTAGATAAGTGGGTAGACAGAAGAAAAACTGAATGAATATGAAAGGGATAGGGTATGATTTAGGGATGGATAGAGAGAGGGGGAGAGAGAGAGAAGATAGCAGGCAGACAGACAGACAGCAGACCTATGAATAAATGAAAGGATATGAAGATGGGTCAGTGAGTGTGTAGATAAATTCACAACTTAGTAACTGAGAAGATGAGTGGGTGTGTGGGTAGACAGAAAACAACTGGATAAATGGGAAGGTGGCAAGTAAGTAGACAGCTGAATGGATCAAAAGAAGGGTGGCTGAATGTGGAGACAGATTAATGGATGGGAAACAGGTGGGTAAGCAGTTAGACAGATGGGCAGCTAAATGGATGGTAACATTGGTAGATAAAGGGGTAAATAGGTAGACAGCTGGATTGACTGGAAAGTTGGGTGGGTGAGTGGGTAAACAGATAGACAGCTATATGGATGAGAAGACAGGGAGAAGGATATACAAACTGATGAAAACTAAGAATGAGGATACCAGAGAAGAGAAATGTTTACTGATACCTTAAAGACACTTGTGCAAATACAAGTAGGCAGCATAACATCATCTTGCTCAACAACACCACTATATAACAGAAGTACAGGAACTCCATTCTTCTGAACATTCTAAGAAATCTGCTGTCTTAACCTTATATCTTCTCTTTGAAATTAGGATGCTTATTTGTCTAGGTAGCAATCATCTCCAGAGCTTCCATAGTGCCATATATTTGGGAGTGTCTTCCAGTTACTCCTGGAAGCATCTGGTGGTGTAACATGGAATATGCAGCAAATTCTCCTAGAGTTTTAGCAGATTGACCAGTGTAATGTACATTGTTGAGATCCAGTAAATGTTAATGGATTTCAAAGATCTGTAAGATGCTATGACTGATTGTTTAACAAAGTGAACAGCCAAAAGCAGAGGGAAGACGTCAGAAGTTCCCAAGACCAGCCTCAGGCTTGGTACTTCACTAAGAAAACTCAAAGACATAGCATATAGCTAGTCATGGCTATGACTAATTATGGCAAAATGACAAGCCGTGTCTGCAAAGGAAAACAATGTGTAAGGTTAGGTTAAGAGGAAAGGGGGTTCAGCCAAGAGTGCTCCCCAGTAGAGTCACACAAGATACACTTAATTCCTCCAACAATCAATGGTGACACATGTGAAAACATGTCTATCACTGATACTCATGGGTAGATAGAAGACTGGACAGGTAATCCTCCTTTATCTGACATATAGCAAGTTTGCAGACTCCAGAAGTGAACAGAGTAAGCACAGTAAGCCTGTCATATGAGCTCTGGGAACAGTTCAAATTGCCAGAAGATGGCCTCAATCTTGTTCACACCTCTTCTTGAAGACAGAAGTCAGGACACTACACTATGTGTGAGGTACAACAGGATACATCCAAATGGATTAAGCGCAGAACAGTCCTGTGGGTATTCTTTTGTTCATTCCAGTAATGCTTTCTCAGTTCACAGCAGCTTTAGTTTTCACTTTGTGAACTACCTTGGGAGGTTTTTGTCTATCCAAATGTGATAAATCTCCCAACTTCTGAAGGAAGACCCTATCTCAACTAATCAATGCATATAATGTACAAACATCTGTGGTTCAAACTATGAGTCAATAATAAAATAATGAATCACATTAGTCTCCAGGCTCAGAGGGCAAGGACTATTTACCCTGTCATTTCACAAATGTGTATTTGGCACCTTCTGAATACTAGATGATGTGTCAGTCAGTTTTCTGTTACTTTAATGAAATATTTGATATAATGTAAAAAAGAGAGATGGTTTGTCTTGGCTTACAGCTATGGTGGTTTCAGTATATGATCAATTGGATTCACTGCTTTGGGTCTAGAATGGGGCAGCATGCCATTGTGGAAGCATGTGGTAGAAGAAGCTACTTACCTCATGAAGTCCTGAAAACAAATGAGAAAGGGGGCAGAGTCCCAACAGTCCCCTTCAAGAACGAACTCCCAATAATGCAACTTATTCTCACCAGATCCCGTCTCCTGAAGTCCCCATCAATTCTCAATCATGGGCTAAAGGTCACTTGTCCCATGGACCTCTGGTGGACACTTATCCAAACCATAGTACTTGAGATACATTTAAGAAAAGTATAACTACCAGACCTCAGGGCCTAGCTCACTGCTGCTTTGTACAGTAAAAACTTTACAAGCACATACACCCCTAAGTAACACCTCCCATGAAGCAAGTCACATGTCTGTGTATTTGAGAAAACTACCTTATTTTCTCCAGGATGCAAGACTGAAGATCTATATTTAAATTTTCCAAATCTCAGTTTAAGAAACTGACTCAGAGAGTTAAGTCTCTGCTGTACAAACATAAGAACTTGAGTTTGTATTCCAAGTATCATGTAAAAGACAGGCACAGCAGCATATAATTGTAACCCTAGTACTAGTTGGAGGACAGAGATAGGTAAATCTCATGGGTTACTAGCCATCAAGTCTAACTGAACCAGCAAGCTCTGGTTCAATGAGAGACCACATCTCAAAAAATTAAGGTAGAGAGTAACAGAGAAAGATTCTTGAAGCTGACCTCTGAACTGAACTGTGCACCCACGCACCCACACACAAGCACACGTGCACACACAATTTTTACAAGTAATTAAACTAACCATATTGTTCTGCACATGAATTGGGTTTTATTTCTCTAGACACATACAGAATACAGTCAAATTCAGAATAATCCCTTCCACCTGTACCCTTCCTTCAGCTGATTTCATCAGGCTCATGATCGTTGGTGTCATTTAAATGTTGGCAACCCCACAATCTGGATCACCCATACTCAGCTTGTTCCAGAACTGCTGGCTTCTGTACAGTTCCCCAGCCCAATACATTCATTTGGATATGTCTAAAAACCACCACTAACTCAATAAGACTGAAACCAAACTCCTATTGTCTTTTTGCAAGCCATTTATTCTGGGAGAAGGACATTAGAAAAACATCAGCAATCCTCCTCATTAACATCAATGGGATGCTGTTGTCCCCCCAACCCCACGTCCAACACCCTACTTCTAGCATCTCAAATAACAAACCTTCCTTTTTGACTCCTTTTTCTGTTAGTCTCCACATTACAGTACCAACAAGGGCTGCTGAATTTACCTGAAAACATGCTGGTGATCTGATGATTTCCCACTGTTTTCATTCATTCATTCATTCATTCATTCATTCATTCATTTTGCCAGTGTTCTTGTAATCCAAAGCACCAGCATGTCCTGCCTGAGTTACTATCCTATCCTTGATTCCTAATGAATGTCACTTATTCTATAGTCCCTTCTCAAATTAATAACCAAAATGACTGTTTTGAAAAGCAGGCAACATTCCTCTCCTCTGCTTGTCCTCCACACAGCTTCCAATAGGTCTCCCTCAAGTAAAAACCTCATCCAGAACTTTCTCTTCAGTAGGCTCGTAGCAGCATGACTAGCACTCTGTCCTATCGGAGTAGCTGAAACCCTATGGCCACAGCCTTTTCTAAAGCTATGCAGTCAAAAGGTTGTGCCTTGCTGAAGTTTCTTTCTGGTATTTGGACAAAAGCACCTTAGGGCTGGAAGCAACACTATCTCTTTTTATCCACACTCACCTCCAAACAGACTGGACACACGCTACTCACACAGTCACCACCTTTGGGTCTCAGGTGTCTCCTTGCAGGTCATCATCTAAATGGCAATCTGCCATTTTGTCTGGTGGTACAGGACTGTAACCCCAGCTTCGGCAAAAAGATCAGATCTTCTAGATGGCAGAGCAGGTTCAAGGCTAGCGTGGGCAATTTAGTAGGACTCTACCTCAGAATAAAAAGCAAAAACATGGTTTGGAGATATAGCTTAGGGGTAGAGAGCTTGTCTGGCAGGTAAAAGGGCTTGGATTCCCTAGCACTGGAGGGAAAAACCAAAAGTCCAATATTGTGAATAGTACGACCCAATCCCTGCACTTCCAATTTTTTTCACTATTAATGTGAACTTCAGCTCCTGTCTATCTCCCTTTACTGGAATGTTTTGCTATTTTAAAAATAAATTAATGTGAAAGTCCCAGAAACTAAAGTCTTTAAAACAGCACAGAGATACATGGTGTACTCACAGTGCTGTGCAATCACATCCATTCAATTCCTCATTTCTCTACTGCCACAAAATAAAACCACCTAATAGATGCTATCCATTCTTTCTCTCTCACTCACCCACAGCCTTCCAAGGACAAATCAGCTTCTGTAGATTCACTTACTCTAGACATATCTTACAAATGAGATCAGACAATACACAGTCTTTTGTATCTGTCTTCTTTCACAGTCCCTTCCTAGAATTTAGATTATGACAATAGTCTATTTTCATTCATCACCACAATTCCAGTTTCGAAGATTAATGCCTGACCAAAATAAACACCGCATGTGTGGGTGGGTGTATAAGTGAGTACATAGGAGAATGATCAGATGAATAAATGTTTGGATAGATGAATGAATAGTATGAATGATGAATATTGGGTGAACTGATGGATATATGCAGGCAATACATTACTCAGAAGGAAGAAAGAAAAACAAGAGAACACAAAGAGGACTTACATAAGGTCCACTTGGGAAGGTGAGAGAACCAGACAGAGAAATCAAAAGCAGAAGTGCCTAAGGTAAGCTGTGCTATAGAACCATGATGGCCCAGTGTCACCAGACAGCTGATCTGCAGGGAAGACTGCATCTTACAAGTCAACCTTTACATTTCAAAAGCTACACTTGTAGAAGCTTGAGCAGCAACACCTCTTCAGTCACCTATCGGAAGAACACGAACAGATCCTTGAACACATTCTAGGAACATGACTGCAACATTGTATCAAAATTGCCAGCAGTGCAACATCTCCCAACTATACACTCTGAAAACAGAACAAGAGCTTATTTACCTTTAGACCCAGCAACCCAGGCAACGGCCAAGCCTGAGCAGGATGTCAGGACTGATAGCGGAGCTGTTCAATGGGAAACAATGAGAACCAGCACTAGCTATTTCTTTCTTGTGCTTTCAAACATGTGACTTCCAGAAGAGCATGATTTTCCGGAAATTAGCTGCAACACTATAAAGCCCTTGGAGACAGCATGCCTGAACCCAAACCCTAGCAGTGACCCCTCAAGCTTAACTTCTGTGAGCTCAGTTTCATTAAGAATTCAGTAAGCATTGGTATTCATCACCAGGCCTTCATAGTTTTTTAAAAACTAATTTTTAAAGAAGTCTTCACGACACAGAAAATAATGAAAGATGCAAATTTCCCGTATATTCCTTGCCCTTATATGTACATGGCCTGTCCCATTTTCAACATCTCCTATCCAAGAAACATGTATCATAACTGGCAAATCCATACTCACATCATCACTCCCAAGCACATGTTAAGGTTCACCCTTGATTTAGTTTTAACAAATGCATAGTGAGACATGTCTACCATTATGTCAGAGAGAGTTGTTTCACTGTCCTAAAATCCTGTGTTCAGCCAATTCATCTTTTTCTCCTCTTTAACCTCTGGCAACCACTGTCTTTTTATTGTAGCCATATTTGCCTTTTCCAGAGTATCAGTTAAAATGCCGTTTTCAGCAGCTGAGATTGGCATCTGTCACTTGGTAATAGATCTGCATTATATGGCCTGACTGATCATTTACTTATCCTATTCTCTACATGTGTCAGGCTATTTGTCCACACATCCTCTGAAGGACATCTTGGCTCTCTCCAAGTGTGGAATCTGATGAGGCTCATCTAGTAGAGAAGATGGCAGTTACAGGAGGCTGGGATACAAAGAATTGAGCAATGCAGGGCAGAAGAAACTTATGCAAGGGAAAGGAGAAGAATATATTTCAAGAGATCTACTGTAAAGCAGAACAATGGTTGATGACACACTGTATTCTTAAAAGGATGTCAACAAAGTAAATGTTATGTATTATCACATCAAATAATGATGGTGATGTAAGGCAATGTATTTGTTAAGGGGCTACATTGAAGCAGTCTATAATACATATACACTGCAAAACATTAATGGCACATGTAATTTATCTGTCAATCTAAAAAATAAATTTGTTTTCAAAAAAACACATGAAAATTAAATAATAAATAAAATCCCAAGATCAGTTCCTCAGTTCCACTGACCACATTTCACTCAATAGTCTTATGAGGGAAATGGTCTGCACCAGAGAATAGACACATCAATTCATTATCCAATACCAAATGATTAGCCCTAATGCATACAAGGAACATTATATGGACTGAGCAAGTTGTATTTGTAGAGATGTGTGTGTACATATATGTGTTATATATACACATACACACACATATATATGTATACATACATACACACATATACATATATGCATGTAATAATAATGAAAAAAGTTAAAAAAATTTTGGAAGAGTGTAAGGAGAGGTATATAGGAGAGTCTGGAAGGAGGAAAGGGGTGGGGGAAGTGATGTAATATATTAATCTCAAAAAATAAAAGTAACAAAAATTAGTTTCATGACGTGGCTACTATGCAGGAGGGTAGAGATATTTCCTACCATAGACTACCTACAAAAAGCAGGAAACTTCTTACTCTAAATGAAATCTGCATTGCAAAAAAGGAACCAAAAGCCAACAGTGATTGCAACAAAATCACAATGCTTTCCAATGCGTGTATGTTACTGACTCCTCCCCAATTCTATATGCTAAGAATTGTGCTTATGTCGAAAGTGAAGAGACTGGGGCAGAGAGGATTTAACTTGACCACATTTCCACAGCTAACATGTGATGATAAAGATTTACCAGGGACTTAGTGAATCTAAGACCCTGTGATAATACTCTCTGTTCATTAGATAAAATCTCCCTATGGATTACATAGAACAAGATTATAAGGGCAGAGACATGTAAAAGCAAGCCATAAGGTGGTGGTTCCCCATTATTGACAATGACATACAGTAAGAAGCTCTGTGGACCAGTGTGTCCCTCTCTGCCAAAGTGATCTGGAGTGATCCTGACAGCATGTGCCTAACTATGCTGCATCCAAAAAAGCAACACAGTGCAGAGCTACAAGTAACCTGAGATGACATGAAGAAGGAGATGGTAGTTATGAGGATTGTATGGTTGCAATATCTGTCTCTGCACCATGACCTAGCTTCCATACTGATCCATACACCTGGTTAACATGCAAGTGGAAGATGGGTAAATTTGGGGTCTAAAAACTCATGCATACCTCTGAGCCATTCCCTTTGCAGAAGGAATCCTCTAGGCTGCTCCTCAAAGTCAGTCAAAGGGCTATTATACTAGTTGTGGCAAAGTGTGGTTTCATTAGGACTGGTATTACTGTATATATTGCAAATAGCTCATTAAGGCAATTATCAGTCATTAGCACAGTAGCCTGAGCATCAGTACAATCACATTCATAAAGCATAATTCAGCAGAGCAAGTAAAGACATGCATGAGCTAGGCTCCCTTGTGGGGTACTCATGGCTCCAACTGAAAAGAATCTCAGCTGTGTGATAGCTAGGACTACTGTGGAGTCCACTCATCCCCATAGCAATTCAACACCACTCACAAAGCCTGAGTCTCGAAGGATGAATAGGTATTTGATGATTTGAAGATCCTAGGCCTTACGAGGGCTACCACAACTTGACAACATAGAAGAATATGCAGGGTTGAGACAGGAGAAGAAGAATAGCTTGGCAATAGTGATAGTAAATAGGGCTAGGGAAGGAAGCTGGGGTCGGATGTCATGTTATTTGGGTCCTTCCTAGAAGCGGGGTGGCGGGGGGAGTTGCTACCATAAGGCTTACATTAACAATATCAGGAGCTGCTGTGAACTTTACAAAACCACAGCAATGGGAAAATAATGACTGAAAAGACAAAGTAGAAGACCATGTCATAGGCTAGTTCAATCTTCCCTGTCACAGCTGATGACTGACAGAGAAGTAAAGGGTCACAGGTGATGTCAGGTAGAAAAGGCCATACCAAATAAACGGAAAAGTAGAAAAAGGACAAAGAGAAGGTGACTCTGAGATTATGACCTAAGGTACAAAAGAATATAATTTTAAAAGATTTTTGCCAACTATTTTGATAAACTGAATCTGGGTGGGCAAATACATAGAACCTTTAACAATGTATGTTTATGGATAGTTAAAACAGTTCTCTTCACACTCAAGGGCACTTGATATCTAAATCCTACACACATGCCACAGATGGT
Source organism: Peromyscus maniculatus bairdii (assembly GCF_049852395.1). Lineage (NCBI taxonomy): Eukaryota > Metazoa > Chordata > Mammalia > Rodentia > Cricetidae > Peromyscus > Peromyscus maniculatus. Next base: position 33,682,413 of record NC_134856.1, on the reverse strand, counting down.
TGGATGGAGGAGAAGGCCCATGCTAAGCGCTAACCATACTTTGAAAGTCTCCTCTGCTTTTTCGTGCTTTTGATGTGGCATTTCACCTGCCCATAATTCATGATGGTCTCTTGGTTTTGTTTTGACAAGGCTCCTTTGAGGTGTCATATCCTTACTCATTATATCTCCCAGACCCATATATAAGCCATGCCTTTCTCTCTGCACCGTGTGGTGCCTTTTCCTTCCATTCAAGAGCCCAGTGAAATCCTATCTCTAAACAATAACCTAAGGTACAGTCTCTATCCAGGATACATTATCACTGGAGAGACCTCATTCCATCACATATTCATCTGTGATACAGTAAGTTGTAGATTCAGATGGCACAGAGCTTGTTAGCCATTGGGCCATCTATCAGATCATTGAGGACACCCCCAAGGGTACTGGCCCATTATTCTGATTGTGAGGAGTATTCCATTCCGTAAGCAAAGTCAAGCCTCAACAGCTGTCCAGGCCAGAGGACAACATGGAGCAATACATTTCTTCACAGTTTATTCACTCTCCAACAAATATGTACTATACCCTGACAACATACCAGGCCCTGTGCTGGGCAATGAAGCAGAGATGAAAAGGGAACCATCTGTCTTCAAAAAGTACACAGCTTCCTCAGGGACCAAAAAAAGTAAAAAGACAAATAAAACGTAAAGCTGTTTAATTTCACTGGTTCTGCTTGTGCTCTGGCTTTTTTCCAGTAGGTAACACCAAACTGGGATATAATACACACTATTCCTTCAGGATTGGCGTAAGTGCTGCTGTTGACTGTACTTACCATGTTAAGTAGAGTCATTCTAAGAAATGGTGAGCTTCTCCAGCCAAGGCCATCAAACAAAGCTGAGTTCTAAGAAGTATGTGTAAATATATCAGTATGCTGACACTTCTGCTCATCACTGCTAGTGAAGTACCCCAGGACCAACAACAAAACAGGTACTGACAACATTCCAAGGGAAGTCAGGTGCACCTAGCATTTGGGATCTGTTCTACCCAACAAACTGTAGATTATATAAAACAGAACCAATCACGATGACTAGTTACCTGAAAATATGAAGACATGTTGACAATCCCACATAGACACAACACTGAGAAATAATAAATACCTTTTGCTCTACCTCTGTTCTCCATACAGGAACATAGTAGCACTACAGGGTGTTCTGTGAAGGTGTCAAAGTAAGTGCATGAATGCGTTTGTTTTTGTGAACACCAGAGGCTCAGGTACCTAAGAACTCACATTCTTTTTCATATTGACTAATGCCAGCCTTTCCAAACTTTTGCACTGTATTGTTCCCTACCTCTACCTCATGGGAAAACAAATGTAGATTAAAACAAATGTCACATTTTAACAACTCAGTGAACACAGAACTAATATACATTTCTATATACTATATACTAATAAACAATCATTGACTGAATATTTAAATTGTCTCATTCTTGCAACAAGCCCAAAAGCTGTGCATTTGTTTTCTAAACTTGTTGCCTAGAAATTAAGATAAAATCTGAATGGTGAGTAAGTAGTAAGATAAACTATGTCCACCATTCCAAGTTAAGTCTGCCTAACTTCTAAAACCAATACCCTTTATGGGACTCTCATGCTATTATTTCAAATTCCAGAATATATCCAAAGAAGGCTAGACTGATGGCTTATCAAACTATTCTGAGAGCCTCTAACAATTAAGTCATGCTTAACCTGACCTCCTGTACACAATCAGTCTCTAGAGCAAAGACACTGGGTGCCTTTCAAGCTAGCAACATACTTCCAGTGGCCCCCAATGGTGCTAAACACATGTCTTAAATCTTAACATATTGGTGCCTATTAGGATGACTTCGGCAGCTAGTTCCATGGGTCAATTTGGCTAAACTAGAGACTTCAGTGGCTTAACAAGTCAAATGGTTATTTTGTGGGTATCATTAACATACAGTCAGCTTCAAAAACATGAGTGCCCTAAAACCATATCAATGAGCTTCATCCAGTCAACCAAAGGCCTCAAGAACAAAACCTGAGGTTTCTGAAAACCTTTCAGTTGTAACCCGATCTATTGCCTTCAGACTTGTCGGCCTGCTGCACTCACAAGGTAATTCTTTACAGCTTCTAACAATATGCATGTGTGTCTGTGCATATCTACAACATCTTACTAGTTCTGTGTCTCTGGAGGACTCTGTCTGGTAGATCTAATATTCATATAATATAATTTCATGTAAACTACTCCATTTGATCCTCACAACGGCTCACAACTGAAAGCAACTGTCAAGTCTGGTGGCTCCCTAACACATCAAAGAGACACACAGACATCAAGTCTGGGCTGTGATTTTAAACTCTGACCTCTGTATTCACTGCTGCCCAAAGTCACCATACCCCTAATGGGAACACCAGAGAAGAAGAGGAAGGAATTTGCTGACAGCTACACTTTGAGACAAGAACCAAGGAAGATGCAAACTTACAGCCTGGAGAATGGGCTAGAAGCAGCTATAATGTCTCTCATCCTCTGCCACCTTTGTCTATGCCAAGGGCACTCTCATCTGCACCCTTATCAAGCTGTCCAGCTGTTCAACATAAATGCCAAAATCATTGTTCTTCATTAATTCCCTGGAAGCCTTCATGTAAACCTCATTAACAGGCTTGATAATTGCTCTGTGAATATTGCCCATTTTCCAATTATGTTCCTTTCCTTGTGTCGGGAGAATGTCATCAGTGGAAATGTGTCACGTTGCATTGGCCCATTTTATGACAAGTGAGTAAATGCCTGGATTTTTACATTGGCTCCAATACAAAAAGATTTTTTCATCCAACCTCCATTCTTGAGAGTTTCATGGTGTACAAAAGGCATGGCCCTGACTGTCCCAGACACAAGCTCACATCTTCAGGAAAGATACTGGCCAACCAAATAAATAAATAAATAAATAAATAAATAAATAAATAAATAAATAAATAAATAAATAGGTGAATTCTCACACAGACTGCAACAAGGATCTGAGCTCTGCCTTTTCTGTGAAATCCCCAGACAACATAGGAATGGGTGTTTCCAGCCATGCAACAGCCTAAGCAGTGTCCTGGGTATGTTCAGCCTCTTGCTTCTGCAGAGACCCAGGAAGGTTTGTGAACAGGGAAGTCTTCAGAGAGAAGCTTGAGAAGTCAGGGATTCAACAGCTAAGCCCTTTATAGATCATCATAAGCACTTCTTATGAGACTATCAACTGCTCATCAACTCCAAAAGCAGGCAATACCCTCTCCTGAGTCCAATTATCTCCAAACTTTTCCTCTTTTGCATTTAATTTTCTCATTATACGAGCACACAAAGATGTGGCCTGGTGTTCAGTTACCTGTACTGTTTCACAAACAGAACATGTCCAAGTAATGGCAGTTTATGGCCAGGCTGAGCGAGCACCCCTGTGGCCTGGGAGGAAAAGAAATGAGGAGGTGGGGGAAAAACACCTTTGAGCAATGCAGGGCAGTGTCCAGATTCTCATGATTGGTTTCATCCTAAGCAGCTACTTCATATTACCAAATACAACAGACAGCATCTTTGACCACTCAGGCTGCTGAAACAAATCACCATAGCCTGGGTAACAAGAAAACAGGCATTCACTGCTCCCAGTTCTGAAGATGGAAAAGTACTAAGACTTCAGGGGGGTCTGTCAGTTTACAGATCTTCTCACTGTGTCTTCACAGGGTTAAAGGAGTGCAAGAACTCTCCAGTGTCTGCCCTCTAAGAGCTCTGATCATAATCTCAATGGCTCTTATCTATGCTTGCCTCCCAAAGGCTCCATTTCTCAACACCACTGTTACATTGGAGGTTGGAGTTTCAACACAAAAATTGGGAAGGTAAGTGAGCAACAAAGTTTGAGATATCAGTAGACAGTTTGAGATACATGGACAGACAAACAGCAAAAAAGACAATGAACATGTTATTGATTCTAAGCCAAGCATGTCTGGCCTCCAATCATTCTCATGTAAGTCATCTTAAATTCTTAAAAGTTCTCTAAGGAAAGCTGGTCTGATCAGCCTGTTAGACTTCTGTATCAAGAATCAGGTTCTTTCTCTTCAATCTGATCTCTCCCTTAGTATAACCTTTCTCTGGAGGTCTTATCCTATATATATAAATATACCTCTTATATACACAGATGTACATGTTTATATGTATGTGTTCATGCAAGTATGATGTGTAGTCAAATATAGCTTCCTTAGACTGTCTCCTCTGTTAGTCACACAAGTTTCTTCATAAAGTGGCACTTATCCTCAGCCTTGCTAAAAGGCACTCTCTCTGCATTGCCAGGCACATACTCACACCTGCACTCATAAAGCTGGTTTTGTCTCAAGCCTTTTGCATATATTAATTTATTTTATGTTCTCAACAGCTCCCTCAAAAGTAGGCAGTGTGACCACTCCACTGTAAAAATCAGAAAAAAAATGAAATGATCAGTTCAAAGTCCACCAACCAGAAAGTAGTCCCAGAGTCTAAGCTTCTATGCCTTGCTCTGCACTATTTGGAACACTGTCTGGTGTTATTATTTATGGACACGTCCTCACGTTGTCTCCCTCTCTCTTTCACCTGAACTAAAGATCTCCTACAAACTTCACATTTGGGTATCTATCTCGGGTGCCACCACCCCTGGGAGCACTTAGTCACTCATCTATCTCTCCTTTCTAAACCTTCTAAAGACCCTTAGTACAGACTCAGCATTTCTGTGGCTGTGGAACAAGCCCAATTCACAGTGCAACAGGCCGTTCAAACCATCTCAGGGTCATATAAGCAGAGACCAAACAAGATTAACAAAGTAGAAGTCCAGCTAGAACTGTACCCATCTGCCTTGTCAAGCTCAGTACAGAAGAATCACACTGGCTAAACAGCTGCCTAATAAATCTGCCCTCTCATGGCAGATGGACGCTCCCTGTGTTAGCATGCAGCAGCACGCCTTCTGTTTGCAAATGTTTCATTGTCATTTTTATTAGTTAAGCCTTACAACTTCCTCACTGGGTCAATATTATCAAGGGGTTCGGCAGAAAGGTAGGACAAGATCATTATCCACTTAGGATAGATGGAGAAGCTGGGCAGGGGAGAGGGGTGGTAGGGATGGCAGGATGGTGAAGGCAGCTTCATTCTATGGAAGAGGGACCTTTCCAATAAAGGACTTCAACCTCTGCTTGTTTCGCAAGACAAGACCTCCCTTGAGTTATTAGGTGCTCCTTGCAGTCCCTTCCACAGGGCTTAGACTGTCCCTATACTACCATGGCTGTCTGGAACTACTCTCCTACATTTGTTCAGTTCACATATAAAGACCTGAATTCAATTTATCTATTTACTTGTTTATAGTCCATTGTTTCAAGGGGAAGACAAATGGATCCTGTCACTCATTCCTTCTCTGCATCTCTGTGACTAAAACACCTGAGAGAGCAACTTAAAGAAGTAAAGCTTTATTTTGGTTCATGGTGTCAGAAGGATTTTTAATCTATCAGGTGGCAAGCCATTGCATTGTTCGTGGCAATGGGAGCATGGACACTCCTCACATGGTGTCTGGCAGGGAGGCAGAGTGTAGGACGGAAGCAGGGTGGGCTATGATGTTCAAAGGTCTGCCCCTAATGAACTACTTCCACCATCCATTTTTCACCTTCTAAAGGCTCCAAAGTTTCAAAACAACAGCTCAAGCCAAAGACCCAGAACACAACTGGTTAGGGATAATTCAGCTTCAGATCATAACAGTAATTCTTTTCTGAGTGGATAAAGGAAAAGGAGGAAGTCCTGGCAGGTGTAATAGATGAGTCCTGGCTTGGGATCAGAAAGCAGGCTACCTCCAGCCTTGTCCATGAGGAAAGCCTACAGTAGAGATATGCCACCAAGGGTCACCAAAGGTGCTGCAGCCTAAGAAAGTTGGCTTTTCCCTTTCCCTTCAGGTGTTAATCACATTCCTGTGTGGCTTAAGGATAGCAGTGCTGGCATCTACCAACCTACTCCCACAGACCCAAACAGATGCCTCATAGCACACACGTGCAAAATAAGGAAAGCTGCCTTCCCTATGCCTTTATTTTTAATCTGATAAGATAGATGCCCAGGACCAGAAAGCCCAGAGATTTGGCCAAGGTACTCAAGGACACGGCAAAATGACAGGTCAGTCATACTTCACCCTTCAAGAACTTAGTGGTGATCTGCATTTTAATGCCTCCATGACTAGTGCAGCTAAGGCTTCAGACTGTCCTCCATTCCTATTTCTGTTTTGCATCCCCATGCCAAAAAAATGTTTCCCTGATTCCCTGGGATGTGTATGTTTGATGAATATTTTCATTAGATGATCATCCCTATACTCCAAAACAACATGGAAGACCATCTGACTGAGGAGAATGGGCTGATTGATTTCAGCAGCAGCAGGATTCCAGACATCAAACATCAGACTTTACAATGGCTCTATGGTCTTTGTATCAGAAGGTATTGGCCACAACAGCCAATTTCTGTCAGCCAGCTATCACATCTCACTTTCTTTCCTCCCTATGGCAAGTTCTCCATTGGTCTAGCACTCTACAAAGTATAAGGCAGGTTGTAAAGTAAGCTGTTCCTGTGTGCAAATGTTCTGGACTTCAGTTCAGACCTTAGCTACAAGGGTTTTTTTTGTTTGTTTGTTTGTTTGTTTGTTTGGGTTTCTTTTGTTTGTTTGGTTGGGTTTTTTGTTGTTGTTGTTTTGGTTTTTTTTTTTTTTTTGGTTTTTCAAGACAGGGTTTCTCTGTGTAGTTTTGGTGCCTGTACTAGATCTCACTGTAGGCCAGCCTGGCCTTGAACTCACAGAGCTCCACCTGGCTCTGCCTCCCAAGTGCTGGGATTAAAGGCATGCACCACCACCCAGTTTCTTTCTTTCTTTTTTTTTTTTTTTAAGACTTTTTTATTTATTATGTATACAGTGTTCTATCAGCATGTGTCCCAGCAGGCCAGAATAGGGCATCAGATATCATTACAGATGGTAGTGAGCCACCTTGTGGTTGCTGGGAATTGAACTCAGGACCTCTGGAAGACCAGATAGTGCTCTTAACCTCTGAGCCAACTCTCCAGCCCAGCTACAAGTTCTTTACTCTCTGCTGTCCTCTACCATGTATTACAGGGTTCCCTCTCTTCCAGTTGTACACAATCTGGGGCTGTTCATCCACATCAATGCTGTATCAAACCCTTGATTTTATGGTACCAATGACCATCACCTCCAATCCACCTTGGGACCAGTGCCAGCCCTTGACATCACCTAGGAGTTCAATTTCCCTGTCATTACTAATTAATTACTTCTATTAGTCCATCACACTAAATCTACCACTTTTAATCCACATCTGCATTACCACCCTTCCACAGTTCCCATAGGGGTTAGAAAAACAACCCAAATGCAAATCTCATCTACCCTAGTGATAATCTCTGTGATCTAAGATACAAGGTCCTCTATGGAGAACAAAGAGAGAACTGTTCCCAACCTCTGGGTGGGAAATGAAATATTACACAGACTCTGAAGCTGGGCTCGCTATGTGACTATGTTCTAACCACTTTCACGTGAACCGCAATAATATGGATCCTATATGACCTGGTTGTCTACTAATGCTTTGGAGGACTAAAGACCAATATGATGATGGGGTCTCCATCAGCCTGAGTCACTAGTCACTGTGAAGCAGAGACAAGTATGCATGTTCTCAGTACACCAACTCTGCAACTGTAAAGTAAACAAACTACTTTAGTCTATGCATTCTTGGGACAGCTCAGCCTGCCTAATGTACTATTCTTACTACTAAACAATAGAAAGAGACTAAGGTGGAGTTAAAAAACAAAAAAACCCTGGCTACATACACAAATGCTGTTTTTCATTAAGGAAGAGTGATGAAGTTGGCCATCTTTTCCAGTTCTCACTGTCATTATAACAGAGAAGAAAAATGCCAGCTATTGAGGGCTACTATAGGGCTAAATGAGTTAACAAGTAAATATGGGAGCAGAGCTTGGCACTGAGTAGGCAATTACAGCCAGCCTGAATTCAGCATCCATGAACTCAACTAAAAGCAGTTCAAAAATATCCCCCAAAGAAAGAAAATTACATCTGCACTGAATACATAGATTTTCTTCTTGTCATTATTTTCTAAGTATAATAAAGCTATTATTTACATAGCAGTTATATTGAATGAGGTATCAGAAGTAACCTAGGAAGGATCATGTAGGTACAAAATACTATGCTGTTTCATATAAGGGACTCTGGCGTGCAGGGATGTTGATATCTGGTGGGGGCTTGGAATCCAAGCAAGGATACAGAGGAACAACTATACTCTCTCCCAAACCCAAAACTGTGGACACCTAAAAAGTAGCAATAAAGAAAGGACCATTCAGAAAAAGTCTTTCTGGTCAAGAGAACAGAATCTCTGGAAGAGACCTAGCATTCCAATTGGGCCAGGTAAACCACGCAACCATAGGATGGCCTTAGGAAGGTGGGTTCATTTTAATAATCCATGCAAAAGAAATAGATAGATCATCTCTTTAAAGTGATACAGTACTTTTCCTTCCCAGAAATCTGACTCCTCTGAGTATAGTCTCTTACAGAGCACAATCAGGCAGCTCCCTAAGTGGCCACTTTTCTGAAATACTAAGGAAAGATAACTTTTCCTTTTCTTCTTTTTAATCTGTCTTCTCAGAATGTTTTCTGTAACACCGGACTTCCACAAATTTTAGGCTTCCTTACGTTTTCTCTTAAGCTCTCCTCTCCACCATATATCTGCTTGTCCACCATGTCTGAACTCCATGCCAGCTTAGATTGTATAGCTGGTTTGTCATTTTGTTATGTTCTCCTTATTGTCTCCGTTCTTCTTTGAGCAGATGCTATCATTTACAATTTTCCTTCCCTGGGGAAGGAAAATTCCCTCTTTTGAATGCTAAAAAATTGCCCTTGAATTTATATTTGAGTATTATTGAGTATATTGAGTATACATAAAGAGAGTGTATATATTATATATTGTATATCCTATGTTATAGAGGGTGTATATTAATAAGAGAATTTAAGATATGTATGTGTACACACACACACACACACACACACACACACACATCTTAAAGTACTAAGACTCCCAAAAGGGGTTCCCAATTTACCCAGTATCATCTGGTGACCACAAAGGAATTTCCTAAAACTCTAGTAACATGGAGGCTACATATTACCATTTTCTTTCTGACCCACCATGCTAGGGTGAGTAAAACTATGACTAACAAATGCTTGCTTGACTGACAAAGTAATAAAGGTCCAAGAAAATGAAACAAGGGTACTTTAAAATTTTCCTTTCTAACCACCTGCAGAAAGCATGACCAAGAGCCTGTGGAGAAGGCAAGGATACTCCAAATGACAGCTTGTTCTCTCCCTATAGCTCTGGCTTCTTTGCTGCTCCAGGAGGCCATGTTTCTCACAACACAGAGATGTGATGAGTGTGTATGTATATAAGCTTATATTAAAAAAATTTTCAATTCATTACTGGAATCATGAACACAATGAGCCAACAAAAAAAAAATAGGAGAAATTGGATTATAAAGCCTGCAATAAGTCCAAGTACTTTAAAATAGCATTGTGAATGAAAGGGAAAAGTATAAACAGCAAGGCATCAATTATCCATGGCGCATTTAAGTCACTTTTTTAGTTACAGAAGGCTTGCTGTTTTGCTTGCTAAAACACTTAGTTTTAATAAAGCGAAAAGATACTCCCATGATCCTGTACTGTATATAATAAATATAGTCTATGTTTTTCTTAATGATTCTGCTTAATTATATGTTGCCAGTCCTTGCATGGTGCCTTCTACATTGCCACAGGATTACATATGCTGGGGCTCTACCTATGGCATTGCACCTGCGGTTGAACTTGGCTTTCTTACACTTACCAGTCTAACTGCCATGTCTCCCCTATGTTTCTTGCCATCTTTTTAAGTGGCTTTTTTGTTGTGGTTATTTTATTTTTGTTTTGTTCTGAGATGGGCTCTCACATTGTGGCCCGCACTAGCATGAAACTCACTATGTGGCCCTCCTTCCTCAGCATTCCATATGCCGGAATTGTAGGCGTGAGGCACCATGCCTTACTTATTCCATCAGAGAGGTCTCATGCCATAATGTGTTCCCAGTCTTTGTCCTCTAATTCTAAGGACTGAGCCAATGGTGCAACTCATACATGGTAGAACTGTGCACAATTGCATATACATGCAGCCATCAGCTGTTTCTGCCTCTTAGAGCCTCCAGTTAGATAGCAAGGAATTTTCCAGACCAGCTCTTTGTGCATGGAGTTCATTTTGCTGCCTTCTAGAGCAACATATCCTTGCTCAAATTGAGCCATAAGCATTCCAAACCTCTGTACTGCACTCTTCAACGTAAGTCTTCTACGGTTACCCCAGAGATCCACACCCACAGTGGTGATATGTTATTCACTTGCCTTCTAATAGCTATTAATAACTGCTACCATTTCTTGAATAACCAAAATCTCAAGACATCATTCTGGGCACTATGTCAGGTACTTATAGTTTCATCACTGAAACAGAGTAACTTGGGCAAGTAACTTTTTAAAACAAAACAAACAAAAACAGGTTTGTTTGATTTGCAGTTCTGGACATTTACAGAACTGGTGCTAGATTTACAGATTTACTATAGTGTCATCAACAGTGTGAGAACACACAGATCACATGGTCAAAGAGGAAGCCAGAGAGCTCAGGAATCCCACAGAGCCATCTGAAACCCTCCCAAGTACACACCCCCGGTGACCTAAAGATCTCTCTAGAACCACTTCTTATAGGCCCCACCACCTAACAGCACTGGGGACTAAATTACTAATCTATGAGCCCATGACTGTCACAAACCCCACTTGAACCACAGCTGAACCTCACGTATATTATTATTCCATTTAACCCTGACAACTTGAAGGCAATTATAACTAACTTCATTTTGCAGATGAAAAATGCTTCAATCAAAAGGCACCAGCCACATAACCACATTAAGCCCAAGTCAGGCCCTTGGGCTTAGCTAACATTTTATTGTCCAAAATTTTTTAATTACATGTACTTCCTTGAGTCCCTGACTTATCTATTTATCCATTTATTTCCTTTTCCTTTCACCTATAAGCATCCACTGAGAACTTGCACTCAGGCCACATTATTCCCACTTCACACATAAGAATTAAATTTAACAAGGTGTAGAATTTAAAGGTCTAGACAATTAAGAAGTCTAAACATTGTCTACTAAAAATAGCACCAGGTTGTAATGAGAATCAAGTGATGGAATTTAGCAAAAGTGCTCCTACCGGGACCTGGGTACACAGTATGACCACAACAACTGTTAGTTTATAAAGCTTAATGATAGCTATGGTACATCAACACAGCATGGCACAGTTTTGAAGAACAGGGAAGAGAGTGTGTATCATAGGTTACATGTAATGTCAGATTTTACTATAGATCATCCCAGATACAACATGCTTAGCCTTTGTTTTCCTAAGTACAAGGTGAAGAAAACATGCAGTCATCTCCAGGAATGAGTCTTCAGATTTTACCATGTGTGATTTTAGTGGCTGATGACTAAGCCTCCCAGATAATCCTCCATCTATCTTTACAGAATAGTGACATTTGCTAGGGAAAACTACAGAAAGACCCCGAATGGCCATGCCACCATGAAGAACCCTCCTATCATGCATTCATGAGTTCCAGTGCTAAGAACAGAGAGACACACCACCCAGGATATTGAATGCAGAGGTATCCATTGCTGTCTAATTGTCATATAGGCCTTTACCCTTCTATGTGTTCAATCCCCTATGGCTTATCTCTTAGAAGGTCCATGAGAAGACCTTTAAGACTGACCTGGGTCATAACTCATAATCATTTCCTTATCTCAAAATCATTCACTTAATCACATGTGCAAAGGTCTTTGCAAACTTCCAAATAAGGTAACATTTACAAGATCTAGGAACCAGGACCTGGTATTTTGGAGCTACTAAAAAAATAGCCTTTCCAAACAGTTGAATGAGAGATCTAGAATTGAAAGCTGGAAGTGGCCTTGGAAATCAGCTCATTCCACCTGGGATGAGAGACTTACCCAGCAGGATTACCCAGAAGAGCCACCCTAGCAAAAAAAAAAAAAAAAAAAGAAAGAAAAAAGAAAAAAAAGCTACTTGAATCTACAGCTTCTCCCTATCATATATAATTATCAGCAGTGACAGTATAAAATGAACCACATCTCTACAAGGGGATATGTTTAAAACAAAACAACAACTTCTAAGTTATCCTAGTAGAGCAGGAGAAATTCAAGATTGCACTCACACACTCCTATACAACATGAACTCAGGCCTGCCCTACAGTGGCCTGTATAGTAGCGACAGGGGTGGGAAGAAAACAGAGCCTGGGCAGAGATGTTCTTTTAAAATAGGTAGCTGACAGAGAGCAGAGAGCATCAGAGACAAATTGGGAGGAAGCTAACTGAACTGCCAGGTTCAGAGGTTCTAACTGTAAGAGCGACCCAATCACATTGGCAGCAGCCTGGTCCATGCCAACTTCTGGTTTTGTGAATCAAGAAGCAACTCATGAGTAGACACTGAGAAGGTGTTTCCCAGATGGTGGGAGCATTGCTGATCTGAGAACAAAACCTAGAAAGTCACAGCTCTGGAAGGTGCCCTGCAGGGAAAGCCAGAGAATGGAACAAAGATGGTAGGAACAAGAAAGGAGCACTGAAGAACTGAAGTAATTTGGGCACATAGAAAAAAGAAGGCAGATGAGAGGGATGGGGGCCAAGAGCAGAAAAAGAAGACACAGGTGCCACCTGAGAAATAGATGGAAGGTAAAGAGGACAGAAGACAGGGTGGTGAGTTCTGCCTTTGAATTAGAAGGTACCTTTAAATTAGAAGGTACTAGCAAAAGAGATGGGAGAAGGTACTTACAACCTAGTTAGCCACAGAACCTGGAGGTGACCTGCTTTGAAGTGCTGTGACTGTGATTAGATGCAAAGGTTCAGATTTGGGGCAGCCACAGGTGCCCTCTTATTTGGATTGGCAAGTCTCTGAGGACGGAGATGGCCAAGAGCATGTTAAGAATACAGCAGAGTTTAAAGAAGCTTGGTAGTAGAGGAGAAAGGAGGAAAAAGTAGGGTTAAGACAACTCTGGGCTACTCCAGGTCCTAGCACACTTTCATTCAAAAGTCCTAAAAGTGGTTTCTGATGCCAAGGACATCCCTACTGAAAGACAATAATGAACAAATAGATGGATGGGTGGATGAATGACAAGACACAAAATCAGTGTGGTGGGCCTTCACTCAACAACCGGGCTCATCACTCATCTGACTCACCTGGCTCATCACCCTTGCATATTCTCTCTCTCTTTCTGCAATGTCCTTCCCCACTTATGTAAGGGGCTTGTTTTACTCAGTCATAGATCAAACACGACCCTTTCAAAGAGACTTTTCTTTTCTAACTTATTTATGTATCTTACAGTGCTGAGGATCAAATCCAGAGCTCTGCACACACTAACCAAGTCCTCTACCAGTAACTTACACCCCCTGCCAACAGAGACTTAATAATTCCCTTTCTAAAATCATGACCCTGCACACATGCCCAGTCAGCCTCTACTACCTTGTACTCTTAATGGGCCCTGGTTTTTTTCTCATCATGTTGTATGCCCCACTGTGCTCTATCCTATTTATCTGTTTTCTAGAGTATGCAGCCTAATGAGACAGGGATGCTACTTGGCTGTTTTCTGCATACCTGTTGCCTACTACAGTTCCTGATACCCAGTAGGCACTACATAAATGTTTACTAAGTGAATGGCTGAATTATTAAGTCTCTGCAACTCTCCCACTCAGAAGTCTTCAACAGTGGAAAGCACAGAAAGTCCTTCCCTCTCACACCTGCTCAGCAATCAAATGGAAACTGATGACTGAGAAAAATCCAGCCACCACCTAGATGTTCAAGGACCCCTCCTGAGTGCTGACAGCTTTGTCATTCAAGATAATGAAGACTAAAACCAACAGGGATCCAGGGAGATGCTCCTCAGTGGGTATCCTGCCTGGACTTAATCCTTTCTTTGAAGGGAAGGAACATCCACCCTGCCCTGTGGTGGGGGTGCAGGGACCTCAGGTGGGTAAAGCCCTGTTTAAGGAATTACAGATGGCCTGGTAAAGGGAGGGATGAGGTAGAGAAACTCCCAGCAAAGATGCTTAGCTACCTAATGGTGTGAAAGAGGTGCTGAAACCAGTTCATTAAGAGTGGCAGATGTAGCCGGGCGTGGTGGCGCACGCCTTTAATCCCAGCACTCAGGAGGCAGAGGCAGGCGGATCTCTGTGAGTTCGAGGCCAGCCTGGACTACCAAGTGAGATCCAGGAAAGGCGCAAAGCTACACAGAGAAACCCTGTCTCAAAAAAAAAAAAAAAAAAAAAAAAAAAGAGTGGCAGATGTAACACACTGTTTGCACATCAGTCAACCAAATACTAAGAACCAATTGCACTTTTGGCTCATTTATTACAGTGATGGGTGTGACTGCACTACAATTTTCAAGAAATAACCCACAGTCACTTCATTGCTGTGGGATGGTCTATATGTCAAATTGCTCTGATTGGTCAATAAGTAAAACACTTACTGGCCAGTGGCCAGGCAGGAAGTATAGGAGGGACTAACAGAGAGGAGAATTGTGAGAATTCTGGGAAGTGAAAGGCAGAGGAGGGAAACACTGCCAGCCGCTGCCATGACAAGCAGCATGTGAAGATGCCAGTAAACCACGAGCCACGTGGCAAGGTATAGATTTATAGAAATGGATTAATTTAAGATATAAGAACTAGATAGAGCCAAACAGTTTAAACAATATAATTCTCTGTGTTTACTTGGTTGGGTGTGAGCAGCTGTGGGACTGACGGGTGATAGAAATTTGTCCTGACTGTGGGCCAGGCAGGAAAACTCTAGCTACACTTCATCTTCGCAGGATACTCCATCTGATCCTTACAAAAAGAAACTGTCTAACTCAATCAAATCCCATGGGTACTTGCCAACCATGTTTGATTAGCACACAGAAGGGTTCTTGGGGGAAGAGGATGCCAATAACACACAGCTACCAGTGCAAAGCCAAAGCCTTCTTCTAGCTCCCCAGTATAGCAACCATCAGACATGTTTCCTCTCTGAGAAAAAGAGGCTCAAAGCAGGTTCTAGTGCCACATAGTTTTGAATCTCAATTCTGCTGCTTATCAACTCCATAAACTTTGGAAATTTACTGCATATCTGCATGACTCAGTTTACGCAAAGACAGAATTGGGTCCATGACATGTAGTTAACTATGGGTGTATGAAAATATTAAATGATTTCATACGTGTTAAACACAAAGAAAAATGCTTATACAGGAAAACACTATAGAAGCAGAAGATGATGGTGATGGTGGTGATGCTGATGGTGCTGGTGCTGGTGATATGATGGGAATGATGATGATGGCAGTGATGATAAGTAATCAAAGTATCCACTCAGCTGCCTTAACAGAGGACCACATACTGGTTGCCTTCTAAACAAGAGAAACTTACTCCCCACAATGCTATAGAGGCTCAAGAACAGCCCAGTAGATTACCTATCTGGTAGCACCTTCAAGCATGCAGAAAGGGAAGGTAGCTCTCTGGGGCCTTATATAAGGGTATTAACCCATTCCTAAACATGAACCAAGCATGTTTCAAGGCCTCTTTACATATCACAACAGGGGTTGAGTAAGTTATGTTAATGGCAATAAGATGGCAATAACTATATTGATGTTCCTATTTAGTAGAGACTGTGAGTGTACACAGCCAAGAAGTGACAAAGACATTACGTGAAAAGTTCTACATTTCGGTCTCTGTGTATACCTCCTTTGTCCACATCTCTCTGGTCTTCCAGCCACATACTAAACCTGAGGAGTGCAGGCTTGAAGAACTGGAGAAGTCATGGGACAACGGAAGAGAGATCCCGGGAGGGCAAACAGCAAACTGATCATGGTGATGCCTTTTTTTTTCTTTGCTGTGCTAGGACCTAATGTCCACAAGTCACCAAGTCCCAGAAGGCTTATGGGGCCCACAGAAGTTCTCAAGGTTGACAGCAATTTCTTTGCTCCAGCTGATAAAGTACTAGTTCTAAATTTAAGTAAATATAACATCACGAACATGCAAATAAGATGGTTTCTGTCTCCTCTGAGCTTTCCACTCAGCCCTGGAGCTATCATAATCCCAGGCATAAGCACAGAAAAGGGGGAAAATAGAAGGTATGGGGCGAGATCCTTGTAAAACACACATACATACAAAACCGGCCTGAGCTCTTAAAGAGGCTAACATCCAAACTTCTCAGCTTTGCTCATGTAGCTCTCCTCTTTTCATGGCCCAGGCATGATCTTCAGCCAAGCATGTCATTTAGAATATCAGGCCCAAGGGTACTGAGTGACTAGTTTCTACCTTCACACATCTCAGCATAATTTTTCCATTTTCTTATAGTTTCTACTGTTTGTGGTTTTCTTTCTTTCTTTCACCTAATTTCCATTCAGGTTTCAGGATTCTGGATCACACGTTCCTTTGAAGCCACCAATCATAGCCCTGAGTCCAGAGCTACCTGTGATACTAGGCTTACCTGATAGAGTACCTTTTGTACCACTACTCCAGCAACCACCACACTGACCATGCTGTAGGCCACCTGGTCAAATGCCCCTCATTTAGCTGTGGTTCTAGAATCACCAGAAAGTACCCAGGCATCTTTTCCTTCCATGTATAAGGCAAATAAGAGCAGAGTCAGCAATCCCAATCTTAAGTAGACAGATATATTATACCCATTGAGCAAGACTGGTCAGAAATGGATATGAGGGAGCCTGGAGATCCAGGTCAGAAATTCAAAGACAGAGACCATGACAAGCTCAAGTCTTAGCCAACATAGGGTCAGTCTTCTGGCTTCAGAGTGGTAGCTCTGCAATTTAGTTGCAGAACTCAACAAAATAAGTTGGAAAGGGCCATTGGGTAACTCCATGGAACTAAGGGAAAGCCAGGTAAGCTATAATCCCAGACCTATTTCTATCAGTGGCTTCTGGCAGCTAGCATGACACCTTCTCTGGGACCTAGTGGAACTCCACAGGTAAGAGTAGAACCTGAAGGCAAAGGCCCTGATCCAAATCCAAACTACAGGCAGACTGGGTGATCCGGGACAGCTGACTGATATGCCAGCCACAAGCCTCTATGCAACCATGCCTGCCTAAGTAAGGGCTACATGCTACTAGACTGCTGCTGCTGAACTAAGTAGACAGAGCTTTCAGGTACTATAGTGTGCCCCAGGCATGGACCTGTTTTAGAGACAGGTAGACATGGGCCCTTGATTTAATAAGTACTACAGCTTCTATAACTCCAATCACAAAACATATTACAGACAATATGCCCTACTGTGCCCTACTCTAGGGGAAGGATGAGGTTAGCTCCAGACCCCCAAAGTAGTTGGGCTCCTCAAGGAGATTATAATAGTTCAGCCTAGAGAACTAGCTGACTTTAATGTTAACCTATAATTATATGATCCTATCAATTAGATTTTTAAATATCTCAGTATTGCGAATATACCAGTTACAGAATATATTCAAATCAGCCAAGCTGTGACCCTCTAGAAGTCATGTGTGTCCCTCAAGAAGTTATGTGTCAAGTTATAACCTCTAATCCCTAAAACTGACACTATATTTGGAGATAGAGTCACTAAAGAGATGAGAGATGTAAAAATGGATTGTTAAAATGAACTTTAATTGAATCCCATGAAAAGAAACCAGGACACAGGTACACAGGGGTGCAATGTGAGGACACAGAGAGAACATGTTGTCTTCAAGTCAAGGGGTAAGGCCTCAGAAGAAGCTAACCCTGCTTACTGATGCCTTGATCTTGGTCTTCTGTAGAAAAATTATGAAAAAATTAGTATCTGTGGTTTAAACCACTGGGTCGGTAATCCTTTGCCATAGTGGGTCTAGAAAAGGGCCACGAGAGGTGAAGTCAATCCTGGTGTTTGACTGCTGTCACTTTACGACAAGAATACTAAAATTGCAGGAAGCTGGATGACTCTCCCAGGCTTCTGCACTACTAGGAAACAAAGCTGGATCCCAGAAAATGAAACATCTCCTCTCACTAAGTTCTAACACCTGGCATGTACAAAGAAATGAATGAAACAATTCCATTAGCATTCCTAGGCAGGATGTGTCTTCCCTCTGAAGTTTGAGGCCAAAGTTCATACAATCACAGTCATGGAACATGGACTGTGTTTTCTTCGTCCAGATGACCTCACATGTAGCGAGCTACAAGGGAAAATTCTCACTTAACCAGATGGAGCAGACAAGTAGTAGCAGGTGTTTACATATATGTCATTATAATGTATATATCCAGACTCTATATGACTGTGATATTTCCTTTGTGGAGAAGCAGCCACATAATCTATTGTTACATTGTAGCTAGGGGGTCCATAATAGCAAACAAGCTATGACAAACCCATAATTTTCATCCTCATGTATAGCTACTGAATAACCAGCCTGCCTCCATCTTGGGCTTAAAAGCCATATAGTAAAGAAAAACTAGGTTCCTTCCTGCTTATGATTGAACTTGTTTCTCAAGGATTGGGCTATGCCCGACCTGTAACCTTATCTACAAATGGTTCTGTACTGCCTGCTCCAAGAATGGCAATCATGTCTTTGTTTCAAAAAGTTGTTTATAAACATCTTTCAACTCTACCTTTGTTTCAAAGGGTTATATGACTATTGATTGTTATGACTATGTTATTTTGTCTGTGGCAAACATGTCTTTGTTTCAGGAGAGACTAACTTGTTACGCTTATGTTCTGCTCTTGTAACATCGCCTATTTATTTTGCCCACCAAATCCCCTATTTAGAAACCCCTAGCCCTGAGATACAAAAGTCTTGTCTTCCTCACATCTAGTGCTAATATCTCAAGTTCTGCCTTAAGGAGAAATAGCCCATTTATACAAATAAAGAAAGCTTGCTTTAATTAATTTGGCCATCCTGATTTGTGTTGGTGGTCTTTCTCCTCCCACCACTGAGATTAACACTACCTCAGCAGGATCAACTGTACCACTTGCCTACAATGGAACCTAAGAAGATGTCACAATTCCACAGCCCCTCCTAAGTGCAAGGTGTGTTCACAGCCACAGTAATTAATGTGCCTGATGGCATTAAAGATAAAACCAGAAATTCTACATTCCACAGGCCTGGGGCTCTGAGCTGCCTAACCAAAGTAGATGAGAAATCACATTTGAGGGCCTGGAAGTATGCCCTATATGTTATTCATACTGAAAACATGCTGGCACTATCAACTCAATATCCTAAAGAGTCATGGTAACTAAGAGCCAAATTAGAAGTTCAGTTGTGCAAAGCACTGAGCATGAAAAAACTTTAGCCTGGTATCTTTCAAGCAAGAAGAGGTACACTAGTATCCTTGGCCCAGGGAAACGGGAGTCCTGAGATGAGACCAGTCATATGAATGAGCTCCTGGCCCACACTTGACACACGTTAGACACTCAAGCTAGGCTGACTTCTGGATGAATAATCACTGTTTTGTGTGATAAGGATCTGACAAGGGTAGCAGACAGCATTCATTCCATTCCTCTTCTGCCCAGCACTATCTGTCCTGATCTAGCCTGAGTTAGTGAAGTCACAAGCAAGGCTCTGAACCCATATAGGTAGTTTTTTATGTAAGACTGTTGTATGTTCGTACATGTGTGGAAAAAAGAATGGTTGCGGGGAAGAAATCACATCAACAGCCTGTGACAGAGAACTACAACCATTCATGGCTCTCAATAACTAGAGTACACCAGCTCAGCTGTTCCCTGCAAAGATGGTATAAAACCTCAGAGGACATGGCTGGAATTGGAGACAACCACAGTTATTTACCTCATTGAAGAGCAATGAATTTAATCTGCCTGCAGTGTAAAGATGAAGCCTGGGCACAGATAGTACTGCCGGTTGTCACTAGGATCTGAGGGCTGGAAACAGAGGCTTGGTGATGCTGGGTCAGGTACACATTTACTGTGAACATAATAAGGCCTGGGGTTAGTATGCTTATAGGTGTTAAGAACCAAGCCAGTTAGGGCCCAAATTTATATCCAGACAGTATAAGGAGCCTTGACAAGGAGTGTGGGCTCTGCCCCACTGTATGGCTGCTGTTCCATTATTAAGCAGGATCTGACTTGTCTTCAACTACAAGACACACTGTGATATCTTATAGCCCAGCCACAACAGCTTTTTGCTTTTCAAATCAGCGCCCACCTTCAGGACCTATATGCTTGCTGTTCCCACTGCCTAAAATTCTTTCCTGTCCTGTGTTGGCTATGATGGCTTCATCAGAAGCTCTGATTATCCTCCCGACCCCAATCTCACTTAATAGGTAACCTATCAGTTCCTGCTATTCCCACCGACTAAATCCCACCAATCTGGATTATTTGCACCAATCCGTTAATCTGTTTTTAAATACATTTTTTTCTAAGATTCGGAGATAGACTAAGTGCCTATCACGTGCAAGGCCTTGGATTCAATCACGCACAAGGCCTTGGATTCCATCTTCAGTATGTACAGTGTGCATTTGTCTGTCTGTCTATCTGTATTTGTATGTATGTGTGCCTGTGTCTATATGTACTCTTACTATGAGATATAATATACAAGGCAATTTCATTTCTCAAAAACAGTGCCTCATCCATAACAAGAACAAAAGTGCTTGAAAACTGAATGAACTCAGCTATCTGAGTTTTTCCAGCTTCTGAGTAGCTAGTTCTCTGTATATTATTTGCCATTATCCTAACAGATTAAGTAAAGTAACAGTAGGATTCAGGCTCTTGTGTTATTCCACTGCAAGGAACACTTCCCAGAATCTGAAATAGATGCAATGTCAGCTGCCTTCCTCCCTTAAACCAAAAAAAATACAAATTCTTAGCCTGGCTCCATCAACACTGGTTAAACATGTGCAATCCCTTGGTGGCCATGTCAAAAGAACAGGGTCTTCTCTAACACTGAGAGGGAGAGAGAATTTCAACAAGATTGTGAATTTGTAATAACAAATACTCACATATCTTCCCATAACAGCTTCAAGAAGGGCTAATTTATACAAAGAGACCAGCACAAAATGACATGTGAAAAATAAAAACCAACTGAGAACAAAGAAGCCAGTGAGTGAAAAGCCTTTAAGCTGCATGAGAAAGTGAAGGTAACTAAGACCACCTGAGCTCACAGCACACCTTTAAGAAGTTACCTCCACCTGCACCCCAGAAAATTAGACACAGGTGAGAGTGGCCACTTGCAGTACCCACAGGTGGCATCACAGTGTCTACAAGGACAACTGAAGCCTGCAAGAGCAGCATGGAGGCTCTCCCTGCCAAGCAGGGTGCCTTCCACCTCCCTGGCACACAGAATAAATGTTATCATGTTCCAAGATGCCTCAGGGCAGGAAGGTTCTACAAACTGTATACTCATGCAAGAGTCAGCAAACTTTTTTATGGAAAAGGTCAGATTGTAAATCCTTGAAGCTCTGCCTGCCACACGATCTCAGCTGCAGCTATGCAAGCCAGATGTGAGAGCCGGCAAGTGGGCACAGAAGATAGAATGTGTGTGGTTATGGGCCAGCGAGGCTTTACTGGTATACAGAGAATTTAAATTGCTTGTCATTTCCTTGTGACAGAAAATCATATTATTTTAATGTCTTGAGACCATTTAAAATATAAAAGCTATTCTTAGGTCATGAAGACAGATTGGTCCACAGTTTGTAGACTCCTGCTCTTGACCACTACCCAGTCCTCTCTCATATCACCCAGTTTGAATATAAGGTTCTCATTACATTCTAGGCTGGGACCATGGCTGCCAAACATTCCTCTACTCAATTTTCAGTCACTTGTAGAACACTAGGATAAAATAATAATAATAATAACTATTATTATTATTTATGTTTCCTTGAGCTAGGGATGTGGGCTCAAGTGGTACAATGCTTGCCTACCATGCAAGAAGCCTAGTGTTTGACCCTCAGCACTGCATAAAAGTCCCATCACTAAAAATAAGTTTCAAGTCAGCCTGACAAGATGAGACCCTGTTTCAGACAGATAGGCAGTTAGATAGACAGATGGATAGGCAGACTGATAGACTGCTTTTTTGATTTCTAGCAAAACACCTTTGGCAGCATAACTCAGAAACATTCTAGAATAGCCCACCCCACTAGGGGTGGACTCTAGCTGTCAGTTCTGAGTTGCTGTCTATTCTCATGTCCATCCCTGGAGGGCTCCTAGATGTCACTGATGGTACTCCAGAATTAAATTCATCCATCTTCCTATGACAGCTCCCCATGGTTTTTATTTGCATCAGGGAAGAGGGGAAATTGAAAGGAATGAACTACTCCCAGGACAGAAAAATCCATGTCATGCCAGGAAAGAAACACAGGCATCCAGTACCTCAGCAACAGCTTCAGAAAATGCCCTGACTAGAGACCTACCAGGAAAACAGGATATCTCGTGGCAGAGGAAAAGGGTGATCTCGTAGGCACCTGGGAAGGTTGGTGCTCTTCCATACTGCACATGATGATAGAGAGAGTAAAGAACACAGAGATGCCATCATCTCAGCCTATTGTCAAAGAATACTCTCCTCATACTAAGATTCCCACAGATCACAAAAGCAAAGTATCAACAGAAAACAAGATTTACTCACCCAAAGAATTAGAAGACAAATGTTAGAGGGGTCCATTGATTCTTTTATAAATTCTTAATTTACCTAGAGCCAGAATGATTTGCCTTAAAGTAACCCATTTACATGAATTAAAAAAAAAAATGATTATTGCTGGGCTGCCAGGTATGAGGCCCTGGTGTGGGGGACCTGCCCCACTTTTTCCCCCAGGGTACTCTTGAGAGAGACTACATTTCCCAGGATGCCTTTCAGTTACACAGCTTGTTTCTGTGCTTTCGCTTTTTGCAACGGAAGATTATTTTTCTTCCCTAAGCTTGCATTAGGATGCCTGTGCCACCATTTAACAAGTATACCTCTCCAATTAGATCTTTCACTTGCTACTGTTTCCAGAGCAGGTCACACCTGCCTACATTCACTCAGACTGGTGTTTTGATGCCAGAAACAAAACCCCTCAGGGCTTGCTCACTCCTCCACCTAATCGGGTCAGTCAAAGAAAATGAAAGCACCAAAAAGTCTTTTCAGCCTTTTGGGAACTCAAGCCCTGCCTCTCTCATTGCAGGGAGGATTTCAAAGCCTTCACTGCTTCCTCTATGCCAACAGATCCTCCCTGCCTTTGCTGTGGCTTCACCTTGGGAGACTGTCCTTGCTGCACTTTCTCGCTATGCACTAGCAGTAGGGAACTCTAGCTGCTATTTTTCTAATACTGGCTTGAAGGAGAGACAGGACTAGCAAAGAGGATTCGCAATTTGCAAAAGGTTTGTTCTTTCTAGAGCCATTACAGGTAATTTTCCTATACTGATATTTCCAAGTGAATCTAATTTTGCCCTTACAGAAAGAGAAAAATGTGAGAAACAAAGGTCTGAAAGGCTTTTAGTTTTTTAGAGAGAGATTAAGTTTTTCCCAAGAAAGCTTTCAGTTTTTGAGATAAAGACCAACAAGTTTTCCCAAGACGTCTGTTCTCTAGACTTCTGGCTTCATGGCCAAACGAAAACTAATTCTGATGGTTCGGTGTTGTACAAGTGTTCTCAGGCACTGCTGACAGAGTGGAGGGCTTTTGTTTTATCCACATCCACCTCAGGGCTTGATTCTAAGTTGTTTCCAGGCCAAAAGCTTTCCACAGGAATATTTTTCTGGCCTGTATTCTCCAAAACATTTTTGCATTTCAACCCCAATTCTCCCCCAGGAGTTTGCGTTCAAAGACCGATAGAAAACCAAGGACACAGTTCCTCTATGAACTCCAATCTATGAACTCCTCTGTACTTGTAATTCCATCTTAACCCCTCTATTTTTTTAATCTTTCTACAAGTGGCTCCTCGAAGATTTGCTTACTATTTTTGTGCCCCCTTTTAACACTAAGAAAATTCTACTCTTATTCTATCTTTTTTCTTACACTATATTTCTATATTCTACCTTCCTTAATTTGTATAGATAGAAGTTAGGGGAGAGAGAGAAAGAAACCTTGATATAGAGACATATATGCTACGGCCTCACTTTCCAACTTTGGCATTTCACCACCTCACTGTCACTCCCAAGAACAAAAACCCCCACCTACATTATACTACAAAACAGGGCATGTCCTCATGGTGCTTTCTCCCCAGCTTTCGCCATGTCCCTGGTCCCTGTTCCTGGTGCCATCTGTGGGGGGCCTGCCCCCACTTTTTCTCCCAGGGTACTCTTTAGCAAGGAGAAGTGAGAAATATTTAGACAGAAATATAGAGGGAGAGACAGATAGAAACACAGGATAGCCCTGGGAGGGCCTGGGTCAAAACCCACCAGCACCTTCTGTCTCTTCTAAAGAGCTATTTACAGAAATGCCAAGGGGTAGAGCAAAAGACCTCCCCCAGAATGCCAAGTACAGGCCCTTCCAAACATCTGGTAACCATGCACATGGTCAATCCATCTCCTTATGCAGCCCTGCTGGAGTAAAGCAAGCTGAGATCTCACTAGGAAACCTTTCTGGACCCCAACACCCCAGCACATACATCACAGTAAAGAACTGTGCCCTTCACTGACCCATGGCAATCACCTGCCGAAGTGGACAGGTCTGTGTTTGTACAAAATCCAAGCACTTTGGACTGCATAGGATATAAGAATCTGTTCATTCCACTGATTGATATATTTTGAAATCATTATGGAACAATCCATGGGCCAGATCATTACAGAAACAGTTTCCACAGGGAAGAGGGTTGAAACAATGCTAACCAACACAGGAAAAGCATGCATCCATAAAGACTAGCCTTAGTATTCTATTCAACTTCAAAGTTATCTGACTTAATGGTTTCACCAAATTGGTACCTAAATCCACCAAGTGGACATCCAACACCTTAAAGTCTAGGCAAACGAAGAGAAACCCCACAAGAAAGCATTTAGTTCTGGAAAGTTAAATTGGTTCTAAAAATGAACAGTCTGTTGTAGCTTTACAGTCTTAATCTTTAAGACCACCTCTTACCTACATACATTTAAAACTAATTTTGAAGCCTATCTCCTCAAATACTGAGGTAATTCAATCTCTCACGCAGCTTTGACCTATGAATGAAAACTGTTAAGGCCTCTCTGACAAGAAAAGTAAAATCTGATATAAGAGATTCCAGCATCTTCTCTAAAAGTATCTAGTAATATACTGTTTCTAATACCTTTTGGATATGTGTCCCCTACATCCTTACTGCAGCCCTTGGTGAGAGGCAAGCACCATCTATAAGTTCCCAGTCATCCTCATGCCTCCCCTGGCAAACGCAGACATCCTAAATCAGTTCTTTTCTGATTTAGACATTTCTAAGGGATCCTTTTCCATCAAAGTAACAGAAATTCAACTAAATTGGCTTTTAAAAACATCTAATGACTTATGATCTGTAAAGCTCTTTCAGACAAGGTATGATGTGGTCTAGCACTTCTGTTCTTGGTCATTTCATTCTCTGTTGATTTGGATGCCATATGTTTAAATATTTGGCCCCTCCTCAGATGATGGTGTTGTTTGGGGAGGCTGTGGAACCTTTCAGAGGTAGGAACAAGGGAAACAGTTTGCTGGTGCAGATCATAAAGGTTATAATACAGCCTTGAATCTGGCTGGAGCTCTCTTCTTCCTGGTCCAGAGTTAGGAGCAAGCCTGGCCACATGTTCCCACCAACTTGAACAGGAACTGGTCCAGTCAACATGCCTTTCCCACTGCTGAACTATGAGCCAAAAGAATACCTTCCTCCTTGAAAAACGTAGCTCAACAGTTCCTGACAAAGCCTTCCCATCTTATGACTCTGACCACATCACATGTTATCCTTTAGCCAAACACTAGAAAAAAAATCATCTTTTCCCTGTCTCTTACCCAGAGCCCTGTACCATCTTCCTTGAAGTCTTCATGGGGGTAGAGGGGACCACCATTCCTCCAGAGCAAAATAAAGCAGGATGAATGCTAAGCTAGAAAAACAAGAGATATCCAGAAGAAGCGAAGGGACTTGCCTATGCCACCAATACTAAGAGACAGAATCAGGACTAAAGCACAAACCAGATTCCAAAATAGTGACAAATCATTTTAAAATGTAGGAGTGAATCAGAAGTCTTCCAAACAGAATCTCTTGGCCATAAATAAAGTCTGAAATATTTAACAGCTGTCTACATGGCTTCAAAGAGAGCCATGCTCCTTTTACAAAACAAAGTTTGTAAAATTAAACAAGGTTACCATTATCTAAATAAAAATCCCTTTCACACTGCTAAATGGCTTCTCACCATCTGGAAAGTCAGAACATTGTATTTGAAGAAGAAAGGAAAAGCTTTTTGACCTATTTTTGTCCCTACAATAATGTAAAGCACCAAATCCTATTTCTTAAGATTTTCCAGTATGTGCTACTTTGCTGGCTATTCACAACTCTAAAATGACACCTATTATTCAGTTAGAGATTATGATCTTGAGCAGTAAGGCATTTTTAATAAAAAAATAAAATTAAAAATAGATTTGCCACAGCCTTTTTAATGAAACTAGTAGCTCTCCTAGCTTACAGGGAAAATGATATATTTGGGAGGATTGTTTTATATGAAGTGCTGTTTTTAAAATGTCACAAATATTCATCTCTATGGCAAGTGCACATTACACACACACACACACACACACACACACACACACACACACACCACCTCCAATCACCCACTTCAGGGATAGGCAGCCAGCACACAGGCTTCCACCATAACAAATCCCCTGGAATTTTGTAGTCCTGGGAGCCAGGAAACTGCAGGTGAAGCCTGAAAGACGTATGCCAAGTTTGGAAATGAGTCAGCCCTGTACTGTCCAACTGAATTTTTAGAGACAATACACAAAATTCAAATACATGTGCCCTCCACTGCAGTAGCAATCCATTGCATGTGCCCACAGAGACCAAGGAAGCAGATTTTTAATATAATTTAATTTCAATTTAGTTAAAGTAGCCACATGTGGCTAGTGACCACTGAATTGGAAGACAGTTTGGAAGCTACCCTTGAGAGTTCTCCAGCATGGTGTATCGCTTGCTTCCTATTTTCTATCCCAGCATAGACTGCCACCTACAGTTCTCCAAAAAGGCCTGTGCTTACTACTCTGGACTCTAGTTGGCCACTTACAGACATACTCCTGGTCTTATGCTCTAAACCCAAGCACTCACCTTTTCCTGAAAGCCTCCTCTAGTTTTTTCCTATAAACTCCTCATTCAAGGGGCCCACTTTCCTCTCCTTCCCCACTGTCTTATGGGCCATAGTAAGTCCCTCCCACCATGCAAGGCAGCAGAGTATGGTGATAAGAACATGTATTCTGCAGTCCAGCATAAATCCTGCCTTTGGCATAAACTTACTACCATCTTCCTGACCTCATGCAAATTATATGCTATTTCCAAACCCTAATGCTCCATCTGTACAATGGGTTATTAATGGAAGCATTCCTTTCTGATTGTTGTAAACAGTACAGAAATGACAAGACATAGGCAAATCATTAGCAGAGTACCTGGCAAGGAGCAAAGACTCAGTAAAATTGATCACTCAGTCTTACTTTTCATTTCATTATTAGATTATGTACCTGTAAGTATGGCCTAGATCTTTGCCATCCCTGGAACCCACTCCTAACATACAGCAAGTACTCACTAAAGATTAAAGTTATTAGCAATGCCTCCATTAGATGGATGCTAGGTTTGGGCTCAGTTCTAAGGATTCTCCTAATGCTGAGCATCTTTGCTCTGAAGGTGGTGCTCTAAAGCTATATACAGATTTCATTAGAAGTGGACAGGGAAGGTAGGGTGAGGTCACAGAGCCAACATGATTTATGCAGGGCTAATTCAACCTGCACACAAAGTAGTTGCCACCATCTTAACTGCCTCTCCCACGACTGCCCTAGACCTTCTCAATGGAAGCAGACCAAATCTGTAACAAAAATGTTACCAAGGGAAACAAAACTTATCATGCAGACTAGGGTATAATAAAGTGAATTTAAGGTCTACTATTAGCCTAACAGAAAGAAAGAACACCCTCCCTTATCCTTCTAGATCACCCACCCCATCCTTTCCTAGATGGCTACCTGGTTCTGGGGGAAAACATTCCAACATACCAGACCATTCCTATAACCCTGGATTCCTACTGTGCCCTATAAGTGTCCCTGGCCCTGAAAGATGGGCTCTCCTGAGGCTCTTTTAGGCTGCTTGGTTTTATTAAAGGCAAATATGGATGGCAGCAGGTGAAACAAGCATTAAAAATGATTCAGTGTTCAATATAGAGCCTTCCGGCCCATGCAGACTCCCACGGAGACTGTTCATTTCCCAAATTTGCCATCTTTGGCTGTCTTCTGGTGGAAGTGACATGGCACAGCTGAAGGGCCAGGAGCTGAAAAAGAGCAATGTGAGGGCTCTGAGCACACAGTCAGCACTTCTCAAAGGACTCTTCCCACAGCATGCTTCAGGCAGAGAAGGAGTTCAGCAGCTCTGGCTGAAGGCTGAAGCATCCTTGGAGTGCAGAGTGCAGAGAGCCTATGCAGGAAACTAAATGCCTTCAGATTCAGTGGAGAGCATGACTGAGAACAGAACAGGAACAGCAGCCAAGAGGCTGAGAAAGGTAGTGGCCTCCTGGATGAATCTAGTTCTCGTCCCTCTCTGGACTTCCATTTCCTTCTTTATAAAGTCAGACAGTGTTTCTTTTGGAATTCTAGGTCCTACTGATCTGAGTCCTCACCCTCAGCCCTGCCCCCAATCCCAGAATCCTTGAAGTGCAAGGTACAATGTTAGGTAGATTATCTACTTAACATTAATCACATCAAGCTTAAACATTTCAGGATGTTACCTATAACAGACCACACCTTGCCTGTTTACCAGGAGTAGCCAAGAAATAGGCTTATAAAAGTTTGCTAAGTCTCTCTTCATGGAGATGCTGACCCTGCCACACAGTGCCATTCAGCTGCTCTTCATGACCCATTCATGTCTGCAAAACCAGTACCATATGGGAGACACTTACACACCATTTGCTAAGTCCTACTGCCAGTTTGATGCACAGTCTTGCCCCACCCCCTACTGGACCATACCTTGTGTGAACCTGAGGAAATACTTCCCAGAAGATTTCATCTCCATAATGCTAGTAGTCCATTATTAATCACAGCTGATTTTCAACCCCAGCTAACCAGCTTCCACTGTCCCGGCAAGCACAAAAAAATTCACATTCACAGATTCTTAATTGAAAATATCACACAAACAACCTTGATAGAGTCTTTGCTTCCCTTTGAAACGTCACAGGCCAGGCCTCATTGTCTGCATTTCCCTCAGCATTATCTTCCACGCTCCCACAAAGGCTCATTAATATGGCTTTTCCAGACAGAGTTCTAAATTCTGACACAATCCTCACCAAAAATTACATGGTCAGCTCTATCACAACAATAAATACCCTGTTGCCATGACAAATACCATGACCAAAACCAACTTGGGGAGGAAAAAGTTTATTCAGCTTATATAGTCCATCATCTAGAGAAGCCATGGCAGGAGCTCAAGGCAGGAACTGAAGCAGAGACCATGGAGGTATGCTGCTTTACTGGCTTGTGGTCCTACTTCTGTTCAGCTGTTTCTTTTAAAACTCAGAACACCTGCCAAGGGGTGCACTGTTCACAGTGGGTTAGGCTCTCCCAGAATCATTAATCAAGATAATGGCCCCACAGACATGCTCCGTCCATCAGGTCAGTCCGATGGAGGTAATTCCTTAACTGTGGTTCTATCTTCCTGTCTTCCTGGGTCTGCCAAGTTAACAGCCAAAATTAGCCATGACAACGGGGCTATACTATTGCATTAGAAAACTATTACAAAAATGTCAGTTAGGGAATGGAGAAATAACAATAGCTCAGTAATTAAGAGCACTTGTGGCTCCTTCAGAGGACCTAGGTTAGATTCCCAGTACCCAAAGGGTGGCTCACAACCTTCTGTAACTTCAGTCCCAGGGTATTCAGTGTTCTCTTCCACATTCCACTGGCACCAGACATGCACCTTGATGCACAGACATATATGCAGGCAAATCACCCACATGTGCAAAGTTTAAAAAAATGAAGAGAGAAGAAAAAGAAGAAGGCAGCAACAAAAGAGGGAAAGTATGGACCGGGAAGAGGTCAATGGTATTCAGAAGAAGAAAGTCACTATGTATCCTTGGTCAGACATCAACAACCACCAAACAAAGACCAATTTCGTTCCATCTTTGCCCTACTCAATCTTACACTCTTCTCTCAAGAATTTCTTAGGAACAACTCCCTAATGCACTATAATGTGGGTAATGAGTACTTAAAAATCCTTATCTTTCAGTCAGAAGCTAAACTTCACTTTCAGGAGATCACAAAGAGAAAGAAGCATTCATCTTCTTACCCTCTGGCATTGCACAAGTCCATCAGTTTCCCTCTCTTACAATGGATGTGACAAAGACTTTCTGGAGCTTCCTACTGCCTGCATCTCCATCATTTAACATGCATGTCTGCCCTCTATGGTTCCTGTGATTTGTAAGCTGGATCTAGAATCTTGATGAAATTCAAGTCTCTTCAAGAGACACAACATCTGGTAGCCATTGATTAGTCTGTCTTTATTAGCCTGAATATTTTTAACATTCTTACTCATCTTCCAAAGTATTTGCATCTATACAGTTATATGTTCCTATTTTTAGCCACAGTAAGTCAAACTCATTCAGAAACTTATTTAACAATTCAAGATTACTATTTCAAGAAATCAGAATTCCATAGGAAGCAGATTTCACAGACCAACATTGGGTGGAAAATGGACTCCTGCTGGGCTCTTTTGTTTTTTAAACAAAATGTGAAGTTGAGGAGATAGTTCAGTAGGTAAGAGCTCTTACTGTACAATTATAGTGTGGTCAGGATCACCTGCAACCCCAGCATAGGGAGAGGCAGGTGTTCTAATCAGCTTTAAGTCAGAAAACTTAGCAAACATGTGCTGAGAACAGTGGAGTAAACAAAACAAGTAGCCGCTGATTAAACAATTAGGATCATTAAAACAGATGCCTTCTGACACACAGGAGTATTCCAGATGGGTGTACATGTAGTAGAATCTAGTCTTCTAGAAAGTCCCAACCATCTTTCTTCTTGGTAATACACCAAGATCTTATTGTTTATATGACAGGTAAAAGCAAACAATTCTTATTTTTCACTGCTCTACATTTTGTCAATGAGGAGAGGGGATTTCTTCTGGTATGTGTATGTGATTGGGTGTAGATATGAGTTCATGTGCCCAAGAAAGCTGTTGGCTGTTTTCCTCTATCACTTTGCATCTCACTCCCCTGAGACAGGGTCTCTCACTGAACCTAAAGTTCACTGTTTACATTGGGCTGGCTGGCCAGAGCCCCTGGGATCTACCTACCTCTGCCACCTCCCCAGCTAGTGCTAGGATTACATATACTCCAGCCATTCCCAGGTTTTACATGGGTTCTGAGGATTTGAATTCAGGTCCTCAGGCTTGTACACCAAAAACTTATATGCACTGAACTATCTCCTCAACCCCACATTTTGTTAAAAAAAAAAAAAAAAAGTTAGCCCAAATACCCAACATGAATCCATTTTTCATCTTAACTCATTCTCTCATCAGCTTTTTCCCCGACCTCTGTCCAACCATCCAACCAGCTTATATAAGTCACAACCCTTGATTAATACTCAAGGCAGTCACTCCTGCCACCCCTATTAATGTTAACTAACAATTACAATCAACAGTATGTTTGAATGCAGCCAGAGGACAGCAGACCACCCTGCCACCCCTCCATACACACACACACACACACACAAAAGCATCTTAGTCTCTGTTCTACTTCATGACCCAGAGCTTCTCCATGAAAAGCAAAGATGTCTTCTGGCCAATTAACATTTCTGTGAGAAAAGCCAGGAACATGAGTTACCAACATGAAATCAAGCAACAAGTTGTTATGCAAATCCATCTGTGGCTCTCTTTTGATAGAATCATGGGCTGAAGTGGTCCTCTACTCTGAGAGCTCATAATATTAGCACATGGGTGCTCATCAGGAGCATCTACTTGGAAGTCTCTATCCAGTATATTTTTGATCCTGGGTATTTTTTTCTTTACCATGTTTCCAGTCATTCACCATATTTACATTGTATGTATGTATGCCTTGTAGAAAACAAAAAAGAAAGTGGGATGAGGACTTCATCTATCACACTCCTAAACAATTACAAAAAAAAAAAAAAAAAAGACAGCAATTTCTCTACCATCAATGAGAAGCAGGAAGAGGCCCACCAGTCTATTAAGCACAAGGCCAGCCCTGCCTGACTTGACTTCACCCATGCCAACGAAGAAAGGGGGGATATTTCTAAAGCCACATGCATACAAAAAATGACAACTTCTAGTGTGCAAGAGGCACATAATTTGCAGTGTGTGCCTACTTTCTAACTAAGGGCCCCTCATTCTGAAAGCACTAGTATGTACTTAATTATTCAAGTTACAAACCTCAGAGATCACAGGCTAAGGGGACCTGGATTCAGGATTTTGGTTCACCCCTAAGCAAAGAACTTTCTGAGACATGTGTTCTATTCTCTAAATTGGAAGACCATTTTCACTGCATCTTAGGAATACTCAAAGGACTAAAAGGCTAGCTGAATAATATATATGAATTCCTTTCTCTGACACCCTACCCATCTCACCTCCTCCTTCTACAGTTTATGGATACCCACCTACTTCATCTGCCCCCATTACTGAGGCTATATGTGCTTCGGTGTGAGCAAGAATGGGGGAAGAGGTAGAGAGGAGTGACAGAGACTAGAGACACTATTGCAGGATGTAGTGACAGTCCTGAGGAGCACTGGCTTGGGAGTGAGGCCAAGAAGACCTTGTACCAACCAATCCATTCTGAGAATCCTCCTGGTTATGACAGAAGAAAGGATGGGTATAAAAGCCTCCTGTATCCTGTATCCCAGACTCCTCACTGGCAAAGGAAATATGAAGTTACTAAAAACACTACATATGAAAGCCAAATACAGTGCCTGACACCTGAAAGATCGCAACAAATGTTGTATGGTTGTACTCTTATTATCATCATGACATTAGAATATACAATTTCACAGGAAGACTTTCTCTTCTAACAGTGCAGGCTGCCTCCAGAACTTTATTTGGAAGGACAGCATGGTCAATACACTCCTCTGTTAAGATCCTTGATACCTAGGTAAGAGAGCCAAGGTAGGCAGGGTCAGTTCCTGGGCACTTTTCCTTATGAGTGGGAGGTTCAGCAGTCTCCATCCTCATAATTCCACCCCAGGCTGGGTGTACCCTCCCACCACACTCCTACTACTTCCAAGACCCTACACATAGTATAAAGGGGCTTTTAAAATTGTACCACCAGAGCAAGTCTACTTCTGATGAATGACAATGACAAGGTCCTACAGCAACCCTGGATTTTGGAATTTGTGTTGAAGACAAAGAGGGATCATTGAACGCCTGGCTCCTGGTAAAATGCCTTGAAAGTGTATGTGATTTCTTTCTCTTTACTGTTACAGCAAGTCATAATCCTTCTACAGTGCATGACCACATTAGGATTTTCTCATACCAGTCAACTATGACATTGGGAGAGAGAATTGTTGACTCTATTTTAAAAATTGTTGACTCTAACAAATTTAAAATCTGTTACCATTAAGAGTTCACATTCAAACAACCAGGATAAGACTTGGTGTCCTGGCTCCCAAGTCAGTGCTCCTCAGGACTGTCACTACATCCTGTAATAGTGTCTCTAGTCTCTGTCATTCCAGTCTACCTCTTCCCCCATTCTTGCTCACACTGAAGCACATATAGCCTTGACTCTTGCCTTTTTAGCTTCTAACACATCTTGATTTGTTTTAACAAGCATTAAATATATGTTTGACTTGGCTCTCCAATTAAACTATGCACTCTTTAAAATACAATTCAGGCTAAACATTTTAATATATCCTTGGGCCACCTGCTAAGTGACAACAATCTTAGTTTACTAAAGTGATGAGATTTAGAATCTGAGGTTTAGGATAGGGAGACAGTTCAGCTGGTAAACTGTCTGCCTGAGTTCAATCCCCAGAACCCAAGTCATAAACCAATTGTGGTAGAACAGGTTTTTAATCTTAGTCCCTAAAGTTATCTGGGGCTTGCTGGGTAGCCAAGCTAGCCTACTCCAACTAGCAAGTTCCAAACTTGTGAGACACTCTGCCTCAAGGTAGACTGCATCTGTGGAATGACACCTGAGGTTGACCTCTGTACGTACACAGGAGTGTGCACATGCGCACATATCACACATACACATGAACAAGTGCATACACACAGAGAGAGACACACACTGAGACAGAAAGATATTAGTCTAAGCTTTGAAGACAGAAAGGTTTGAATCTCTGATTCGTTGTTTTTTAGCTGTGTGATTGTAATAAAATTCTTTACCCTGTGTCTTCATTTCTTTGTGTGTTTAATGAAATAACAGCACTAACAGGATTAAAGATGGGATTAATCAAAGCTTAAGTGACAGAACACTTATCTCTTGGAAATTGTATGTTATTTTCATCATTAATATTATTTATCAATATTATTAGTCATCATCATTACAGTTTCATAGCTAATAAAACTGAAGCTCAAGGTTCAGGGTCTTATACTCATGTCAAACCAAATACAAGCACCGTAGCCTGGGAAGGGATTCAAATATAACACTTTCTTTTCTCTTGTAGCCCTCACTAGGTTAGGATACACAAGAAGTACCTAGGAAATTTCAGGAAAAACTGAATGTGAGAACCCTAAGGAAACCTAGTGAGCCATCTGGTCAATCCCCTTACACCTTGTCCAAAGGATAACATAGTCCATCACTATCATTCAGTGCAAAAAAACATAATACCCATGCCTATAGTAATGTCTATGTTTTATCACCACAGGACAATGCCCCAGGATCCAAGGCCCACTAGGAACACACATATGCCCCAACAAAATTGGGTTTATTGGCTCACTGCAAACAGGAAGACACTACACCTCAGAGAATTCTGAATGTGTGTCAAGGACAGGATAATCAATGTACAATGCAATGGGTTAGATGCTGTCAGAAATCCACTATAAACAAAGAAAACTGAGCCCTGGAAAAGTAGAAGAACTTGTCCAATACCATACAATCCAATGGAAACAGTGGGTGGGAACCTCACAGGCTCTCTAGATTCCTTGCCACATGCTGCCTTTCCTAGAACAAACAAGACTCAAGGTCAAGCTTAGGCAAGACTAATCCAAAGAAACTCCCAGACTCAGGGGTAGAAATATACATTCTGAAATCAAAGAAGACTTCTGTGCTTTCTATTCCTTTTCTCCTATTCCCAGGTCTGCAAAGCATTCATGAATTCAACCTGTATACTGAGTATTATGAAGAGATTCAGCCATTATCCTAGGTGAAAGAGGAGCACAAAGCTCTAAGTTCTCAACCTATGGATCGCACCCCCTTTGGGAGTCAACAGACATTTTCATTGGGTCACCTAAGACTCAGAAAACACAAATATTTACATTGCAATTCCTAACAGTAGCAAAACAACAGTTATGAAGTACCAACAAAAATAATTTTATGGTTGGGGGTGGGTGGGTGTCACCACAACATGAGGAACTATATTAAAGGGTTGCAACATAGGAAGATCGAGAACCACTGCTTTAGCTTTTTAAGAGCTTGATTAAACAGAGAGTAAAAGGCGCCACTTATTTTCAAACCCAGGTGATAGAATTACATAGCTCTAACTATTATACAAAACACCATACATCACTATGATACTCACAGATATAGGAGTGGGGGGGGGGGGTAAAATATCTTTGATAACATTTTTATCACAGAATTGTGAGGCTGAAATAAGCATGGCCACATATGCCCAAGGACAATGAAATTATCAGTGCCTTTACCACCATGTTGAATTGGAAAGAACTTGTTATCAGGAGTATATACACATAGACAGGAACTTTGTATCCTCAACATTTCAAAGCCTTATGGCAGGCATTGAAAACTGACTGGATGGATGGATAAATGGTTGGATGAACATATGTATGGATGGATAGATGGGTGCATGAAGGGAGGGATGGATGGATGGATGGATGGATGGATGGATGGATGGATAATGGATGGATAATGGATGGATGGGTGCATGGATGATGGTGGATGAATGAATGGTGGATAGTAGATGGATGGAGAGTGGATGGATGGATGGATGGATGGATAGTGAATGGTGGGTGGTAGATGGAGTGATGGTAGATGGATGGATGGATGGATGGATGGATGGATGGATGGATGGATGGATGGATGGATGGATGGATGGATGGGCGGATGGATGGGTGGATGGATGGGTGGATGGATTCATTCCTTTCCTTCTTTTCTTTGTTCCAGAGACTCTGGGCATCCCCAACAAAAGGAAGAAATAAGTGTGAAAGTTAAACTATCCTCAACAGTTCCCAGCAAGCTCTGCCCAGGAGGGTAGAGAACCATCCACCCATATACACCCCTGGCTCCACCCCCATGCCCCAGTTACCAAAACTGACTTCTTCCCTGGATACTTCTTTTACATGCTAAAAAGGACCCAATACCATAATGCCGATTCTTGGGGATTCAGGAGACTACTGAGGTACTCTAGAATTAACCAAAAACATCCATCTCTATCAAACTAAATAAATAAAATAAAAATATCATATTTAAGCAGCTAAAATTCCACAAAGCCAGTGTTGATGAATGTAATTATTAATATGCTTTTTAAAGACAGACCTTGCCCTGGGCACAAAAGACAGAACCACAGGGGATTAGTCAGGATGCCCTGTTAAATATAAAACAACCACTAAAACAAAAGTGACTATTAATTACTTTAGCAGTTGATTACAAAAGATAAATAAATAAATCTTGTCTTGGGAGCTGCCCCTGCCCAGCCCTTGTTATAGCTCCAGGTTGAAATTTCTCTATCCTCTCTCATCAGCCCTTTCCATCATGATCCCTATTTCTTAAAAAATACAAAGTAAATCCCCACAGTGTTCTAATCAAACTCCCTTGCTCTCTTGAAGGGCAACCTTTACAGAAAAGAGGCCACTTGATAAATTCCAGGAAAGCAAAAATAAAACATAATGAAAAACATAGTCTCATCATCAAGGCTAATTACAAAGGAAAAGTAAAGAGCTTTTCTCCCTCAAGTATGCCTTTTTTTTTTTTAATTTAAAAAAAAAAGAAAGAAAGAAAAAGCAATCTAATAAAAATGAGCTGTATTTCTGGCCTGAATAGGAAAGAAGTATCTTGGGAGAGACAGTGTTACTTATAAAACCAAAGACTTTAGAAAGTCATTCATAAATTAACTGGTGATATATTTAAAACAAATATGATGAGCCGGGCGTTGGTGGCGCACTCGGGAGGCAGAGGCAGGCGGATCTCTGTGAGTTCGAGGCCAGCCTGGGCTACCAAGTGAGCTCCAGGAAAGTCGCAAAGCTACACAGAGAAACCCTGTCTCGAAAAACCAAAAAAAAAAAAAAAAAAATATGATGAGCCAACAACATTTGAGACTCTGGAGAAGGTACTATGGGGCACCACATTGAATCAGGTAGCACTCTACCCTCTGCAAGCTTATGGCTGGTCTGCCTGGTCCTGGGATTATAGAAGCAGAAAGGCAGAAGTACAGGAGACATTCTGTGAAGAGGATAATTTCTAGCCAAAGAGCCTCACAGGTCTTTCTAGACAAGGAGGCACTGAAATTGGCCTGGGAAGATGGGTAGATAGAACAGGATACTAAGAGAACCCTGTTTCCTGGCCACACCATTCTCTCGTTCCCTAATCTATCAGGCAAGAGACTTCAAAGTCTGGAGAGCCCATTGTTCCTCACCTAGACACTAGATCCTTTCTTTCAGACCATATATGCTAAGCCCCAGCCAGTAAGTCAGTATTAAATCCAGTCTCAAGGGTGGGGCTCAGCCTTATGCCTTTGGAAAGGACCTTATGTTACAAAGTGGTGATGTCAACTTGACTGCACTGAAGAATGCAAAATGAACTAGCAAAGTATTACCTTTGCTGATTCTGAAAGACTAGTGTGTGGGTCAGCAAAGTAAAGGAGAAGACCTAACCTCAGGGTGGACAGCACCAGTCAATCTCAGGCTAGATATAACAGAAAAGTGGAAGAAGAGGTAACTGGCTTCTAAATCATCTTTCTGGATGTATTGTGATGTAGCCCTTAGACAATAGACTCTAGGTTTGATGCTTCTGGACTCTGGGACTTACACCTTGGCCTGGAGCCCTGACTCTCCCAGCTACTGCACTGAGTCAGCTACCAGTTTCCCAGAATCTCCAGCTTACACAAGACAACCACTGTGGTACCTTGCACCCTCTGTGAGCATGAAAGCCAGTTGCCCAGTAAGTTCCCTCTTACAGGTACACACTATACTAATTTCATTCTCTAGAGAACCCTGACCCTGAGAGGCAGGACATCTATTATAGGCAGTTTGTGAGAACCAGATTTGCACCAGCATGTCACTTTTCAAGGTGGGACAAGAGGAGATTCCTTCCTAAGCCAATCAATGACTATTTGTTGCAGATCCATCTCAGAATACAACTATGAATAAAGCAAAAGTACATTACCTCATTGCACATTTTTACTCATTAAGTCTGTGTATTAACTAATACCATGAAGCATTATAGCCATCCCTCTCCTTGCTGACAGGAACCTGCAGCACATAAAAAACTAAAAACACACAAGTCAGAGCTGAGCCTCAGCATACTGAGAAGCAGCCTCACACTGCTTGCCAAAGCTGGAGGCATCAGCCCACACTAGCACCAACAGAGAGGAGTGTATAAGGAATGGTCTCCACCTTTAGGAAGGGGTTGGGGGACATTAGCAATAGAAGAGAGCCAGATTCACATGGAAAACATCTTAGAGTGTTCCAAATGAGACTGACTAGAGAGTAGAGGTAGGTGCACCTCTTGGGGGCACAAGCACTTCTGGAAATATTTACCTCCCAGATAGCTACATACCTCTCTAGAAAAAGAGAAAGAACTGTTTCCAAATGAATGAGTTGGGAGACAAGTTTAAGGAGCCACTTCCCTCTGGGGGACTTAGTGGGTCCAAATTAAAGAAGCTTGGTGATCTCCCCA
This sequence comes from Peromyscus maniculatus bairdii, assembly GCF_049852395.1. Classification (NCBI taxonomy): domain Eukaryota; kingdom Metazoa; phylum Chordata; class Mammalia; order Rodentia; family Cricetidae; genus Peromyscus; species Peromyscus maniculatus. The sequence goes on along the minus strand of NC_134856.1, from coordinate 33,643,211 downwards.
GCTCTGAGGAGTAACGAATAGAATAACCTACTGGATATCAGCAAACAATACCAGGCACAGAGAAAAAAAATCACAGAACTGCACAGTGGACCCATTTCCAGGTTCCTGTAAAGAAGTTACTCGTGGGAGGAACAGAACAGAGCCACGAGCTTGGAGCAGGCTATTGCTTCTACTTTCAGCCCTGTGAAAGCAGGCAAGCTCTCTCACATAGCTGAACAATGGTGACTTGCAAAGGTTTCTGTGTGGATTTCAGAAAACAGATTTGAGAACACTTCACACTTTACTTGGCACACCACAAGATGCACAAATGGCTTATGTGTCTCAATTTGCTTTTGGTGCTTTGCTTATTTTTATGATGTCAAACCCAGGGCTTTGTGGATGCTAACCAAGTGCTCCCCAAGGCTGGATTTCTTTCATGTGGGTACACAGATGTGGAGGTCAGATCTGGATGCCCAGTGTCATCTTCGATCTCCCTCCAACATAAACATACCCTTTGGGAAAGGGTCTTTCAATGAGTCCAGATCTCCCTGACTAGCTACCCAGCAACCTCTAGATATCTCCATGTCTCTGTCCCCTCAGTGCTACAGTTACATATACACAACATGCCCATCTTCTATGTGAGTGTTGGTGATCCTGATCCTCATGCTTGCACAAGGGTAAGTATTTTAGTGACTGAGCCATCTCCTCAGCTAAATTCATTTCCTTAATGCAGATTGTGGGGGGGGGGGAAGCGGGGGGGGGGGGGGGGGCCTTTAAGACTACCTGTCAGACGAGCCATATTCCACTATCTTTCCGTTTTCCTTCTATCCTCCAATTTTTGTTTTGCCAAAAGCAAGCAAAAAAAAAAAAGCTAAATTCTCATCTTAAAGTCAGGTTCAGGGGGCAGACACAGTACGGAGGCCTCTGGGAGTTCACTGCATGGCTCACACATAACCTCTTTTCCAATCTGGCTATGCTGTCAGAGGAAATGGGCTCCTCAAGGGCAGTAGAAAATCCATTATGAGCTTTTGATACCCAGATAGTGAAGAGACCCCAAAAGACTGAAATTCAAAAGATGCAAGCAATAAATAACCCCACTGGACACACAGTTGCAAGAAATGATGTGGTCAAGAGCATGGGAAGCTGAATTAAATGTGCACTGGGGGAAAGGTGAGAAAGAAATGCTTACTGAAATCTTTCGCAGAGTGATTTAGAGGTAAGTGTCAGCCATTAGAAATCAGGGTTCTCCCAGACAAACAAAGCACTTATTTTAAATAGAAACTGATGATCGATAAGGTAGGGAAGGAACTCTGGCCAATCACACAACAGATCTTGCCTTGGCTGCTGTAAACCACTTCACTGCACACAGGCAGCATCCATTTGTCACGTCCTTGGCTTAAGGAAGCATGCCAATTCCAGAGAGCTGACTTTGTGAACTCACACCTAGACCAGGGCCACAATGCTAATGCTGGATGACTGAGCTTGCTGCTTTGAGAACAGTGCCTCAGGTTCTCAAGCCATTGATAGGTGCTGTGGAATGTTGTTCTGTATGCTGTGAATGTGTTGCTCTGATTGGTTGATAAATAAAACATTGATTGGCAGGAAGTATAGGCAGGGCAAGCAGAAAGGAGAATTCTGGGAAGAGAAGGGCTGAGTCAGGAGGCAGCAGCCAGACACAGAGGAGGCAAGATGACAAGGCAGAACTGAGAAAAGGTACCAAGCCACATGGCTAAACATACATGAGAATTATGGGTTAATTTAAGTGTAAGAGCTAGTCACTAATAAGCCTGAGCTAATGGCCGAGCAGTTATAATTAATATAAGTTTCTGAGTGATTATTTTATAAGCAGGCCACAGGACTGCGGGGGCTTGGTGGGACCTGAGAAACTTCGTCCTACAAGATAGGGCCTTCGTTGCAGGTAAGGGAAATACTTTGGGAAAACAGTGAACACAAAATACAAAACAAGCTAAAGCCTTTACCTACTATTGTGGCTTCTAGTAGTACAAAGTGAATCCCCAGAAGGCTTCTGGAAATTGTGCTAGTGAGACTCAGAAGAATTACCTGGCTTAAAGGTTCATATCCACCTCAGGCTATATCAGCATTCTTAACCCAGGACAGCTCAGGACCAGACTCCTAAGGCATCTGAAACCTGTAGGTTTGGGGACAGAAAGGTGTCCAGACCTTCATTCTGCAGGTGACAAACTGAATTCAGGGCAGTGTAGGAATGTCCCAGCTCATCTAGTGAAGGAGGGCTCAATACAGGATTTCATGATACCATAGGTTAGATATGGAATACAACCAGTGGCCCAAATGTTAAAGCTGTGGCCTTCAGCCTGTGGGTGCTGACAAAAGATGGTGGAACCTTTAGGAATTAGGACCTAATATAATAAAGGTAGGTCATCTAAGACATGACCTTGAAGTTGGGATGTTAAGACAAGGGCGCAGGTCCAGGCTCCAGCCCCTTCCAGACTCTCACTTTTGATTTCCAGTTGCCATGAGATAAACAGTTAGTAGTTATTCCACCCTGCATTCCTACTGTAATGTGCTACATGAACACAGACAAGAAGCACCAGGTTAAATGATCAAGGGCTTTTCCTCATCATAAGGTGGTTGTCCTAAATATTTTGTCACAGTGGTAGAAAGCTAAGAAACAGGAACATCAAGTGCTGCAAGCCCTAACCCATACACATACCAGCAAGTCCAGGAGACCACAGACCCAACAGCAAAGCCCTGGAGAAACCCAAGAGAAAAGATACTGGCAGCTGAATATTAAAAAGATCCTGTAAGATCCTCAACAAACATTTCTAAAACATTCTTCAGTGGACTCTTTACAAAGTATTCTCCCTGGGGCTGGAGAGTTGTCTCAGTGGTTAAGAGATCCTGCTGCTTTTACAGAGAAGCCAGGTTCAGTTCCCAGCACCCACATCAAACTGCTTACAAGCACCAATAACTCCAGCTCCAGGGGATCTGACACCTTCTTCTGGTCTCTGTAGATACGTGCATGCACATACATACACTCAGGCACGCGCGCGCGCGCACGCACACACACACACACACACACGTATCATTCCTTGCATATCAAATTTGTTCTTGATTCTTATTTTTTTTTTTTTTTTTTGATTTTTTGAGACAGGGTTTCTCTGTGTAGCTTTGTGCCTTTCCTGGGACTCACTTGGTAGCCCAGGCTGGCCTCGAACTCACAGAGATCCGCCTGCCTCTGCCTCCCGAGTGCTGGGATTAAAGGCGTGCGCCACCACCGCCTGGCATTTGTTCTTGATTCTTAAAGCTAGAAGAACCTTCAAAATAGTCAAGTGTCAAATAAACTGGGATTTCACACTAAGTCTATAATAATTTGTAAAATATACAAAATGCAGGCAGAAGATGAAAACAACCATGCTAGGTGTTCCATCAAGGACACACCAAGTAATATATAAATGGAAAGTAAATATTATGTATTATGCTTATAACATTCTTTATTCAGGTTTTAAAAGATGGAATCTGTCACACAATACCATATGGATGAATCTACAGAACGTTATACTCAGCTAATTAAAATCAGATAATTATCAAAGGACACATATTAACTGACTTCACTCATATGAGATACTTCCAGAAGTCAAATCACAAGGAATGGTGGTTGCCAGAGGCTGGAGAAAGGAGAGAATGTATAATGCATGGCATTTCAATATTGCATGATCAAAAGAGTTCTTGAAATTGGGTACACAGCATTTGGGTACACAGTACATGAATTACACTTTTTAACTGTATAATTAACAATGATTAAGATGGTTCATTCTTTATTAATTGTAAATTTTTATAAATTTTAAAAAATATTTTAAGCCAACAAAATGACTACTAACCTCAGAGCTTTAAAAAGATTGTTATGATAATGTACATGATTCAGATAAATGTCTGCATCTCTCACTGTCTCCATTTTCAAGATGAGTAAGGCTGGGGAAAGGGCAGGAGAACTGTCTCAGTGTTGAAGAAAACTGGTTGCTCTTAACATATAACCTGGGTTTGGTTCCCAGCATCCACGTGGCAGCCCACAGCCATCCATAACTCCCATTCCAGGGGATCTGACACCCTCTTCTAGCCTCCACCAACACCAAGCACACGTGTGGTATACATATATGCAAATAAAACACACACACACACACAAACACACACACACTAAAAAGAAATAAATCATTTAAATGTTAATAAAAATAAAAAAAGAGGAGGAAGAGGAGAATGGTATGCTGGGATCCAGAGACATGCAGCCCTTGTTACACACTTCTGCAAGTCATGAACCCTGGAGTCCCAAAGTCTTGCCCAAATCCAGCTGATGTACTAGTTTGCAAAAGCCACTGACTTCTCTGGTATTCAATGTCCTGAGCTATTCAGTGGAAAACAGAATCACAAACATCAGAAGGGTGGCATTCTCAAGACAGTGGTGTGCAAGTGAAGATCAATGAATACCTAGAAAAACCAACCCACTGCTCTGACACCACGGTACCAATTCACTGCTCCAGCTGCCTCCAAAGGTTGGAAAGGTGCAAACCTGTGGGCAGAACGCAGGACAAAGGGCCCTGTTGTATCAGACAACAGCTCTCCCAGACCTGCTGTACTGAATCCATGGGCATAGCCCATGCCCACACTCACTCTGCAAGGGCTCTAGGGTGTGAGGTCCATTCTCCTTTCTCCTTTCTCCTTTCCTCCCATATTTCTCATTCCACTCTGAACAGTAAGGAAAGGTCAGAAAGCATAGCCCCTTCTTGGTACTAATGTCACTTAAATCTGCGAAGAGAGAACAATCAATTCCATCACCTTAGTAGCCTAGCACAGCCACTACTTGGGCTAAGGACGCCAACCTTTCCCATCATCCAAACTGCCAATAGGACTAAAGACTGCAACTCCGCAAGCTGTTCTCATTCTCATATACCCACCCTATACACACAAACACCCTTAGCCTACAACTTAACTGCAAAAGCATAAGGAATCAGCTAAATGAATGAGAGCCTACTGTCACAGAATAAGTCAAATCTGGACTTGGATGAGCTGTGCAACCTCAGACTTCTTACCTGCAGAATGCCATGCCAGCATGCCCATCCAGTCTAAATAGCTCCCCTACTTCAGGTGTGATGCCATTCTCAGATCCTTCTCCCCAACACCTGTTCTAGCCCCCAAGTTCTTTCACCAGCCAATAAATGTTTTAGCTACTCCAACCCTTAAGCCAGAATCAGACACATGGTCCTCCCTAAATGAAAAGATAATAAAAGAATAACATGCCTATAATAACCCTAAGACACAGAAGACGAGATTTGGGTGAAACCATTTCCAAGTCAAGTCCCTTGAGATCAATTGAGTGAAGGAGGAAAAGCATGAGATAGCATCACTGAAAGGCCACAGGAGATAATATGTAATACTGAAAAACAAAGGAAGACTCTCCTCGAATCCCTGGAAGCATACTGGGAAGATGCATGCCATCCTGAGGAAGCCACTAATACCATCAAGCACAACCTACAGGATATTCTCAGAGAAGGGGGTTTATGGTGTCTCCTGAGCAGTTGGTCTGAGACAGCTCTAGCCTTGAGAAATACAATTTTGCTTTGTTCCTCTTTTTCTAGGGTTGACTTGGGAATCCTCCTCTTCAGCTAGATCATGGCTCTTCCTGACATAGCAACTGCTACCAGAGCCATGGGAGATAAAGCTGAATCCCAGGAAAGGCAGTCAGAGCAGAGGCCAAATTTCAGCTCAATTTTACATTTTCAGTATCCACATGGTGTTTGTACTTTATGTTATAAAGCAAAAGCTCTTTTTCATTAATATAGTAAGTCTATTAATGAATAAAGCCAGTGCATGGTCAAAATTAGCAGAAGTAAACATACCCACAATGTTATTGATAAGTAATGTTCCTCTTATAGCAAATATGTATTAGAGGTCAATGTGCCAGGTGTTTTCTTTTTTTTTTTTTTTTTTTTTTTGGTTTTTCAAGACAGGGTTTCTCTGTGTAGCTTTGCGCCTTTCCTGGAACTCACTTTGGAGACCAGGCTGGCCTCGAACTCACAGAGATCCGCCTGCCTCTGCCTCCCGAGTGCTGGGATTAAAGGCGTGCGCCACCACCGCCCGGCAGCCAGGTGTTTTCTAACTAACCTTTTTTAATCCTTATGAGAGAGAGAGAGAGAGAGATATGAAGACAGAATGCAGAATCTTATGCATACTAAGCAAGCATTCTCCATTGAATTCCATCCCCATTTTGTTTTGTTTGCTATGTAGTCCATGCTAGCCTTAAATTCATCATCCTCCTGCCTACCCCTCTTATTCTGGGATTACAGATGAGCATCACCATACTCGGCAAAACATAATCATCATCACTATCATCTCATTATTACTGTTAGTTTATAAAAGATAAGTGAGACACATCAGTCAATAAGCTTGCCCAAGCATGAGAACATGTTTCAAAAGCAGGTACCTCCCCTCCTTTTTTTATCTCAGGAGTAAATGTATTGCCCAAGCTCTCTGCAGGGCACGGTGGCAACAGGAACACTGGTATGAACATATTAGAGACCAAGTTCCACTCTTCCACCCCAGTGCTGCTTGATCTTAAACTGAGCACTTGTGTCAGCCTCTCCTTGTTCCTTTCTAAAGTAAGATTAACACAGCCTCACTGGGTTGGCTAAGACAATGACAGTAAGACACATGGTGCAGAGTAAGCTATGTTGGTGCTCTTCTTGCAGTGCCTGCTGAGCTCACCCACCAGCACTTGCATCAAAACAGTAAGCATACCTGAATGATGTCATCTCCTTTTCTCAAAGACCTAAGAGCCCAGTGAATTAATAACTTTCAAAAGGTTGAAAATCATGGGCCCTGAAATCTAAGACACCAAAAGTACCCTGGGGTTTGGAGGTACCAAGAAATTCTCTACCATGATCACACCTGACGGCAGCTTGTCTTGAAGACAAAGTAAACATGTGGTCTCTGTCAGTTCAACAAGACGAATGCCTCTGTGTCGCCAGGTGACTATAGAGTATGTGCATAGATAATGGGCATTCTTCAACTTCAGCTTCAGTGAGTGCTACAGGTTCCCTTGATTCTTACACTGCCTGACAACAGCCCACAGGACTAACAGGTACAGAAAGAAGAAAGCTCAGACCTTAGGAAAAGTCAGTGAGTTCTTCCAGACCAATGATGACCCTTTCAAGCCCTGCTTAAAGCTCCTTGCATATGAAACAGCTCCCTTCTAACTGCTCTAACCCTTAAGTATCCTTAACTCTCTGCCAATGTCTACAATTGAGTCAAAGTCCAAGGAGGACATGGAGGGCCCTATTCTCAGGAGGGATAAAGATTCAATGAATATAATGAAATAGCCTACACACAATACAGTTACAGACAAGAGCGGAAGTGGGAAAGTCAACGCTGACCACATATTGCTAATGAAAGCTGCATAGGTATAGTACCATTGGCCTTAAAGTCCAGAACATCCCAAACACCCCTTGACTGTTTCAGAAATGCATGCCTGGGAACTCCCTGAGAATAAGGACAGTGCCTGTACATCACCATATCCCCCACGCCACACACAGATGAGAGACTCAAATGCTGTGTTCATAGATGTGTGGGTACTGGGTGAGTGAATGAGTAGGCAAGTGGATGATGTGGGCAGGTGGGTGAGTGGGTAAGTGGGTGGATGGATGAATGGATGGATGAACAGACATTCATACCTGCCTTTGAAAGCTAAATGACTGCCTTGAATCAGCAGAGGGAAAAGATATCTGGACTTAAATAGTCAATAAAAGTCTATACATATCAAGCCTTTCCCCAGAGGTCCTTGGCCATATCACCCCATATTTATTCTTAGAAGCTAAAACACCCTTACCCAATACTCCCTGGGCCACAAAGTCTGGCCAAATTTGGGCTGTGCTCATATGGGTTTTCATCTTTTGGGCTCATCTCTCTGGCTTTCCTTCCATGTGTCTCTCTTGATTACTTTCACCCAATTATGTTCCTAACCTGAATTCCTGGCCCTGCCTCATGTCATTTCATGGCTTCTAAATTAGTCATGTTTAGTTCACAGCTATCACCAGCATACAGAACACACTAAGGAGAGTCTGTATCCCAAAATACAATTAACATCTGGTATAAAGAGACTGCAGTGGCTTACACTTCCACCCAGACACACGATTTCTCTGCTTTCTACTCTGTAATCAGGTCTAGTGTGCAACTCACTCACATTTGAACCCACCTCAGGAAAGGAAGGCTCAGTTAGGAACTGTAAATGTCATCAAACTCACAGGATGCAAGTTTGTTCCACCCAGTGATACTTCAGCTCAACTCAACTTGACCTTCTCTTCTTCCCACCCTTGAAATATTTTAACCATCACACAAAGTGGATTTTGCTTCATTTGTCTGGAGACATGACAGAGGACCCTGCGAAGAATATTGGCTTTTTTTTTTTTTCCAAAATGACATTGACATAACTTCACCTCATGGAAAGAAATGTCTTTATTCTAAATGAGTCATGTGGTGGGGACAGTGAGTTTGCAAAGCTGCTTATGCTTTGACTCCTTTAGGGGAGAGGAGAAAGAGGCATTATGTTGGTTGCTGACAAACATTTAGAACAATGAGATCTTCATTTATGCATCAAGATTCATTGCTGTGAACATGGAAAACAGAGAGAAACAAGGAGCTGATTAAAAACTCTGAGGTCAGTTCTCCCTGGGCAAGAATTAGTCACAATACTCCCTTGCTGTAAGATATAGGAAAGGTCATCTACAGGGTGAATGAGGTAGCCTGGCCCTTGTGAATTCACCCAGGGCTTTGAGGTTTAAATCATTCAATCCATGTCTCTGGCTGGATCTTGAGCTTGGCATGTGGTAAATATTCAATGTTAGCAGTTATTACTATTTAGAGATAGCCTTGTAGGGATTGGTACTGTCCTATATGATATTACAAGTCAGATATGACTTTTGAGATTTAATTTAAATGGAATGTAAAACTTAGTTCCTCCGCAGCACAAGCTGCCTTGAAAAGATGTAGTAACTACCTATGGTTGGTGGCTCCTATAGCAGAGAGTGCACAGAAAGAGCCTTTCCAGATGTTCTGCTAGAAAACTATGGTTCAGAAATAAGGAGGTGGCCTGAATTGGAGATTTGTGTGACTTAATCTCAATTTCCTCATCTATAAAAAATAATTGGAATCAAATTAGTCAATGCTATTGAGTATATCTGATGCATAAGTGTTGAGACCAGCTTACAAGTAACTGTAAACATGCACTAGATAGTACCCTAGAATAGGGACAAAGACATAGAGAAGTATAAGAAGGACAAACAAGATGATTATGAAAAGTACTTTCTATAGGGTCAAGCACACAGCTTGTAGTTGGTTCAGTCTTCAACACATGTTCAGTGCATCAGCAATGCATTAGGCACTCCTCTAGGCAGCAGAGAGATGTGAACAAGAGCTGTATCCTTGTGAACTTACAGTCTTAATAAAGAGGCTAACTTTGCTTATGCAACTCTATCAGCAACATGCCCATTCTCCTATGCACTAAAGCCTCCAGCAGTAGAACATGAAGGTAAGAAGTAAGGTTACCTACGAGGGAGTGCCTAACAAAAGGGCATTATCATGGGTGGGTGTATGGATGGACAGATGTACAGAGGAACAGACAGACAGGCAGATGGGAGTAGGCTTGAGAATGCTGAAGCAGTGACCTAGACTCGTAGTGGATCCAGGACTAAGAATTCCCTGGCAAGTGGATATGGCTAAATTGGGGCACTGTTGCCAAGCAACACTAATAAATGATCATAAAGCAGTGTGCAAACAGTATCACATATAAAAGCTTCATCACTGAGAGCAGAAATCTTACAATTCAAATGACTGGGATATACATGGCCTTCATATACATGCTCTCTCTGGTTTCTATTCTGGGATCTGCTCTGACTCACCCTGTCAGCTAGGGCTGCTCCCTAAGCCAAGGAGCAAAACTCCCTTATACTGGTCCTGGACAAATAAACATAATCCACAGCCCAATAAATCCCACCCAGCCCATGGGCTCTCTTATGGCTTGAGTAGTGCATTCTAGGCATCTGGAAGAGCTTTGCCAGGAAGCAAGTGGGGCTCCGCCACTTCTCTTCCTTCCAAAATCTATAGCTCCTAATACTTGCTTTGTAGCTGCCCGATATAACTAAGTAGGGCTGGGTCCCTGGTGAAGCTCTGGATCTACTTCTTACTAATGTAGCATCCCCACATTATCGCTGGTCCTCTAATCTTAGTCTCCTTTCATTTGCTAAGGAAAGGTCACATTTACTTCACAATATCATTAGTAGGATTAAATGACATCAATAAAAAGTGTCTTACTGGTCCGTTTTTGTTGCAACAGAAAATTACTTTAGGCTGAGCACTTATAAGGAAGAGAAGATTATTAGATCATAGTTTGGCAAGTTCAAAAGCATGACACCAGCATGGAGCTATAAGGACCTTCTAGCTACATCACAACATGGCAGATAGAGCACCCTTTTAAAGCAAACAGGTGGAAGCCAGAGGGATTCAAGGACCTCTCTGTTAGAAAATAACCAACTCTCAAGAGAACTTACTTGTTCTACATGAAATTCACATTAATCCTTTTAGAAGGTATCACCCCAAGGGCATAGCACCTTTTACTAGATCCACTCTGGAAGATTATCTCACTGTTCACAGGGCACTCCGACAAGCTTCTAGAGCACAAGCCCTTGGGAGTCACACTCAAACTACATCCAAACCACAGCAGTATCCAAGAATTCGGAAGAAGATAACATACATTCAATGCATGCTGAGGCGGATAGAAAAGAGGAGACATGGTTCAAGGTCTGAGTGCTCGCTCGCACCACCTCTAGGCCTCTGGTCCATCTGTACTTTACTCACCTCCGACCATCATTCACAGGAGGGACCCCAGCCCAATCTTCACTAATCTCCCTGAAGCCCCTGGCACACTACTTTTCCAATTTTAACACAACTCATCCTACTTAAAAGAGCACAATGTATATGAAAAGACAATACAAGAATCAGCCACAACTTTCATGTCCAAAATCTAACTTCCGAACAGTTACACTCATTATATGTTTCAAGTGTCTGGAGCAGGTGGGAACACCACCCTGTAGTCCTGGAAACTGAGCAGGGAATCCATGTTAACCAAAATAAATTCCCACAAATTAAGGTAAAAATATGAACACTAAATATTATGCTTCAAAAGACATAAAATTACATAGTGTCTAAAGTTCTTTCTCTGTCTGATAGTCTACAGGGGTTCTTGCTAAGCTGGAAGGACAGGGTTACTACCCAAGTACCTTGAAGTCATCTCCTCACAGACCTTCCTTTAGCCCACTGCACCCAACATCCTCCATGCAATGGGCTCCACTTGCAGTAACCCTTCACAGAATGTCCTTCCTAGGACATTGTATGTCTCTCATACAAACCAAGTCTTTCCATTTAAAAAAAAAAAAATGTATAATTTATTATATTCTGGCTGCCCCAGGCCCTAGGTTGGGTAAACCAGAAATCAACAATCTTTTCAAATTCTTTGTGCTGTGTATTTTCTGCATGTCTACTGGATAGCCAACTCAGTATACAGACATGATAATAACCCTGGCTGACTCTACAAGGCATAAAAATAATTTCTGGGTCTTCAAGGCATAAGGGTCAACCTCAGAATTAAAGATGCTACCACAGAACATGATCAGGATTATGAAAAACCCCAGGAATTCAGGACAGGACTAAGGATTCCAGAGACAGAGACAAGAGAAGCAGGGTGAAGAACGGGCTTCAGATGGCAGAAGTTAGACAAGACATATAAGATGGGGAAGCAAGAGAGGACCCCCCCCCCCCATATTCAGAACCCCATCCTTCTGATCAGGGCTTCTCTGCCCAGCTCATCCATTCAGATATCTTCCTTTGTAGTTCTGTGTAGCTAGAGTTTTCCTGCCTGACCCACAGTCAGGACAAATCTCTGTCACCTGCCAGTCCCATAGCCGCTCAACCAAGTAAACACAGAGAATTATATTGTTTAAACTGTTTGACCTAATGGCTCAGGTTTCTAGCTATCTAGTTCTTACATCTTAAATTAACCCATTTCTATAAATCTATACCTTGCCACGTGGCTTGTGGCTTACCGGCATTTTCACATGCTGCTTGTCATGGTGACGGCTGGCAGTGTCTCCCCCCACCTTCCTGTTCTCTCAATTCTTCTCTGTTAGTCCTGCCTATACTTCCTGCCTGACCACTGGCCAATCAGTGTTTTATTTATTGACCAATCAGAGCATTTGACATACAGACCATCCCACAGCAGTTCTGATTAATCTGGAACTCGCTGTGTACTGGAACTCACAGCAATCCTCCTCCTTCATCCTACTAAGTTCTGGGATAAGTCATGCATCATCCTTGGCTGGAGCTGACCTTTTTTAAATCCACTAAAGATCCTTGCAGTATCCTGAGTTTGCCAGTCCCTAGGCCACTCTGTGCTTGATATGACCCTTTAGCCTGCTTATGTTCCCGATTCCCTGGGCACTGACCCAAAACGGCACTATGAGTTGGTATTAAGTATGGCAGAGCTAAAATTAGGGCTGTTTCCATAGATATCTACACTTCTGTGGAGCAAATCTGTTTGGCTCCCAAGTGGAATGAAAGTCATGTTTTCATTCTGACTGCAAAGTAACCCTGGGATCTGGGAAACCAAACCTGCTCATATGTGCCAGTGCTTCTGAGCCTTCCAAACCCCTTGGGCCCTTATCTGTACAAGCAACTACCATGGTCATGTGCCCATGAAGAGCCACAAAACATCAAGCAGGAAAGGCAAGGAAGGATACTGCAACTTGGGACACAAATGGGCTAACATGTGCCACCAGCACCTCAGGGTTCCTGCCTCATGATAGAGGGAGGGAATGTTCTTTCCATCCTATTCCAGAAACAGGAAGACTAAGGAATCCACTCACCTGCAAGCTAACATACCACACAAAGCCATGAGTTAAAAAACTTGGCTTCAACTTGTTCAGAGAAACATCCCAGGACTCTGAAGCCAAAGATGCAGATAGAGTGACCCCAGACCTAGCTAGCAGTGATTACCACTGCTTCCTTCTAAGGCTCTGTGCTTGGAGTCTTAGGGGATAATCTCTGCACCCAAGTTAGGGGTTCAGATGTGTATCCCCACATCTGATATTAGGTCCAAACCATTAGGTATATTAGGTCCAAACCATTAGCACTCCAGAAATGTGACCTTATTTGGAAACAGAATTACTGCAAATATAGTTCAGGTGAGGTATACAGGGGTAGGATAGACCCTTAGACTACATGGCTGATGGTATAAGCAGGTACAGAGGGAAAGATGGGGATAAGGCCTATGATACTTCCATCAGCCAAGGAGCACAAAGGACAGCAGTAAGCCAGCAGAGGCTAGGAAGACACATGGAAGGACCCCTGGGTGGTCCTGACAATTCACTGAACTTCAGACTTCTGGTCTCTTAACTTGTAAGACAATAAACATCTGTGAATCTGAGCCACCCCTTTGTAGCACTTTTATTAAGTCCAGTTCTAGGAGACTCATTGTCCTTGTTATAATGTCATGTGACATAGGCTCTGACTCATCTGGGTTTTCCATGAGGACAGTGAAACTTCATTAACAGCAAATAACACTAGCAGTGAATACTAATAGTGATCCTGAATGCTTTATACATAGTAACTCATTTAATCCTGAACAACCTCCTGAGTCTTGTGGCATGCTATAGGAGAGGAAACTCATTCACAGAGAAGTTAAGTACCTTAATCAATGTCACAAGGTTGTATGTGATGAAATCCAAATTAAAATCCAGACTGAGAATGTTCTTTGCCAGCAGTAACCACCTAAATCAAGAAGTAATTGGTGGAGATTTACTTTCTGGTGGTCAGGTTCCAAACCCCTTGGCCTCTTTATCCATTTTGTATTTATTCCACTTGCCCATGGAGAATGTTCTATACTAGGTAGGTAACCACACAAAACAACAATTGAATTAAACTGCAGTGGCTTCCATACGTCTCCTAATTTCAGCACCAGTTCATATGGCAACAGGTATTAGGAAAGGAACTTGGGTATCTCCAAGGAGGCAGAGGAAAACAGCTCATTTTTCACAATGTTTTTCTGTATCTGGAATTCAATTAACATTTAAGGTACACCTGTGATGTGACAGCCCGATGTCAGGCAAGTACACAAGCGACAGCCCCTGCTCAATCTGGAAGGATATAGAAAGGGACAAACTCCCAGAAATTTTGGTAAGTACCAGGACTGAAGTTAGAACCCAGGTGCAGCTGCAGCATAGTAGGGTTGAACTTAGATCCGCACTGGTTAAGTGGAGAGGGCTTCAGGGCAGGGCATGGAAACCTCAACCTTCATTTGCAGCTTTTCCAACACTGCTATGACACAAGCATACCAATACAGAATGCATCTTCCCTCTTCCTCCCTCTCTGAAACTTTTTCCTAAAACAATGAGCTTTTTTCCCCTACTAAATGAAGCACACAGAAGAGGTAGAGACATAAGACTTTGGGTTAATGTTCTATAATGAAGGATGTGGAGTTAGTTGATCACCTTTAGAAAATATTTAAGAGCAGAGCTAGGTAAGTTCATAGACCACCAGCAATAGTGTTGTGGCATTAAACTCTTCAATATAAAGCAAACAGCACAGGGAAAGGTGGGGAAGATCTAGAAGTATCTAGAGAGAAAGTATCAAATCAGACAGCCATTATCATTACCTGCACAGAAAGCTGGCTTGACCATCATGAGAGCTATGTGGCAAAGCAGAAATAACCAACATACTCTTAGACTTGACCCTGCCTCCATGAGCATCTATGCCCTACAGAGCCTTTCTTAGAGCATGTGAGCAGAGGGCCTTGCCCAGCATAGGGCAGACATGTGACTGATGCACCTCATCTCCATCTAAGAATTCAACATAGTGCCTGGGAAAATAAAAGGCAGCTGCCCTTCTCCTTCAGCACCACCATGGCTACCATCTCAAGCTCTATTACTTATGTTCTCAAACCCGCATTTATACCCTAGAAAGCACCCTAGAATGTAAGAACTAGATGTTCAGCAGAGGCATCTAAAGGCCTCACTCACCTCCTGCTGGGAACTGGAGGAGGAGCCAGAGCAGAGTGAGAGGCAGCCAAAGAGCTTCTCCTAACCTAACTGAGAAAACAAGCCTCTTCCATTAAACCCAAACAAAAACCAGAAAGTTGGCCCACTCACCTCTGACCCAGCTCCTCAGGGAGCCCTGACAGTTCTTAAGGACAGAGACTTGGCCATGTCTCTCAGCCAAAATGACAAGATCCACACAGCTGAAGCAATCCTGCAGGTCTGAATTGGTGTTTGGTGTTATTATTCCTGTCCTGTCCACAAAAAGCCCCTTGGATCAGCCTGAGTACTTCTTTTTTTAATGCCTCCAGCACTCCATAGAGGCACACCTAGATGAGCAAGCATAAGCTCTTTCTGGATGAAAGAGACACATGGTGGAGTTTATTTGTGTCAACTTTTCAGAATAGTGTCAAAGGGAATACAGGAATGGAAAAGAATTCACATCAGTTCATGGGGACCTTGAGGGAAGCTGGGATGTAGAAGGTAGTAAAATCTGGATCTGGGCTAGGGGTCCTGACCCACACAGTCTTCCAGGAAGTGCAGAGCAAGGATGCTGAGCTCAGAGTGCTCTATGTCCCTAGGGCCCATCCCCCACAGAATTGTGGCACTGAAACTGTCTGACCTATTCTGATGGCCCTTCTTTACATCCCCACTGCTCACTGCCTACACTCTTGCCCTCTTCCCTCCCCCTACACTCCCCAAGCAGACCCGAGATCAGTCTTCCACCTCCAGACAAGTATAAATCACTGGTTTCTCCTCCTCTGCTGCCTGGATTCATCCTCTCTCATCTCACCTCCCACCCTGACATTTCTCCTCCTCTCCCACCTCCACCATTCCTCTCTTCTGGTCCTGTTTTCCTTCCTCCCCACAAGCCTCATTTTTCTTGGCTGGTCTATGCATTGTTAGGCTCCTGTAACCCCTGAATATGGGCCATCAGGACAACAGAGAGTCAGAGAGTCTTAGTGCTTGATCAGGGCACACCTGTCAGCCAGGACCTAGTATAACATACTGGGGAGCCAGTTTTCATTTCTCTAATCTTCTCCGTTGTGAGGAAAGATGTTTCATAGAATGACATGACCTCATAACTTTCCCCCCAAAATATCAGGGTCTGACCCAAATAACCAGGTAAAGCAAATGTGACAAATGAAACTTCAGTCTTCGGGTTCTAGCTATGCTTAGTATTTTGAATGGACCATAAAATGAATGATAATGGTCCCATTTTCCCCAGAATTATTTAGGGGTGAGGGGAGTATGTAAGTTACATTTCTCATTGTTATGACAAAATAACTGATAAAAACCACTTCTAGGAGGGAGAAGGCATCATGCATTTATGGTAAGAAAAGTGTGGTGGCAAGAACATGAGGTGGCTATGCTACAGTCAGAAAGCACAGTGAGATGAGCCCTAGTGTTCACTTTCTACCTTTCAGTCAGTCCAGTATGTCAACTCGAAGAGTGATGCTGCCTGAATTCAGGATGGGTCTTGCCAGTGCAATGAAGCGAATCAAGACAAACCCTCCCACGTATACTCAGAGGCTTGTCTCCTGGGTGATTCAAAATCCCACCAGGTTGACATTATTAACTGCCACATGCTCTTTAGTTGGCAAGCCCCAAATGGTTCTGCCACCACTCACAGGAAAAGAGGAAGTCAAGTGCCTCTGGTTCAAATCCTACATCGGCTTCCTATGGGATGTAGAAGTCTGGGGCAGGAACATAGCTAGTCTGTGCCTCAATCTCCCTGTCTAGAAACCACAAATAATAAACTACCTTCTGCTCCTGAATGCTCCAGAATTCACAAACAGCTGCATTGCAGTTTTAGGAATGTTTAATGTACATCAAGCCTTCAATGAGATATTCTAAGTGCTTTACTGTGAATAGTGAACACAACCTGAACAGATCCAGACTGTAGTGATCTCCATTATGCTCAGGATCAGAGAGGTCAAGAAACTTACCCAAACTCACATGGCTAAGCAGAGGATGCAAGACTTTCTTCCCCTGAAGTTCCAGAGAAATTCCAAGCAGTCTCTGCTAGAGCCCTATGATGTCATGCCCTGAAGACAGCACAGGGTAAGTTGTTCATTCTGTAACTAGGGTCATAGTTATAAACTACACTGGCTTCATTTCTAAGAATCCCTGCCTCCAGAGAGGAGATCTTATTTGGCAATTGGGGAGTTAAATTCTAGTTCCAGTGGCATGGCTTGTGCCTCTACCCACTTCCCACCCCCGCCGCTGTGATGAAAGAAGATGGCTGAGAGAGCCGCCCAGCTCTATAAGATAAGCGGCAGTCTCTGGGCCAAAGAGGCTGGGAAGATCTCCATCCCAAAACTGTTGGCAAAGCACTTTATGGCCTGTGGCCAAATGTAGAATGGCAGCTACCACCTGTCCTTGACTGGGGAAGTACGGGCCAGAGGGCCACACCACAGAGAGCAAAACTCCTCAGCTTGAATACATGTCACCTCAACCATCCAAGGGGACTCCAGAGGTGAGGGAGACTGCCCCCTTAGTGACCAGGCCTGATCCATCCCCTGATTATTAAAATCCAAAACCATACAGAAGGAGACTCAGTCTCAGTAAGCCCTGCAGCAGTCAGGCAACCAGGGACTGAAGCTGGCATGGGGAAAATAGCACTTGGATGGGAGAGAGATCTCGAGCCGGTAAATTGAAGACACCTTATTATAATTTGTTGTGTCGTGTTTAGTTGATATCCCTGGGAGGCCTGCTCTTTTTTCTTTGAAGGGAAATGGAGGACGAGTGGATCTGGGGGTGGTGAGGGAGAAAAGGAGGGGGACTGAGAATAGTGGAGAGAGGGGAAACTGGTCAGGATATAATGTGTGTAAAGAATAAAAATTAAAATTTAAAAAAAAATTGAAGATATCCCTTGCCAGTGCCCTGAGCATTTGCCATCAGCAAACAGAAGAAAAGCCCCTTCGATGAAGGGCCCTTCTACACTGCTCTGAAAGACTCCTGTAGCCACCATCCAAAATGGGCTCTGTTGGAAACTCTGGCAGGTGAAATGCTGCCATCAGTCCTGGGCCAGGAACCTGCTTGCCCCTGGTTCCAGAAGCAATGGTTGGTTCCTCACAGCTGTACAGCAGCCTCTCCAAAACAACATTCAACATGAATGTCCCTATCTTCAAATTGCAAACAAATACCTTAAAGCATCTGCAACAGTAATATTATGTGGGATGTCAGGGGCAATCTAGTCAGAAGTCAAGATGCAAACCCCTGGGAGGGGCACAGGGGCAGTGGTGGAGGCCAGGGCTGTCTGTGGTTTCAGTAATGTTGTCTCAGAGTTGATCACACAGGAACATGGCCTTTGGGAATGTCCACCAAGCTGCACAGTTGATAGCCTTAATTATCAACTCAGTAGTTGAGAAATGCCTCCAAGATTAGTGAAACACACCTCTGCATGTGTTTGTGGAAGCATTTCCTGAGATAGAGCACAAGGGCTCTAATCCAGTCAACGATGACATCCATTGACGGACTCAAAGTCTACCTAAACTGCCAGGAGGTGGTAGAAATGTTAATGGTGGGGCCTGGCAGAACGAAGTGGGTTGCTGAGGAGTGGAGTGCCTCTGGAGGTTAATTTTGGCCCTGGTCTCCTTCTGCTCTTCTTTCCGCTTCTGGGCTGCCATGCAGTGTGCTCAGCTTCCCTTCCTCTTCCTCCATTGTGTCTTGTCACAGACTGAAAGCAATAGTGCCATCTCACTGTGGACTGAGACCTCTGAAACTCTGGGCCAAAATGCATCCTTTCAACTTTAAACTGTTTCTCTCAGGTGTCTGTCAACACTACAAAAAGACCAAATGACACTCACATGAACCAGCCTCTGTGACAGTCCTCAACTTGGAGGAAGAATTCTAAATTTAAGCTAGGCAAGGTGATACACAATCCAAGCACACAGGAAATACAAAGGATCAGAAGTTCAAGGTCAGCCTCAGCTACACAGTGAGATCCAGTCTAAAAAAAAAAAAAAAAATCAAGCAATCAAAACAAAAATCCACTAGAGATATGAACACATCTAGTATCATTCTTTGTTTACCCAAGGTTATAGCCATAAGGCCACCATCCATCCAATGGTACAACCAGTACCTAGACATCCTACAGATGCCCAAATATGGGGACTCACAAGTACGTTCACTCATTCCACAAAGACATCCTGAGCACCATGTGCCAGGCACAGATCTAGAGAAGGACAACAATCAAGAAAGCAATTTCTTTTAAGTTTATTTTATGATCCCAAACAGAGGGAACTAGGGACCACAAATGAGGCCCTGCTTTGTGTGACAGGTGCCCAGAATGTGGAACTGCAGTAAAATTAACCCTTAAGAATGCTACAGGGTGTGATGCCACATCTTTAATCCCAGCACTTGAGAAATAGAGGCAGATAGTTCAAGGCAGTCTGGTACACAAAACAAGTTCCAGGACAGCCAGGGCTAGACAGTGAACCCCTGTCTCAAAAAATCAAAAGAGAGAGAGAAGAATGCTTAACAGATCAGCCTACTGCAGATAATCCCTTAGGCCTTCACATTCTAAGCACTGTAGTACAGACCAAATGGAAGCTGAAAGTCTTTTCCAAGATTTTTTTTTCCTTCAAGTTTTTTTTTTTTTTTTTTTTTTTTTTTGAGTTAATCACTACAGCAAGGCTCTTGGAGATAAGATCATTCAGGTTCAAGCCTCCACTATATGGCTCTGGGTAACTTTCTAAGCCTCCCTGTACATCAGGGTCCACATCTTCAAAGTGGAAGAAATAATTAGTAGTAGTGTTGTGGAAACATTAAACAATTAATAATTCTGGCACATGGTTAGCACTTAATACATGCTAGCTAGTACTGCTTTCACAATTTCTATGAATTCCTAGTAGGTTGCCTTTCTCAATGTCCTCCCAGGAACTCTGCCCCAGGCTTCATGCTTCACCAAAATCTTATGAAACAAAGTATTCATAGTGGTCAACAATGGTCATTCAATGAATGTCCCTCTCAAGAAGAAAAATAGAAAAAGAGAGACAGGTGGTACTAGGGTTTGAATATGAAACATTCCTCAGAGACCAAATGTCTGGTCACCTGGAACCCAGCCGGGGATGCTATTCGGAGAAGTCATGGAACCTCCAGGCAATGACTAGAAACGGGAAGTGGATCACTGTGTGGGTGGGCCTTGAGGGATACTAGCCAGCTCTGCTTCAGTCTGAGCATTCTTCACCCACTGAGATATGAACATGCCATGCTATAAGCTCTTGTTACCATGGAGGAAGACCCAGCCACCATGATCTCCATCTTCAGTAGACTATACCCCTTAAACTGTGAGCCAAAATGAAGTTCTCATTTAAAATGCTCCTTATGAGGAATTTGTCCAGAGTGATAAAAACAGTATCAAAACAATACAAGAAGAGATCGGACTGGAAAGATGGGGAAGCAGGAGGAAGAAAACTCAATTCCCCAAAGAATCACTTCATCTTTGCCTTAGTTCTTACCAACCACACTGTTAAACACTGCAGTGTGAGCCACAAATAACTGCAGAAATGCTCTGAGTGTAGCCAGAGTGAACCAAGCTATGTCACAAACTAAAACACATCAGGTGTCCAAAATATAGTATTAAATAAAGTCAGTGTCTTAGTTAGGGTTTCTATTGCTGCAACAAAACACCATGACCAAAAAGCAAGTTGGGAGGAAAGGGTTTATTGTGGCTTACACTTCAGCATTGATATTCATCAATGAAGGAAGTCAGGACAGGAACTCAAACAGGGCAGGATCACAGAGGCAGGAGCCAATGCAGAGGCCATGGAAAGGAGCTACTTACTGGCTTGCTTCTCCTAGCTTGCTCAACCCACCTTCTTTTAGAACCCAGGACCACAAACCCAAGGATGGCACCACCTACCAGGGGCTAGGCCCTCCCCCATTAATCAATAACTGAGAAAATGCATTACAGCTGGATCTCATCAAGGCATTTCCTCAACTGAGGTTCTTTCCTCTGATGACTCTAACTTGCGTCTATTTGACACACAAAACCAGTATAGGCAGTGAAGATTTCTTTATGTATTTTGGTTATAATGAGTTAGATATAACATTAGTAAAATTAATTTCACCCATTCCTTTCCGAAAGTTTGCTGCTGCTAAGGTTTATAACTATACATGTGACTTGTATTTCTATTCGTCAGAGCTATTCTGGCATAAAATTGTGTTTCTATGCAGTCAAAGTTCCTTCTCCACTGTTGTAACAAGATGTCCCATCTCAATACATAAGCATGCTGATTTTATTTTTGTAGATGTGAAAGCCAAACCTGGGAGGAATGGGTGGGATTTTCCCAAGATCACATGGATAACAAAGGAGAAGATCAGATATTTAATGCTAAATCACCTGAGGCTCTGAATCAGTTTCTCAATGCAATGGTGTCTTTACATCACCATCCCAGGAAAATATAAAGAACAAACACATAATCACTTGTCACGTGGATTACCAATGGGAGGCTGTGTTTTATAGAGTGATATCCCGGGAACAGACAGTGTTTAAAGAGGGTCTAGGCAGATGGTTGCAAGGATAAAATCAGGAACTGATATTCACTCTTACTACCTGGTCACAAGTGGCAATTCTTGGCTTAGCCTTACTGTTGTGACTGCTCATGTGCCTGTCACAGACACAGTGTCTTACATGAACTAATACTGAATTTCTCAAATACCTCACAAGAAATGCACTGTTTTTGCATGTGTGTGATATGCATAAATCCATGTGAAAAAAAATTATCATATATGTGAGTGCATGTGTGCTGGTGTACAGTCACATGTGTGCACGTGTGTGTAGAGGCTCAAGCTGAAGTTAGATGTCTTCCTTGCTCTCTTTCCATACTATTTACTGTTATAGAGTCTCTTGTTGAACCCAGAACTCAGATTCTAAGGGGTCTGGCTATCCAGTTTGCTCCCAGGGATCTCTATTCCACCTTCCTAGTGCTGAGATTACAAGCACTCACCACACCTCCCCAGCTTCTCCGTGAGTTGTGGAGATCTGAACTCTAGTCCTCCCAATTGCTCAGCAAGCTCTTCACCCTTTGAGCCCTCTCCCTAATACCTAAGCAATGGACTCTTTATTCCCACTTACATCCCATTTACAGATGAAGAAACAGACTCACATGAAAGAGCAAGCATTTGTCCCAAATCACCCAGTTAATTAGTGGCAGACAAAGAACTCAAAGCCAGCCTTTACCTATCCTCCTGGCATCCCTTCCTACCTCCCATCTGGACCCCTCTGATTCTCAGTGCTAGACTACGTTTAGATCTCAACAAGCCCTACAAGACCAGGCTCAAGTTAACTATTCAATAGCATTAGTACAGCTCTATCCCATTTCCTAAAATCCACCATTCCTCCCTTTAGCCAGCAGTGAACTTTCAACATCACCTCTCCTGTACCAACCTGAAACCGAATTTGTTTCTTCTGTGTGTATTACCTTGTGTCAGTGTGAGCACTTTCATAGGAAGACTGCTTTCTCCACAGAATTATCTCTGGCACCTGGCATTCCAACAGGCACATATGAATTACCCACTAAAAATTTGAGGTTGATTTAGTGAATGAAATTTGAGGTTGATTTAGTGAATGAAATCATCAGCCAACTAACCAACCAATTCTGGGTACTTTGGTTTTCTGTTCTGAGTCCCTTTTCCCAGCAGCTTCCTTTCCTGAATTTGGATGTTCCTCCCCACAGGTGGCTTCTCTACCAATCTGTTGTTGTGGAGAGAGGCCAAGTGTATTGCTTTCAACTGCAACCTACCTAGTAACACCAATTGTCCTCTCTCTTTCTCTCTTTCTCTCTCTCTCTCTCTCTCTCTCTCTCTCTCTCTCTCTCTCTCTCTCTCTCTCTCTCTCTCTCTCTTAATTGCTAGGTTAATCACACCCTCCAAAAGTTTCCACCCACAACAAAGGGCATGTTCTTATTCTGCAATCACCAAGGAAACAGGAATCAGCTGAAGGGAGAGGAAAAAAAAAAACAGAATCCTGTGGCCCTCAGGACCTGGCCTAATGGTTGTATTTTTTCAGAACATTTGAGTCTAAGTCAAATCAGATGGGAAAAAAACCCTTGAACAAAATCTCAACTACTCACCAAGTCTATGAAGCAAATAAGAGTAGGCTATGGTTGACTTTCTCATTATGCCTCCTCTATCCTGTAAAGCGACTGTTATCATACCAGTGTCCAGAGAGGGAGTGAGGCTCAGTTGAGAAATATGCCAGTCTGACAGAACCTCAGAGCACAGAGCCAGGCTCACTCCTCATCATTGTATGAGTCACATCCATAATGCACACACCATTGCCCCCTTGTTTATGCCTGACCCCGGCTCCCGACTTACAGCAATATCATGGACATTTCAGAGACAGGGGGCCACCATATGTGGTGTCCCTCTGTGAAAGATTCATTAACTTCCCAGTCATAACAGACTGAGAGGTTCTTCTACTTTATCAGCTACACCTTGCTTCAAATTATGGAAATTTTCCCTTTTGGGCATTTTGGTTCTTTCTGCTTCTCTTACATAAAATACTATATCACTCTCCCTTGTCCATCTCCACATGCAACATTACTTAAATAGTAAGTACAGAAGCAGAAGTACAGAAGAAACAGTTTCTATTTACTGTGGTTTTTATCTGAATGCACTTAGAGCATACTTTATTACATTAACGTAGTTTGGGGCCAACCAACTGAAGAGCATAATATTATCCTTTTAAATGTTCCATTTTTGCTAAGTAGCTTTTTTTCACTTTCAATAAAGATATAACAAAGGCTGTAAGGCCAAAATGCAATGACATTCCCTGACTGGCTCCCATATGGAAACTGGAATATTCCAGATGCTTTCCTGTGTACCAGGTTTACAGAAGCACACCCTTGAACCCCTGGCACCGGAAAAGGAGTGTGGTGCCCAAGACAAGCTGCATGGCTTACTGTCCAGCTTAATGAGCAAACTGCTCCAAGCCTGCATCAGGCTCTGTGCCCCTGAGGTCTTGTGTTCAGCGGCCAGGTAAAGTCACCTCCAGCTCAGAGTGAACAGGTGAAGAACTCAAAGGGGGGATGAACATCTGTCCAGAAAGCTGGTCTAAACCTCACCATCAATGAGTTCTGAGAAACAGAAGATCAAAGAATTAGATTCATAACAAATCTTATATATGGTTATAAATTGATCCTTTCTAAATGCACAGAGGAACCTGGTTCAAAAGTCTTGGTTTATGAAGATACATTTCAATTCCAAGTGATTACAATAAAGAATCATGGCAATTTGGTTTCTAAGTGTTATCAAAATATAAGTGGCAAGTTTATATGGCTCTCATGAATTGGCCCTTTTCCCTAGAATATGCTAAATAGAGACAACCACTTTGATTGAGACCATGCTTTGAAAAAAAGACCCACCTACAGTATACATTTCAACCATGTGAGTGAGCTAGGTCAACAAGCTGTAATAAACAATGACAAGAGGTTAAAACTACAGTTAATCTAACAGGAGTCCTAAGAAGAGGTGACACTTCCATGGTAAGAACATGCCAATAATGTCACTCTGGGTTTGCTTTCCAGAAGGCAGCTGATACCACAAAGAATCCAAGGGTAGTGCTATACCCAGGATGGATAAATGGCATGAGATATACATGTATGGTATACAGCACATGATCAGAGCAAGCACCATACCACTTCTTCACCAAAACAAGGGCTTCCCATCAATTCTATCCATGCTGAAAGTCAATCCAGGCTATATTCAAATCCTCCCAAATGACTCCCACTTCTGTCTCTGGCAGTCTCAAAGGGATGGGTAAAAGACAGCCCGGCCAGCCAGAGGACTTGGCTTAGGAAAACCACAAAGATGAACTTCAGCCTAAAAGTAAAAGCTGTGTTATCAGTAGAACCAAAACAGTAGCACTGTCCTTGACAACTAGGATGATGGTGGATAAGGCAAAAGGCCCACTGTCACACTTACACAGGGCAACAGGCATGACTGTTTCAGGGCTAGAACCACTGCTGAGCACTGGGCATCCCCTGCTGAAGTAGCTGGCCAAGTCTCTTCACGTGCCCATGACATTCTGTGACTTTCTGTATTGTGATTACCTTGAACTCTGAGATTCTCAAGTTATGGGCATTTCAGTAGATATACTGGTCACTCTTAATTTATCTCTCCTTAATCCAATTTTCCTCACACAGAACCACAAACCTCCCCAATGCTCCTCAGATCCAAGGAGGCTGTGAAACACAACACACAGCTAGATGAATTATGTCAGAAATGAGACAACTCATCACGATGGGCTGCAGATTCCAAGTCAATATTGCATGAGGGTTGGGCTAGAACACTCCTACAAATCTGCTTGGCCCCAACACTGGAGTTGCCTGGCTAGCAGAAAGCAGCGACTAGATCTTTATGTCTCAGTCTGCTCACACTAGACCCTTCAAAGGCATTATAGTGGGACAGCACACACACCTCCAACCTGCAGAGATGAGGCAAGTGTCATCAGTGGCTGCCACTCTGCTACCATCCTGGGAAATTTCACTGTTATTTTCATCTGAGAGCTGAGAAAAACTAAAATTAATGAAGTGAGTATATCACCACAGGACTAGAGAGAATAAAAGCAACAAAGAAGGAGATGTAAGTATTCCCCAATACCCCCTGACATACTATCTCCAAATGGAGTTATATTAAGCACCTCCTTTTAGCTTCTCATTTGTATTTTAGTACAACAAGATCTTGATGCTGCCCAACAGCTGATGCTAGCCTCAAACCCCTCCCACCTCAGTGTCCCTAGTACTGAGATAACAGACATGTCCCACTACCCCCAACTCTGTGGTCTGTCTTTGAGACAGTTAGCAACATGGGAATTAGCCTACACAGTCCTGATGGAGATGAGTTGATTCACACCAGTTTCCCAGTGCCCATGAGAACCAAAGTGAATGGGCCTTTAACATCATCTTTTACTACTTTTCTAGGAAAGTGCTCCTTCCAGACACATGACCCCCATATAGTCTCTCACTCAGCAACTGAGGAAGATCCTAGGCACTCAGCTCTTTCCCTCATGACCCGTTCTTTCACCTTCTTCAAGTGTTCAGTCATCTCCATGAATTCCTACTTCAAAAAGCAAGCTCAGGCTGAGAAGTGGTTCAGGAGGTAAAAATGCTCGCTGCCTAAGCCTGTCAGACTTAGATCACCAGAACCCACATATACAAATCAGATGAGGTGGCACACATCCGTAATCCAACACTCCTCTACAAGTGGGGAGGCAGACAAAAGAGCTCAAGGGTTAGCTATCCTGGAATGTAAGCATGGCAGAAACAAGAGGGACTCTGACTAACGAGGTGGAAAAAGAAAACAGACTCTTCAAAAGTTGTTCGCTGACCTCCACATAAGAGTCATGACACACACACACACACACACACACACACACACACACACACACACACACACATACTTTAAAAAATATTTTTTATGTTAATACATTATCTTTCTGTGTGGTATTTCACTATAAAGAAGGTATGTTCTCTTTGTTTTATGCAATACTGTCTTCCCCCAAGCAGATTATGAGCTTCTCAGGGACAGGGCCAAAAATCACTTCATCCACCAAAGAACCCAAAGTGCTTAGGGCAAGTCTCACATCAAGTGATGCTCAACAAACAGCTGTGAAATAACTCAATTAAAAAGGAAAAACTAAAAGAAAATCTAAGTCTACAACAGGTTGGTCACAGGTGGCCATACTACATCAGAGTGTCATCCAAAGCCATTCAGTCTACTCCCTCACTAATTCATCATAGTTGAACTGTCCTCTCTTTCTCTCCGGGCTGCTAGAAACACAAGATTTGGAAGCAATTGTGTATTTACAAAGGTTTCCCTGCATTGCTGTATGTCACATTTTTTCCCTGGTAGCATTAAAGAAAGTGCATTTTGTACAGGGCTATCCTGGGGATGAGTCAACCTGGAGGAGCTGCCTACTTATCAAGCTCCACATGCCTTCTGAGGGCTATGCATCATGCCAACTCCAGCAAAAGGCTACCCTGGAGAGGCCTGTACCACTACCAAGCCCTGTACGTTTGGCTAGAATGTCACAACTATGCGGGAAATCAGTAGGAGACTAGGCAAGGCCAGATTGGGAGGCCCTGAAAGGCCACATGCCACCATCCTGCAGAGTTGGCAGAGTCTCGAGGTCATGGCTTACACTGCAGGCTGACAACACAGCCTTTCATCTGCTGGCCCAAGAAGGGAAGTCCACACCTACTGCAAATCACTGTCTTACTGGCACACAGTCACGGACTCCAAAGTCAACCTTCCTAGAACAATATCAGGCAACTGGAGGCTTCTGAATGCTCAAATTGCCCTCTCCCCATTCTCTGAAGCCCAAAATCCCTGCCAAGCACAAAGGCAATATCATCTGAGCCTTCCTGGCACCAGTAGTACATGGATTGTGAGGCTTTCTGTAAGAGAAAAACTTTTTTTTTCAAAAAATAAGCATAGGTAACACCTTTAGAGAAATACAAATGATAGCTGTGGTTTGTGAGTGTGAACTCGGCAGGTTTAGTTTGGGTTTGGTTTTTGTTCTTACTGTTGCTGCTTTAGGCAGTGTGAGTGATTAAACCCAGGGCCTTGCACAAGTCAAGCAATCACTCTCTCTACCACTGATATCTACAATTTCCTTTCTAAAGGGTCACTTAGAGTGACAAGAGTTCACATCCCCTTTATTACTGAGCTCTTCCCACAAATTTTCACTCCATATCTACAAAACCCTCTCAATGACCATGCTAATATCCCAATTTTATAAAAAGGAAACTAAACTCCAAAGTGGCTTAGTGGATGTTTACGCACTATCCTTTCTTCCAACTTCTTCCCTCTGAGTTTGAGGCCTAATGAGACAGTTCATTACTTGGTCACCCTATAAAATACTGCACAGAAACAAAAGGAAGCAGACTGTCATCCGCCTATACAAAACGAGGAGGATCCTTGGGGAGAGCAGGAATCTTCACCCAGGCTTCTTGTCCTCACTCCATACATATAAAGGCACAGAGGAAGAAGACATAGAGGGACACCCTGTGGCTGTTGGGCTTTCCCTTCTCCTAAGAATAAAGTAAGAAAGGACCCCAGGGCAATTGTTTAACTCACAATTATCCTAAAGCTCTGATTAAACATATATTCCCATTTTGCCCATGGAGAAACTAAGGCTGAGATTATATGTAACCCATTCAAATCCAAGGAAGCAAGCCACACATGCTTTCAAACTTAGGGTTGCCTGGCTTAAAGAGTCTTCCATAGGCCACACCAGGCTCTAAGACTTCAGCCCAGACCACTAGATACCAAGGCAATGACTCACTGGTTCACCCAGTATAACTATTCACATGAATGACTAAGAAACTACATTGATTTTACATAAGATCCAAATGCCAGTTTTAAAAAATTAAATAAAAATAAATTAACCTGGAAGTCCCAGAGAACGTGAAGAAGCCCAAAGAAAAACACTGTTTTGAGTCAAAATATTCAACATCTTCAAAAACCCCTTCCTGTGGCTTTTATGACTAATTCCATTTCTTTTCCAATCTAAGGAATGACACATGCATGGTGGATAAGTATCTAACAAGATGTGATCACATGCAGTGTCTATGTCACAGACAGTGGTGAGGATATAGTTAGCATGTACGGTCCTAAATACCTACAAAGAACCTTCACATGAATCCTCACACAATACTCCCTAGAGTCTAAAATAACATCACCCACTTTACAAATAAGGAGATGCATATGGTCTGTCCAGTAGCTTAAAGTTGCTCCCAAAGTCACATCAAGTGCCTGACCAGGTCTGCCTGGTCTTAAAGCCCACACCTCACTCCCACAGAAAAACCCTGTTGCATAACTCTGTCCTGACATGGCATCATTGTTGCCTTGCTTAAATCTCTGCAGCTGTGACTTCCTGCAATAAGATCTTCACAAGATTGGTCTTTCCAATCTTGTGTATTTCCTTATGGAATAGGGAGCAGAGTCCTCACAAGGTAAACAAGGCCTCTTCCCTCTCAGTGGATCTACAAGCCACTAACAACTGCTGAAAAGAGATTCTTTGTTGGTGGCACAGCTGCCCATAAACTGCCCATGCCTCAGGATGTAACCCCAACTCCAGTGAGACTCACAGTTCACCAAACTAGACTTTTGTGAAAAGGTTTCTTTGGTCTGCTGTTGTCCTCTCTATCTGCGGTGAACAGAAATACACTCCCAAGGAAAAGTCACACAATGAACATATCCTGGGAACCATGAGAATCAACAGGTGACACCTGCTTTGCAAATTCTTACCACATTCCCCTCAAAAGCACCACTGCTCTGCTTTAATTACAGGAGCTGCTCCCAAACACCCTCACTGAATATAAATGAAAAGTGTTCGCATTCAGCTGCATTGTCTTTGGTTTTATTCTCGCATTGGCAAGTGCAGCTGTCTTGACAATTTTTGTGGCAAAGGTCCAGGAATCCAGCTCCCTCCTGGGCTAGGCAGACTTTTGTGCCTAGCATTCCTCGGCTCCACTTGTGACATCTTTTTCACTGAGAGAAAAGAAGGCAAATCTTCTGCAGTCCACTCATTCTTAAGTTTGAGATTTGGGAGATGGATTAACTTGTGCTGGAAAACCATGCATGTTGGTATCCTTAAATAATCCCTCTTTTTTTTTTTTTTTTTTTTTTCTTGCCCTCTGAAGCCTTAACACAGGGTAAATAAGGCTTCTGGGGGGTGGGGGGGCCTCATTCAGTCCACTAACATTCAGACCACTAAATGAGAGCAGAGAACATGGGAGGCAAGCCCTGGATCTGGTGTCTGCAAGGGACCTTATAATGCTCATGGGCAAGGAGAAAAGGAGACCTAAATGGAGTAGTGTGTGCTTATGTATGGCATGTAGTATGTATATGTGCAGGTATATATGCCTGTGTGCATACATGAAGAGTCCAGAGGAAGAAGATTGGTGTCTTCCTCTATCACTCTGCACCTTACTGTCTTGGAAAAGTCTCTCACTGAACTAGAAGCTCATCTCATGCGGTAGGCTGGCTGGCCAATGAGCTCTGGGGATTGACTTGCCTACATTCCTCAATATTGGGGTTATAGGTACATGCAGCCATGACGATTTGTTACATGGGTGCTGGGGATTTCAATTCAAGTCACCCTAATTTGCAGACCAAGCACCCTTACCTACTAAGCAATCTCCCCAGCCTCAATTTTGCTTTTCTTTTATATCATTACTACAGGCAGATGCAAACAGCTATGTTTGCTACAAAGGGATAGGGCTTTTGGATAAGGGCTTGAAAGAAGAATGACATGGGAGTAGGAGGTGGTAGGCTCATTTATTTGAGGTTTCCTGGATGCTTCAAAATCTGGCCCAGTAAATGCCACATGGTTCAGGAAAGCTGAAGGGTCGCTGGCCCTGTGGACTGGGTACCTTCAGTACAGAGGGATGAGAAACACATGCGCAAATATACATGACCAGCCACATCAATACTAACATGGAAGACCCAGGTTTTTCACCAGGCTACAACTCTGTCAAACCCAGCTGACAGAGTCCCTCCTGCTTAACAGATTTGCTCTTTTTTTTTGTTTTGTTTTCATTTTTTGAGTATCTATTGTCTGCAAGGTACCATACTATATACCAGCATCATGAGAATGAACTGTAAGGATGCCAACAACAGGAAGTGAAGGTGCAGAAAAAAGAATGAAACTTTTGCATCTACACTGCATAACTTTAGCAAGTAGCCTTCTGGCCTTCTCTAGATTGCTTAATTTCTGCAAAACACAATCAACATTAGTATCCACAGCTTGTTCCATGATAATGCTTTCATGAGATCATACCTATAAAATGCACAGCAAACATATGTCTGATAAAAATATGCATTGAGTTCTTCTTTGTGAGAAGCTGATTATCAGAGGAGGTTGCTGCTCTCTGACATCAGCTTTAATTCAAGAATCTTTCTTTGGTCCAGTGAAAGCAAAGTCACTGGATACTTAATGGGAAATCAGCATTGATGTTCTGGCTTTGATGAGAAATCTACTTTGAAATGGTTCATTTTAACCTCATCAATACTAGTCTATTCTGGACTTTGAGAGCACAATCTGAATGCAGCTTCTCCAAAGCCCATCCAGGCCATGAAGTCTTCTCTGATCATTCCACAGCAGCCTCCCTCCTGAAACCCTTTACTGAGTCCTTTCATAGGGTACTCAGCACCTTCTCTACACTATAGGACAGTTAATTATGTCATCTTTGAAGGGACACTAGCCCCCTGGAGCATGTGGCTCTGGCAGGGCTTGTCCTTTTCCCCCATTCCTTCTGCCTTGCTAAAAAAAAAAAAAAAAAAAGTGAGATCACATTCCTAAAGCTAGCCACCAAGGTCTATTTCCTTATTTGGCCACTTCCTCCTCCTGAGGCTGACTACCAAAGTCCAGCAATCAAAAGCCCCCTTTGGTCTACCTAATTAACATGCCCAGCTAAAATTAAAAAACCTCATCCTAACACAGGGTTTCCCCTTTACCTTTATAAACCACCATTTGCCTACGTGCCCCAGGTCTGTCTCCTTTGTTCCTCTGGGACAAATACCCCATCCCCCTTGCCCGTATCCCCTTCGCCTTTTCCATTGCCTTTACCACTCCTTTCCATCTCCTTTACTACCACATCCTACCCCATTCTAACACAGAACTTCCCTCCCCCTCCTCTTAAAAATTACAACTACAAGGTCAATTTGCTGCTTTTCTGCCTGAGTCAGAAAGCAGCTACTTTAACTTTTCTTCCCTGCTTAATAAAGGATCACTCCATGAAAACAGGTGTTTGGGTGTGGTTTGTGCCTAATCCAGGATGCGAAAGGGATCCCCCACTGTGCAGGAGTCCCCTCCAATCTTGACCCTTCCAACACCACCAATAAACTCCAAGACTTGTTCCAAGCAGGCCCATCATCACATCATATATATCATCATATCAATACTCATTGCACCAAATGCTGACTAAACAGTGATGTCTTTAGACAACAGTCATCTCTTCACTCACACACATACATGGCTGGAATGAAACTCAGCTGATGAGCAGATCTGACTTCTCACTGGTGCAGCCAAAGGTGGCTCTATGCCTCCTATTCCTCCGACCAGAAGGATAGCAGAGCACATTCTTCTCATAATAAACACAAATACTTACCAGGAAATAGAAACACTGGGGTCTTGCAAAGTACAAACTTAGGACTAGAACCTCCACTCCCACCTATGAGTCAAAGCCAAATACAATGGTAAAGGCCAAAGTCAAAAGTTAAGGAACCTGGGCAGAAATTCAGAAAAGCATAGAGGATTGAGACCATGTATGCAAATTGCTTATGCCATGAACCTCCTAGGCACCTCATACATACAAAATGATCATTAGGCCCTGAATAAATGAACAAATGAAGGAAGGAATGAAGACTGAGTACTCTTCAGAGCCATGTCAGAACACATGCCAATTTCACCAGCAGCTACTGTGACTCCTAAGTACAGTGTGCCAGAAGCACTCTCGTTAAGTATTAGTTTGCTGCATCCCTAGGCTCCATGGTACTTTAACTAAAGAGGAGGTTATTCAAAACCTTGTATGTTCATACTGTTATTTTTTTCATGGATCTCTGATTATGAATAAATCAATATTCCCACTCATGCCAGGATCTCTTTACATGCATACCATCACCTCTGCACCAAAAAAGGGGGAGGTGATTTGCATAAGAGGGAGAAGGGAAGGGAAGGGATTAGAGGGGGTACTGTGAAGAGGTGAATTTGCATCCAATCTACAGTGGTTAATTTTCCCTTTAACTACCTAGCTGAGACTAAAGGTGTCAGCAGCAACACATTAAAGTCTATGAACTTATGAGATGATGCATTATTGAAGCCACAGCAGGGAAAAGGGCTCAGTTTAGAACACATAAAAGCTAGTCTGCAGAAGCATCATTTTCTCCATTACAAGGTAAAGGCTAAAAAAAAAAGAAAGAAAGGAGAAAGGAATATATTTTAATTAGATATGAAGACACCTGCTCCAAAAGGGTAGTAAAATCACATTATGCCATACTGAGGATCCCAGGAATGCTCGCAGTTCTTTCTGGAACTCAACCTAAGTTGAATCTTAGCTTATTCCATTTCCCACTGTGGATCCTGCTGATACCAGAGACATGCCACCATTTATTCATCCACTCCTTAAATATGTATTGAGACACAAGATAGGAAAACAGAAGCCTATCATCAGCTTACATTCATGTAAATTACACAGCACATTAGCAGTGATGCCACAAGCAGAAGAAAAAAATATGCAGGCTAAAGGTGGCGGGAGCAGTTAACAGAAGCATACTTTTAAACAGGGTGATAATCGCCAAATGTTTCACATCTCTAAGGCACTTTAGATTCTCTGCACTTCCACTTTCAAAGAATGCTCAAGTAGATCACTAAATTAAGTTATACAGAGCACCAAACCATCACACCATTCACTCTAGCAGACACAAAGTGATGCCCCTCCTATAGGGGCATCTGTTGTTTGGTACCTTCTCTAGAAAGCCAAAAGCCTCAGATTAACCATGAACTAGAAGAACTAGAAGCAATGGCTAAAGGCAGTTTGTGCAGCACAAGCATCTAGATTTCTTGTGAAGGCATGTTTGATACACATCTCAGCCCCACAAGTACTCCTGTCCCCTTTGCAGCTGTGTTGAGGAGGAAGTGGAGAGACCACAGTGAAGGTTTAGGGGTCTACTGAGTCCACAGGGAGGCTAAGAGCCTTCCCATCTGCGTTTCCAGATCCAATTCCTGTGGGCCTGGACCATGCCAGTCTAAGGCTAAATGTAGTTGTTATCGTCAGACCACACCCTCAACCAAAGCTCTGTTTTATCCTCAACCTCCCACATATAGAAGCCATTCTTCCCAGTGTTCTGCAGCAAGCTAAACACCTCCATACCTGAGGTGTGGGGACCCCAGTGGCGAAGACACACACAGTTCAGATGAACCTTGACTTGTAGGATAGAACACAAGCATCAGCAGACATTCAAGCTTCCTAACTTCCAGCAGATAGCCAGGACAAAAGCCACTGTAATTCTTAAAATTCAGCACCAGGGCAGCTCACTCTACCCAAAGCTTGTGCACCTACTTCCCTGGTCCCCTAGCATTATTTCAGTGTTGGATTTCTATAGCCCATGTGGTTCCACTGTGATCAATCAGGAAGGGATTTTTAGAAACCCCCTAGGCAGCCTCCATGAACTACATACAGCTCCACCTTCCAAGTAAAG
Source organism: Peromyscus maniculatus bairdii (assembly GCF_049852395.1). Taxonomy (NCBI): domain Eukaryota; kingdom Metazoa; phylum Chordata; class Mammalia; order Rodentia; family Cricetidae; genus Peromyscus; species Peromyscus maniculatus. Next base: position 33,608,910 of record NC_134856.1, on the reverse strand, counting down.
CTGAGGCAGAGGACCTGAAAGCACTACTCCCTTTGGAGGCACTAAGCCCATCCAAGTGAGAACATGGCTGGGAGTTCCAATCCCGGCCACATACATGCACTGTGCATGAAAACAAGCCCCAGTGCATCGCAGTGTGCCTCTCTGTACATCAGGTACCTTGACACCCACTCATCAGGTTGCTGTGAAGACACAATGAGAATCATTAATCAAGAAGTTGACATATTGCAGTTGCTCCAAAAATAATAGCAGCTCTTTTTAATTTACTGCATGGGAGTCAGTCCAATGAGAGCTTATACACTGAGCTAGATTTTATAGGACACTTCAGCAGTTTATAGGAACCAGCAAATAGGACACAATGTTTTAAATTAAAGTCATCCCAGCAAATATGATCATCAAAATTTTGTATTACATCACAATAAAAAGGCAAGATACAGGGATATCAGCAGAAAAAGGTTAGGGAAGTAAGTTCACCTGCCAGAGGTAAGTAGGTAAAACTGGGCACCAGTATCTCTAAGCACATAAGTCAGAAAGGAGAAGAGGACAGGAAGGGAATAGGAGGGATGATTCACTCTAACCATGATTACATCTAAGTATACATAGAAAATGGAAAAGTAGGAGATTCATCCTTTTCCTCTGTTGCCAACACCTGAACAGGAAAAGATGTAGACCTGAGGTGACCAGGGTAGAGAGCCAGGATGGAGTCAATTCAGGCTCTGCATTAGTGAGTTGTTGCTGCACAGCAAGCTATCATCAGCCCGCAGCTCAGAGCAGCAGACCTGTGTGATCTCAGCTTTTGCAATTCTGGCATGAATCTGGCCACAGCATAACAGGTCCTCAGGGCATCAACGTGCAAGGCTGCAATAGGTCACCAGGTAGTGTTCTTGTGCATGGAGCCTCTATTGAAAATCTACCCATAAGCTCATCTGGGTGTCCATTCATTTCCTTGTACCTGAGGGACCTGCCTGCTTGCTGGTTGATACGTAGGGTTATCTTCAGCCCCTGAACCAACCGAAGTTCTTTGCTGTGTGTACTCCAATGTGTGGTAATGTGGCAACTTCATCAAGGCAGCAATAGTCTCATGTAAGACTAAACAGAATGTAACAGAATGAGATCCCAAAAGTGCCCTTCCTGTCCCTCTGCCATTGACTATTGCTTATGAACAGGCCAAGTTTCTTGTACACAGGTAAGATTTATCTAGAAGGCCCCCAGGGTATCCATCTCCTGGTATTACAATCAGGCTCTGTTGCACTGTTTGAAATTTCTGGAATTAGATACTTTTTCTTTTAGTTTTCAGATGAAAGTTGGGCAATGGGGCTTAAGTGTGAGAAGCAACACATCGAAAGTGCCTTCCTGCCAGCCAGCTCTGATGACAGACCAGGCAGAGTTCCCCGGTGAGAAGAAATCTGGGTTTAGCGCACCGCTTTCCCAGCCATCACCCTGAGTCTCCATCAGGACCTACACAGGTTAGAGGCAGAAGACCCCTGCAAAGCCTTTACCTCCCTTCCCCAAAAGCACATGAAGAAGAACAAAGAAAACCTGGCTGGACACACCACATTGGCAAAGCAGGATGCTGCCAGCATTTTACCCCCACTTCTCTGCTTTATTTTGCTTACCCCCAAAAGCTGCAAACAGTAAAAACTCTCACTGGTGATATATGAAGTTGAAATCCCACATGCCAGGTGGGATAGCGGCTCTTTCCTTCACCATTTTAATGGATGCAGCTTAGCAGGATTGAGTGTATTCTGCTCTTACACAACTATCCATCTCAGAACTTTATGTCCACCAGCTGAAACTGTATGCCTTCTGCTGCTGTCCCAAAGCAGCACAAAGTGACAGAGAGGAAAGCTGGGCCTTAGAAACCATAATGAGTAAAAGGCAGGACAGAGAGGCATGATGAAAACATGCAGGGAAGCAGAGAAGCCCTTATCTGAGTCCATCTTATCTTTGCAGTGAAGGTGAAATCCCAGGGTGAATGCCAACCAATGCACAGACAGCTGAATAGTGGTGCTTTATTACGGAGCCTAAGTGACTGCAAACAGGCCATTATCAAATCTCTTTGGTGACAAAGCTCTGTGTTGAAGGGACAAATAAAAATAAGTACATTAAGCATAATAAATCACAGGGACCTGTCATTGAGGCCCATTATCCCTGGGGCATTACTGGGCTGTTTTCCTATGGGCTTTCAGCTATTGGATCCCAGTTTATTCCTCGTTGTTTTAATATTTCATCCATTACTCTCTGCACCATGAAGAGCCTGCTGTTTCTCTGCACTTCTGGGTGGCAAGGGCATAATTTATTTTATGATTTGCGGAGGAGGGTGTCTGGTTTTTCCATCTTTAAAGGATGCCTTCAATAATCATAGCAACAAGACCCTAATTTAAAACACAAGACCTGGTCCTGTCTTTCCTTCCAGCATTGATGTGACCACCGCTGTAGCAACTCAAAGGCACTCAATAGGAGGGATCTGTAGTTTCTTTGGGGGACAGCATGTGAAAAAAAATGTAAGTCTTGCTTCAAAGAGTCACTAAATCATGATAAAGGTGGCCTGGGCTGGAGAGAGTCAGCAAGCAGCTGGAACTCCAGAGCGGAGGTTTTACTACTCCACTGGTGTGACCTTGGACAAGTTCCTTGATTTTTCTGGACCTAGAGTAAAAAGTATAAAACCGTAAGTGTTTTATGGGTTGTTTTATTGTCTACACAATAATCCAGCTGATCCACATTTCTCTTTGAAGCCCTAGAAACTCCTATCTTTCAATGAGACACAGAGGAAATATGAAGCACTTTGATGACAACACTTCTATTTCCTCCTTTCTCCCCACTGGAGAATGCATCTGAAGAGAAAAATCATGCAATGGCCCAAAACTTGTGCCACTAGCTCCTTCCCTTACCCAAGCAGGAACCTTCTTCTCCCTGCCCTCTCATTCTGTGAGGTAATAATTTCTAGGACACCTCATTGTAAATCCAGGCAAGTCCTCTGCTAATATTATCCATCAGGAAGTAAGGAGAAGGACAAGTGCTTAAAGGAGAGCTATGCCAGGCCAGATCACCACAGTGGAGGCTGTTAGAGTCTTCCCCATCAGAAATGAACAAGACAGCAAATTCCCTCAGCTCTTCTGCAAGATGGCTGCCGACTACTGCATGCAGTGAAGAGACATCAATAGTCCTTTCAGGCATCCCCATTTCAATTACCGAATCTAAATCTCCCCATGAAAAGAACACTTCTTGCAATGTAACGCTTCCAAGTGTGGCACTATGTGAGGCCACCGTATAACAAAATTGATCCCAGAACTTCATCGTCCATCTAAGAGGCAGTGACATAAAACCTGCCAGCTGACATTACCCAACTATCAAAATACTCCATAAAGGACTCAAATTCAGAAAAGGAAAGAAAAAAGTTACAAGCTTTCCTGCGTTAGAAATAGAGCTGGGTTTTACGGATCATCAAAGCTCATTGAGCAGCCTCTTGGGAGTGGAATAAAGATTCTGTCTAGCCAAGCGATGCCTCTGGCTTTGCAAAATTTGGTGTAACAGCCCAATAAATACCAAGTGGAGTTAGATATATGGTAGTTTTTAAGTCCAGAACTGCAGGTGGCGAGTGACAAAAGAAGTGACTTTGCCTGGAATCATAAGAGTTAGGAACAGTCCAACCTGGTCATGATAAACCATGCCTCCCTGAGTAAGTGTTCCATGTAGAGGGTGGGGATGTACAATGCTGGCACATTGCACATGGCCAACAATTACAGGTCACTGAGAGAATGAAGGGAGGAATAAGTCTGGGCAAAGTGACATTAATTACTGTGGCCCTCAGAAATGTTAATCCAATGATGAAAATTAAGATAGGATCTATTTAACAATGAAGTGAGATTTCTGCAGCAGTTTAAGTATCTTAAAAAAAAAAAAAAAAAAAAAAGGACTAGATATAGTAGCACATGCCTGAAATACAGGCATTTGGTTGGAGAAGTAAAAAGATGGTCAGTTCAAGGCTGACCTGGGCTACACAGCAAGACACTGTCTCAAAAACAGCTACAAAACAAAACACAAAGTCAAGATGTGCTTACCTCTGACATTTGTATTACAATGGAAGCTAAAAGAAGCCAAAGCCCCACCCACCTCCTTATATTGTCAGTGTGAAGGTTTCCAGAATTGTATTTGGTTTGTTTGTGGCTTTTACCCGTGGCCATTACAAGTGATTAGAAGAGGCCAGAAAAAAAGAAAAAACTTCTTAGCCTCTGCCCTAAATGAAGCACTTTTAAATACCAAAACCTAAATTATAAAAACAAATTAATAAAAGTAGAATGCACCCCCATACTATGCTTTCCACAAAAGGTTCAAGAGCTAGGATGTATACCTCAGGATCCAAACCAATTTACACCAGTGGCAGCAGTCAGTTCACATCCAATTCAGACAAAGCAGACAACCAGCCATCCATAAGTCTAAGACTGTAGCGCCCACCACAGTGATGTGACCCTCTCAGTCCAGGAATTCTCTGAATTCCTACCTAGCATGCAACTTTAGTCAAAATTCATACTTTACTTCTCAGTGTACTTTTAATTTAAAAAACTCAGAGATTGTCATGGGTAAGATTTAGCATGGGGCACTGTACCATCACCCTGGTCATACATACAGATGCTCCTTTACCTATACTACGCTTATGTCCCAATAAATCTATTGTAAAAAAGAAAATAAGGTATGCCATACACCTAGCCTACCAAACTCAGCAGTGTACTACACTTCAGAGCACAGGTAGTTTACCACTCTGGTGTATGAAGTCGAGAGGATTACAGGTTTTATTGTGTCATATTTACTGCTTCTAGAAGATATGCTGGAGCCCTAACCCCCAATATCTTAGAAAGAATTCTTTAAGAATAAGGCCTTCATGGAAGTGATCGAATTAAGATGAGGTTATTAGTGTGAGCCCTAACCACACAGCTGGTACCAGTACAAAAAGGAAAATTGTGAGGCTGAGAGATGGCTCGGTGAGTAAAACACTTAACTCACAAGCCTGAGTACCAGAGTTCAGAGCCCCAGTACCGGCATAAATGCAGAGCAGGTGTGGTAGCCTACTTGTAAACAAAGCACTGTGGAGGCAGGGAATTACCAGAGCAAGCTGGCTAGCCAGCCCATGAGTTCTGGATTCAACTGAGTGATCCTACCTCAATATATCATGTGGAGAGCAATAGAGAAAGACACCGTATATCAACCTCTGACCCTACATGCAAACATGTGCATGAACACACATATACCCCTTGATACCCAGTCTGATTCTCTCAGGAACTGAAATGCTTTACACCCAGACAGCCTCTAAGCAAGACGTGATAAGTATATTTTGAGTACATCTTGTAGCAATGATCTTTCTAGAGCATAAAGCTTAGAAATTTTTTAGATGACAGGTAAGCAAAATTAAAATGGGGGGGGGGGTTAGTGTTAACACAGAAAAACTACAACTTGACAAGACAAAGCCTACCGCCACATCTCCTCATCTGATGCTCCATTACCAACCCAGACAGACCAGACAATGAGCACACGGCAATTAAATCAACAGTTAACACACAAGCAAGAAGAGTAACAATGTCTTGACAAAACAGATAAATGGGCAGGTCTGTCATCTGTCTAGTGTTAAAGATGATGAGCTCAGAGAATACATGAAAATCATTTCAACACAAAAGCAGCCCTTCTGTGATTCGGTCAATTCACTTATGAACCCCTATGTTTGCAAAATGTGGTCCCTAAGACACATAAAACAAGATGACAGGATTGTCACACACCAGCTCTAACACCAGAAGACTCCAGCAGAGCTTTTGGCCACAGAATCTACTACTCCATGCAAAGAGAGGACAGTTGTGATAAGTGCAGGCCATCTCACTGCTACAAAGCTGTATTTTAGGGCAGCCTTTGTAAGCTCATTTTACAAACAAAGACCACCCTTGGGATTTTCTTTGTAATGATAATGGAAATGCTGCAATTCCAACAAAACAGCACTGAGCCTAAGCAGATAATGGTCCTGATCCTTACCACCTCATTCCAAGCACTTTAAGCAACCCACCTGTTTGCTATATGCCTGTCCCCTCTCTATTCCTCAAAAGGAAAAGGTGTTCTCAAACAGCAGCCTGTGAACAAACCATCCCTGGATTGTTTTGTCTATATTGACAGATCAGAATCTGCTAAAAATTTGTGTTTCAAAGTTTGCTGGTCAAATATAACCCATTGGACTGCATTAAACACATTCCTGCTAAGGGCAGTATTATGGCTCCTCATCAAGCTCAAATACTGCAGTCTGAAATCACCCACAGCAAATCAAGATGTGACTGTGTCATCCATAACAGAAGGGCAAATTAGAGCCCTGTAGACAAAGAATGAAGATCATGTAAAAACAAAGGAGGCAGGCCTTGGGAGACACAGTCCTGGCACACTGTGGCCTCAGAACTATTAGAAAATAAATCTCTACACTGATAATGGCACTTTTCCTAGAGAGATGTGATCTAACATCACCCAGAGAGGATACCAGTAACAGATCAAAGAAATTATCCCATCCAAGCTCGTTGTGATGAACCCAAGTTTATTGGGCTCACCATGGCTAAAATTGTTTACAGCTGTAAAACTAACCCCAAAATAGAGCACCACCAAAAGTCCCACCCCTCTGATGACCTCAGAAAAACTGCACCACTGGAATCCCATCCCAGTCAATCTTCTACTGTATGTTGGAGCATCTCCAAAGACCACATACAGCTAGGGAAGGAATGGGCAGGAGGGAGTGACTAGAATCAAAGGAGTGCTCACAGGCCCAATCTTATGAGAGTATCATTGAATATGGGCAATCATCACTGCTTGGATTAAAAGGATAATGGCCAGTTTCCACAATAGTTGTTCAAGTATTCCTACACACCCCCATACAGTATTGTTATGTCATCCCTGACAAACTAATCCACATGGAGTCCACCATTTTTAATGTATCTTTTTTAAAATGTTTAAAGGATAAAACCATATTAAAGAAAAAGAAAACACAAAATGTACTGTATCAAGGATTCTTTGTCCTTTCAACTAAGGTCTTGAAATGACAAATGTAGAGAATGGATGGCAACTCCCACACCATCCTGTCAGTGGGTAAGTAGACATCCCAATATGAGACACTGGTGGCTGGGGCAGTAGAGGAAACACACACAAGAGATAAGCATGGCAGCTTCAAACCTTCAGGTCAGTTTGCCTACAGAACTATGGAAAGCCACTCAAACAGGACTCATCCCCTCTCCCAACCTGCTCCTGGGATGTGATTCACCTACCAGTGTAAGACTATTACTATGGTGAGTTGGGTAAGATGGAAGACAGGCTACAGGAACCCCCAAAGTCATCCCATAGGGAGATCTTGCCTGAGAATGAAGATAGCATAGTAGACAGTAGAGGAAAAGATCAACTGATATACAAGGACACTGAGAACCTGGCTGGCATACCCTGCACCTACCCTGAACTCTCCTGGCCAGGGAATGGACTGCCCTCCCCTATATAAACCTGCCATTGTGACGACACCTATTATTTTTTATCCTTTTTTTTACCTTTTACCCTCCTAGCCTCTTGGTCACTTGGCTCTCCCCTCCCACTTCTCCTTACATGGCCTGGCTTAGGGTCATGTTCACTGTAGACTCTCCCAGATGTCTCTGCTTCTGGCTATGCTCTCCCTCATTCCTACAATAAACCTTCAACTCTACCACACCTAGGAGCAATTATGTCCTCCTTTTATTTCTTTTTCTCATTTACTCTCCACTACCACCTGAAGGCATCAGTATACCCCTTCTACTTCTTGCTAAGGAGCATGCAGTCAGCACAGTTGAGAATGCAAATTCACATCATCCTAGCTACCTTTGCAGGAAAGGGAGACCTTCCAGGTCTAGCAGGAAAATATCACATTACACCACCCCAGTATATACCACAAAATCTAAAACAGCATTATCACCATTTATTGGTCACACATTACTTCTAGGTTTAGGATAAAGCCCAGAATTGACAAAGGGCCTTGGGTCCTGAAGACAGGGAAGCAAGCCCCAGGCTAGTGAGAGAGTCATAACTGTGACAAGATGGCAGCACTCAGCAGAGTACAATACTAATGACATTCAGCACTCAGAACCAGGAAAGCTAGGAAGGACTTCATAAGTTGGTTTCAAATGAGAACTAGAAAGGACCCAGGCAGGAGTGAAGGAAGGAGCTGAGCAGGCAAAGGAAGTAAGTACAGACCTTGTCAGGTTTAGGGAAAACAATCAATAAGTAGGGAAACTGTGGAGTTAGGGATGGGTGGATTATAAGAGGGGAATAAAGGGGAGGAGATGAAGCAACTGTGCTGGAGATGGTTCAGAACAAACTTTGTGTGTCCCATAAGAAAGGTAGATGTTTCCAGTCACTGGCTGTGAGTCAGTGAGGGTAAATCCACAGAACATTCTAGAAAAGTTCTTATTACCCAAAGAGAAGATATAAAAAACTCTCTTTGAGGGAGTAGAACACCCTACTTCCAAAAAAAAAAAAAAAAAAAAAAAGACTCTGCTATCTAGAATGGATTACTCCACCATTATGCAAAGACTGTCCCCACAGCCCACCAGGAAGCTTCATGGAAATCATGAGAGTAGAGGGAAGAGCCCTAACCAGGCTCCTAATTTGAAGCACAGCCTAGAAAGAAAAACTCTGAGCAGTCTGTTCTCAACCCTCTGCAGGTGCCATAGGAGCCACTTGTGAAGAAAAGAATAATTTCTCTATTATATCCCTTATCGAGAAGAATACAAAACCCAGAAAAAGATTGTTCTATGACCCTGCGTCCATTTAAACAAACCTCCAATGAAAGAGGTTCAAGACTAACTTACCAAAGCCCTGTCTCCAACACAACCCAAGGACAAAGTGCTATTTTTAGACTGTGGCTGGGTCACGAATGGCCTTTATTCCAACGAGGTTGCTTTTATGATGAGTAATGATAAGTATCTCCAATGTCAATGTCAAGTTTAAGTTGAGCCAATAATTAAGACAGGTAAAGTTTTCAGAAACATCTGTTAGCCTCTGTCCTATAGCAACAATTCCAGCCAGGGATTTTTAGACAATGCATACTGTTATACTTGAGTGGGTCCTACAGAGGTTCATGTGTCAGAACCTGAATTTCCCAATGTGCCATTGTCAGAAGATGCAGTCTACTGCAAGGCGTTTGGGTCAAAGCGGTATGTATACGTTACTTTCTTCATTGCATCTGCAATGCTTTTGCTAACAGACCCGACCTGATTTCTTCTAAAACTCAAATTTAGGTATTTGTGCTTTTGTCAACCTCACCTGGCCTGACCTACCACTCATGCTTTAAGTACTTCACATCCAAGGGCCTGACTTAAATATTGCCTCTTCCATTGAGTTTTAGAACAACTCCCACTTCTGGTTCCCATGAACACCTTCAGCTTAACACTCACCAACACCAACACCAACACCTCCCTTTATTCAGCCTCAGCAACGCATTTGTATTTTGTGTTGTGCTTCACTCAGCACACATATTTTCCCAGTCTCTCTAGCTCTGTTTCTTAAGGGCAAGAGCAGAAGTCTCTTTTGGCTAAACACATGTCTGTTAAAGGATCTCTAAATGCTAGAAACTTATGGAATGTTCCCATGAATTCTAAGATGGGTGTGCCCAGACCATACAATGAAAGAAATAGAGTAAGAGAACAATGAATGATGACAACACCAGGCAGATGTGAGGGGCTCTGCTCTGGTTTGGGCATTGTCTCCTGTCACTCTGTTGTCTCATCTCAGATTCACTAAGACTCAAATGGAATACCAGCCTCTTTTTTGACCACTTCAGGCTACCAGGCACAGTGCCATTGTGCTTCACCTTTTGTTCCTGCCTTTTTAACATCTACATCCACTTCCTTCCCCTGGTCTAGGACACAGATAAATGATCACTGCACCTCTATTCTTGCACATGGAAGAGGCTGGTGGAGGTTGGCGCCATGAGTGAAGGGAACATTATAAAGACATGGAGTGTCTTTTCCTGCAGTCAGGAAAGACAGATTGTAACCAGAGAGGTAAGAAAGTAAGGGGAAAGTCTAACTCAGTAAAGGAAGTAAGTTGTCTCAAAGTCATCTAAGAAAGAGAGCAAGGATTTGGGAGTCACACAGGCTGAAGGCAGGGAAGCCAAGCCAAGCTCAGCCCTCAGACAACCAGACTGAGGAGACCTAACCACTGAGAGCTGAGTCCTGGTGACCTGGACAAGTGTCAGCTTTGCATCCTTCAAGTGTAAGAATAAGCCCCCACATCTTATGGGGGCTGTAGAGATGAAGTCATTAAAACTGGCTCTAATGGAGGCTGTACTAAAACTGTACTAAGGAAGACTAATTAGATATGAAACAGACTGAAGAAAAGCGTGTGGAAAGACAGGAAGGGAGCTAAGGACAGAGCCTAAAAATGGGGGTGTACAAGAATGGAACCAAAGGCTGATGGTGGAGGACAGGAAGCCTGGACTCTAGTCCCACCTTCCCTGTGGAGAATCCTCCTTACCTCGCTGGCCTCAGTATCCAAGACTCAGGGATGAAAGAGCTGGTCTGAGGGTTCAACTGCCTCTTTCAGGCTGAATGGATGAAGGAGGGTCTAGGGACCCAGCTATCTCCTTCAGAATGAATAGTGTCCCAGCACAGCTGCTCTAATCACAGGGAGGAGCTGTCCATGCTAACTCATGGCCCTGAGGAGACCAGATGAAGCAACTCAAGTCCACACAGATGGGCAAAGACAGGGCAGACATCTACAGGGCAGAGGTCTCTTCCCTGACCTTTTCCCACTGAGGTAGGGTCTCTCCTTTCACTCTTGGAAGTCAGCACTTGATCCTCCGAACACAAAAGCCACAGCCCCATTCAAAGTCGTGCCACAGCCACTGTCATCAGCACTAGAGATGTCAACATTCCCAGTCACTCTAAGGCTTGTACTAAAAATGCTTTAAGACATTTTCAACACATCTTGGCATCTAAATGTGAACCATCTTTAGAGCATATCCATTCTTCTCATTCCAAGTAAGTTAAAATCAGTATATATTCAGTGGAAAGAACACAGGACCCACTCCAGTATGGCACTTGAATTCCATTTTACAAGGCCATTAATGTCCAAGACACAAAGACGAACCTTCGGAGAATTTATTTTGCTGATCTGAAATGTCCATCACTGATTGAAAATGAAAACTCTGTAAAGTGGCTGCATGTAGCCCAAGTTCATCTCAGTTACACCTGGATCTGCTGAAACTTTCCCCCTCCCTGATCACTCCACCTCAACTGTGAAAACTGGGTTACCCTTTCATTCACTAAATAGATCATTCAGTGCCAACACTGTAACTACATACTTTAGTGCAGATCTAGTAAACACCAGTCATCACACTAGAGGTAGAAAAAGAACCTACACCTATCCCCTCTGCCTGTGTCTCCCAAAGAGAACAGTAAATGCCTCTCCCAGATGAGGGACAGTATCTGTCAGCAAAGCTGGTATACATTGTTGGCTTATTAAGGATCCATACAACTGTTCTGGAAACTAGAGGGGGAAGTGAGGGTTTCCAGTTAGCTATCACCTTATTCAAAAAGAAAAAAATACACGTCAATGTGTCTGAAGCAGTAGCTATCACTAACAATAAACACTCAACACCCAATTCCTTTTCAATTAAAAAAAATTAAGAAATGCACACTTCAGCAAATCCCCCTAAATTCTAATGCTACCATGGAGGGCTGGAAATATCAGCCAAGCCCTTCCTTCCCAATTGGCCTTGGTAATTTAGAAAAGAACCCTGTTTAGAGCAAAATTCTCCTAGTAGTCAGGGCTCCATTTCCTTCAGTGTCTGCTGCCTGTCCAAAGCAAAGCCCCATAATGTGACAAGAAAGGCTCAAATTATGGGTGAGACTGTATTTTCCATTCTACCCCAGCCTGTGATTACCTGCAACTCCAAAAATTACCTCTGCAGCCTTAAATGCCTCTATTTCACTCCATTCCTAGAACAAACTCTTTTCTGAGTACTTGACAAGAGATAAAGGTACTTGGGGGTTGGAGACAACACAACCACAAAAACCCTATTAGGACTGTGGCAGTGAAAGAAGTGATAACACACACACACACACACACACACACACACACATACACACACACCGCTTTCATTGTTTTGTTTTGTTTTGTTTTTTCTTTAGAAATTATGAAGTGGGTAAGGGCACCTGCTGCCAAGCCTGATAACCTGTGTTCCATCCCTGGGACCATACACTGGAAGAAGACTCTCAGGAGTTGTTTTCTGACTTCCACATATGTGCCCTAGCACATGCACAAATGAAAACACACCCAATTTAAGAGGAAATTTAAAAAAAAAAAAAAACAGAATCAAAGCTGGAACTATGAAAAGTCAGAATCCTGGGAACACTTAGCTAACTTAGTTACTTGCTCTGTGTGGCTAGTTAGTGAACTTGACCATTTAAATAACTCCTGTTCTTTCTATAACATATTGGGATTCATGGTAGATGAAGTTGGCTATCCAGTGAGACCTGCTAGTTTATGTCTCAAAAGTCTCTGATATTACCTAACAGGTGAGTCTCTTAAAAGTGTCCATCAGGATTGTATTCATAAAATAATTTCAAATACAATAAAGGAGCAGCTATTAAATGGAGGCCCACAATAAATCACTTTGTAAAATAAAAATCCTTTCATAACTCAAACAATTACTTACCTTAAATTACTTGGTTTTAACAAAAGATTTTTATATGCCAAGTTCTCAAATACAGGACTCCCCAATTTAGCTTCAATATTAACATAATCACACAGACCTGCAGATTCACATTGCACTTGAGATTTCTTCTTTCCAATAAGCAGTGTACTTTGTCCAGGGAGACTAGAACCAACTCAAAAACAAGTTGTGGTGCACTCTTCCTGACTGACTTTGGTACTTTCATCTTTACCCAACCTGTCCCCTACAAGGTCAAAGGGAAGAGATTCCTTCTGAAGGCATCAGGCAGAAGACTATAGAAGGGCCAACTGTTGTTTTTATGTACTTCACTTTGAAGCAGTTTAAAACAGTCAACACTGTTTTTGCTTTGTCTTTTTTTTTTTTTTTAAATCACAAAGCTCTTCTTTCTCAAGTAGTGCCTAAGGACTAGTGTTACATTTCAGGGTCAACTCATCTGCACCAAATGCACAAAAATCAAGCAAGCAAGCTTTTACATATGTTCAAGGCCTCGTGTAAAAGGGGTTTTATGAAGTTTGCAACCAAGAACAAAGGCTGACATTCTTCGTAAGCACACCTTTGTATTGGCCAGGTCTCTTCCCATTTCAGAGCAGAAAGCTAAAGCCCTACTTGTCGGTCTAAGCCTTACTACTACTAACTAACTCAGGTTGACCCTTTCCATCTCTGAGTCTCTAAACTGCTAGCTATAAGGTAAGCAATGGCTTACGGACAGATGGTACCCAGAATCTAGAGAACACTAGGCACCTGAGTTGACTTAAGCCATCCTAGGCATGGAAGATGCAAAGCAAACAGACAAGTACCAAGACACATGTAGAGACACACACACAAACACACAAACTACCTCTATTTGGGCTCCTGCTCTTAATTAGATATACATGGTCCTGGAAATTAAAATTGCAACTTTGACTTTCCATTCTTTCTATTATCCCTCAGATAGCATAGCTCCACTGTTGATTCTCTTCCTCACCACATGCAGCCAGTCCTATAAAGTCTATACTAAGAGGGTTTGTTATTAGGTATGCAACCAGCAGCACACAGAAAGCATTAAAAATTGTGTCTAGGGCTGGAGAGACAGCATGGCAGTTAAGAGCACTTGCTGTTCTTGCAGAGAACCTGGGTTCAGTTTCCAGCAATCACAGACAGCTTACAACTGTCTAGAACTCCAATTCCAGTGAATTCAGTGTACTCTTCTGGCACCTAGGGGCACAGGCATGCATACAATATACTTTACATTCAAGCAAAACACTCATACACATAAAGTAAAACTAAATCTTTAAACAAAATTAAACATAAAAACTGTGACTATATTAAACATGCAGACTTTTTTGCTCTTCCATTTACTTTCTAAACATCACATTGTAATAAATATTTATGTACCATTTATATTATAAATAGGTAGGTATTATAAATAATATATAGGTTATAAAACTATATGGGAGGTTAATATAGTTTCTATACAAACACTATACCATTTTATAAAAGGATCTTGGGCATCTATGAAAATTGATATTAAGGGAGAGGGACCTAAGAATCAATCCCCCACAGATACCAACACCAAGGAACAAACTAGAGTTTACCAACACAACACACAAAGGTCTATATGTACAGACATACTCCCATTTTCAGCATTATAAAACTCTTCCAACAACAAAGAAAGTTGAGACTAGAATGGAAATGGTTATAACACTAGAACCTTGTTCTGGTGGAAAACACAGCCATAACTCTATCTGGAACTAAAGCTGACAAAATGAAAATATTCTAACAGAAGGCAGTTTTGCCCTCACCATACTGTATGATGTTAGGTAATTGAGCTCTTTCCCCCACTGCTGTAATTACACAATGAAACCCCAGATGTCATTCACATACACAGAAGTCAGACAAAGGGTTGAGAAGAGATCCTTTCTTTATTTGCATTGCTAATAGCTTTTGAAAGGACAAGAAAAATTCTATATGGAGAACAATGGACATCCAAACATTCGTCTATGTTTAATAACAATATGTGGTAATCAACTAGCATTCTTGGAACTTGCCCAGCAACCAGTTTTGGCCCCCCTTTGATTACACAGAGCATGAGGCTAAAGCACAATCTCTAGTATGGGGCCCTGATAAGTTACTAACTTCCCACAACTCCAAGCTTTCCTTTCCTAGAAATTCTGCTTTTCCAGCTGCCATTCCACATGATGTACAATGGAGTACATGCTGTTCTGTTTCCCTTATTCCCACTAACCTAGGAAATTCAAAGTCATCCTTTGAACACACCTGCACAGTAGTACTCAGTTTGCAGGAGTGGATGGCTGTCTGCTACCCCTGATCAATAATGATCCAAATGAAAGACCTCCATTACCTCCGCATAGTGTAAGGCACTTGTCACAACATTAAGAATCAATCACTACTTGCTAAATTAGAAGTTTTAAATATATATGTATATATACATATATATATATAAGAACACTGAACTCTATTAGAATCTGCCACCTGATTTCTAAATATCAACATCACTATATAAAATACATAAAGACACTATATAAAAGACTATAGCAGTGAAGCCACACCCTTAAACCATCATTGTTCCTGCCTCTCTGAGAACATCCAGCCACAAGACACCTTTACCTCGTTCACCAACCCTACAGAAGGCCAGCATTCTGCCTCAGCTTCCTCTGCCACCTCTGCCAGAGGGCTTCCCTCAAATTCATAAGACTCCCTTCATGCCTTAGGACCATAGCCCAGATGCTCTCAGGTTTTCACTGGTTGTTACTCAATGACAACTGTAACAGCATTTCCCTCGTCCAATCTCTTACCCCTTGGTTATACTGTACCTATGAGAATCAGTCTACAAAGCCTTAATAGGATAAGACTCTATGTTGATCATTTTTCCCAGACCACAATGGCAGTTCTCCTTAAACTACCTACATATGCATTATACTTTTGAGTAAAAGGTTACAGATGCAATCTAACACACCCCAGGGTTCCAGGCAATGAAATAATCTGCAAAATTTTGCAGGTTCCAAAAGAAGTCTAATTCTAGATGCTGAATCAGGCTTAAGACTCCAGCAGGACCTAGATCTTGGTGTAATTTGTCCTTTGGGTGCCAATATTCTGGAATGGGCAGTCTCTTAGACACTTCCATCTTACCTTGTGTTTCTTTCATAAGAGTTGGTTGCTATGCGTAGACCTGGGCCAAAGGGCTTTGTTCTTTAGGAAATATAATTATCTTCTAATTTTGCTGGAAGAATCCCAGACACTAATGATTTAACACTGTTAAAAGTGCAGAAGAGCATCTAAGTCTAATCATGCTGTCAAATGATATGTTACCATCTGTGTAAGGAATGTACTTTTAAGGAGATGACAGCAAGAAACTTTATGGAATTAATTTCAGAGATGTATTGAAGAAGTGTTATTTTTGAGAACTGGGTTATATAGTCCAAAAGTCCCCCTCGTCTCTCAAGAAGGAAGGGCTGGTTATGTAGCTCAGTAGTAGACAGAGCACTTGTTTAGCAAGTATGAGGCCATAAGTTTGAACCTCAGAACTACAAAGGGGACTAGGGGATATTTACAGGTGATGTTAGGGAATTTTAAATTAGTATGACCCAGTGTTAAAAAGGTAAAGTTTACAGGAGACTATCTTCCCAAAACGTATAGCCCTTATATACTTAAAACACTACAACTGAATCTTAGCAGATTTTCCCATAACACTTTGCAGTTATCACCTAAGTTGTCCACATGACACTGTAGATTAAATCAGACTCACCATCCAAATATTTGGAATCCATTCACTAGTGCAAGTACAAATTGGGTACCAAAAAGTTATGATCACGAGTTTTAACAAGAAGCTATGGTTGTTTCTAGCATTGTTCTTGGTCTTTGTGCTGTGGTGGTAGAATAGAAAACTAGTCCCCCCTAGTGTCTTATAGGTGGCTGAAAGATGGAAACATTGGGGGAAGCAGCCTCCTGTCTTTAAGCATTGACTTTAAAGAATAGCTCAGTAACAGAGAACCTAGGAGAACCTTGGAGACCTGGAGAAGAATTCTCATGACCTATGAAAGGATTAAACCTTTGATTTTATTTCTAAGGCTCTTCAAGTTCCAAGTTAAAAGCCAAAGGAATCCACATCCTGTCACATCAAAACAATTAGTCCACAATTCAGACCATTTGCAGGCAGTCTGTGCTGACCCAGACTGGAGGGAATCTCTGTTTTAGAAGCCGCTCTGTCCTACTAGGAGAGTTTGCTGCTTTTTTTTTTTTTTTTTTTTTTTTTTTTTTTTTTTTTGACACTCTGGAGAATCCTGATAGCTTCTGCCTTCTGAATGGAATTCAGGCCCCAGCCAGATAAATGTGTGTTCTCAAGCAATTTTCACTAAGGTAAAAAGCATGCTTCAAAACTAAAGGTACACAAGAGATGTGTGAAACCTTCATACAAGTTTTCCTTTAGTCTTTTTTTTCTCCCCTAGTGAGGCCCCAGCACACTGGTGAGTAATTCATTCATGTCACCCATTTGTGAGAGATGAGAAAAGAAACCACTACGTGTCCTTTCCTAATTTAGAACTTTTCCCTATCTTGAGTCTATCAAAGGGATCCTGAGGTGGGAAGGCAGAAGAGGCAAAGGAGGAACATTAGCCTCAGGTGACTGAATCCACAAGAGAATAAGCACTTTGTGTCCCACCTACGCCAGTACAGGCGTCTGCAATTAGGTGATGTGCCACCTCCACCCCGGCCCACCCTACCCCATGTCCTCTTGAAGGGAGAAAGAGTCTGAGTTCTCTCTTGGGACACTTACATAAGACCCTGTAAAACTTCCTGTGACATTCACGGAAAATCTAAGCTGCTATTTTGCTCCCTCGGGAGATCATTTTAATGGACTGAGTGACAAAATTCACGGATTCGAAATTCAGCAGAAACCTACTCAACCGAGGTACATCAGCACAGGAACAGGAGGAAAAAACTGCATCCCCATTAAACAGGGTCACCCAGGGGATGGACTGGGTGTGCAAAAAACAATCTGTTCCCTCAGACGTGACCCATTTAAAAGCACATTGTTTCGAGGAAGTGCATAGGTTTAATAAATCTCACAAAGGCCAAAACATGACTTGTAGAAAGAACTGTGGTTACACATAGGGAGCATTTCAAAGCGATGAACAGCGTAACTCCATGATACACAAACTTTAGTCATCATCCAACCTCCAGAAGCCATGGCATTCACAGGAAGCTCTGGGTAGACCCTGATTACTACAAGAAGTTTAGTATAACAAGAAACATCAGGTGTTTTGGATGGGTCTTCCTCCTGTGGGTATCCACGCCAACCAACCACTAACCTAAAAAAGCTTCTTGCAAAATGTGGATGCACACCCCCAAAGCTCTCTTCAACCAATTGGAAAGAAAGTTCCTGGGACATCCTATCATGAAAGGCAGGTAGGTGAGCAACGCAGAATGTCGGGAAAGGGTCCCAGTGTGGTGGGAATACAACACTTCCAGATGTTAGAGAACACACACACACCCCACCGCACTACTGCCTACCAACATCCTGTCCGCCTATGAGTCTGTCAGAGCCAGACACAGATTCTGGGGACACCGGACATTTAGAGTCTTCCACCTCCTGCTTTTCCAGGACTCAAAGCCAAGTCAAAAACGGTGTGCCCTCCCTCTTCCCCAGCATCCTAAGCACACCGGGTACCAGCCACAGGTTTGGACAACTTGTCCGGCACTGCTCACCAAAGCGCCTCACGAAGAGGTTCTCTAGGGCTCTTACCTTGGCCTCGACTACCCCCAAGCAGAGGAACACTCCGGAAGAGCTGAATGGCGTGGTGACACTGACGCCTACGAAATGGAGGGGGTCCTGATCGGCATCCCAGCAGGTGCTGTTCTAAACCAACCGTCGTTCCCAAGCGCAGACTTCGGGGCAGCCTTAGGCTCCAAATGCTACAGCAAAGGTCCGTAGCCCCACTAAGCACTAATCCCCTCTTTCTCCTCCTCCTGGAGCTGTTTCACTCCAGGTCTCTACCAAGCCCCGAGCGACTCGCATGGGCAAGGGACTGGGGCTGCCCTGGGTTGGGTCCCCGGAACCAAGCCCAGGAAGAAACGCTGAGCGGCCGCCCGCCCTAGCAGCTCCACCTCCCGCGCTCCTGGCCGCTTAGTCCCTTCAGGGCAGGGCCTGCCTGCAACCCGCCCGGCGAGGCGAATGCGGCCGCGCCCCCGGCTTCAGGCGCCCCGACTTAGGAGCAGCAGCGAGGCAGGAGGCAGTTCAGCGGGCCCCGGTGCCGAGCGCAGCGAGCGAGTGCAAGGACTAGCGGTATCGGCTCGCCGTGACCCTCTCCCCGGGCCTGCGCGCCCGCCTGCGGCTCCACGGGAAGCGGGCGCTGGAAAGGGCCTCGCCCTGGCCTGGGGCGAGGGACCGGGGGCTTGGGGCCGAGGTAAGCGCCCGTTGGAAGGTCACGGCCACCGGGGCGCGGCGAGCGGGACGCAGCACTGTGGGTGCGGGGAACCCGGGCAGGCGGCCGTCGCCACCGCCGTCGCCACCTCCGAGACGCGCCGGCTTCCCGGAGCGCTAAGGCTTGAAGCCGCGCGTCCGCTGCAGCCGCCGTGGGCAGCCTGGAGCCGCAAGCCTAGGGAGCGCGATCCCCGCTTCCCGCGCGCGGCCGAGCGGGAACCTCTGTGCGGGGACCCGCGTGGGAGCGCGCGGGCGGGCGCTGGGGTGCGAGCTCCCGGATAGTCCAGCGGCCGCCGCGTGCCTAGAGCGTCGGGCTTGCTCAGCAGCTGCAGTGACTGTGTGTCTGTGTCATGTCTGTGCTGCTGGGGGGGTTCAATCCGGGACCGGGTTCCGAGCAGGGGCGGGACCGGAGCCTGCCTCGGGGCCCCGGGGCCCCGCCCCCATCCCCGTGACCGCACTGGCGACCAATGGACAGCACCAGGAATGAGCGTCTGGAGGGTCCGCCCTACCTAGGCTCCGCCCACGGCCAAGCGCCTCCCACCGCTCCTTGGCTCACTGGAACGCAGGAGGAAGCAACACCCGGAGCAGGGATCCCGGGCCGGGTCGCCGGGAAAGGGTGCTAGCTGGAGCTCCCGGCCCTTCTTCCCCCACTCGGGCTGTTCCTGGCTGCTCCGGGATTGGAGGAAAGAGGGGGAAGGGAGGCGGGCCGGATGCGCAGCTGCTGCTGTAGGGATGTCTGCCGGGAGCGTTACCGTGCCATCCCTTTTATAAAACAGCGGTCTTTGGGAAGTAGGAAGTTTCCTTTTCCTTTTTCTTCTGCTGCGGACACGGCTCTCCCCTAGGTGGACAGGGTATGGGGCAGCTGGAGATGCGAAAAGTCTCTGCTGAAGGTGTTGACAACATGTTTGGATTCTGAATCCAAGAATCCTGTGCAAGACTGTTTTATTTTTCCCCCTGGGGGAACTATATTTTTGTGTCTTCCCCAATATATACATACACACAGAGATGTGCCCCCTTTCTAATTTTATCCTTGCTCAAAATGCCGTGTGTAACACCCCACTGGAGGGACTTCCAGCCTCCGGGTGTTAATGATGAGGGTGGGAATGCCGAGAGTCCGCCGATGTAGCGGAAGGAGTGTGTGGATTTGGTTACGGTAAAGGGGAGTGGATATCCCTCGGGAGAAAACCCCATGAGGCTGAAGCAGAGTCTGGGAGAGAAAGAGGACCCCGGCGTATAGACAACTCCGACTGGAAAACCGAGCTCCGAGAGCGCGATCCAGCTACCGGGTTTTCCCCTCAACTCGGTCCCAGGGCTTCTAGGGTCCCCTTCCCTGGAGTCCTCACCTCTTCCCAACCCTGCTAGCTACTGAGTCTCTGCTTTCCCCCGTGCTTCTTTCCACAGGCAGCCCACCTACTTTCTTTTAAGGGCTAGGAAGGATGGAGAGTGGAGGGGTAGAAAAGACCGCCTAGCTCGGGAATCCTCGATGACCATCCTACCCGAGGTGGGGCACCGATCTACCCTGGGATTCAGGGATCCAGCACCTCTCTGATCCCACACCCGCCATCCCCAGCTCTTGGCCTTTGTACCTACTGTATGTACCCTTGGGCCGTCCTTTGATCCAGTCGACACTCTTCCCCCCCACGACACTCTTCCAGGGTTCCCTCCAGACTCTAGAAGCCAAGACCCGGTTCCCAATGCTGTTTACCTATCAGTGGTAACCCCAGTCGAGGAGGAGTCGAAAGCGGTTGCACAGTGAAGTCCATGGCGAAAAAGTAAAAAAAAAAAAAACCTTTGTTTTGGAGCTTCGGGATAGTTAACTGCGATGACGCCCCCCCCCCCCCCCCCGATGTCTTATCTCTGCCGGGATGAGTCTCACCATGAGAAATAGTGGATCGTATCTAGTGTTGATGCCATTATTGTGTCGGAGAAGAACATTGTATGATAAAGATTATCTAATAACCTAGATGCCATTAAAGTGTCCAAGTTTGATGTCAAGCCTTGTAGCTCGAAGGCAGCTCAGTGCTTCCTCAGACGTACAGCTTTGTCCTAGAACTCCCAGAAAACAAGGGGATTTTTGTTTGTTTGTCTGTTTGTTTTGTTTTTTTGCAAAGCACCGCTCCTTCCTACTCTCTTTCTCCACCCCCACACCAGCTCTCGTCTTGGAACTGGGTAGTTAAAGAAGGAATTTGTGCTTTCTTTTTATTTATTGCCTCACTTCACTTCATTAATGGTGTAAAAGTCTATTATTACAATACATTAGCATGTTAATAAGGGGAAGGGAAGAGAGTCTTGGAATTTGCAAGCAAAGAAGAAAATAATTGAATTAACACCAGAAATGCAAAGATGAAGAATGTGGGAAACATCTCCTTTGTAATAACACAAGGATGGTACCTTGTCTAGATCTTTGAAATGCATGAGCAGAATGGGAGGAGAGAGCAATGTTCACTGGGATCACTGAGGTTTCATAGTTACTAGGGGTTTCATGAAGTTGGCTAACATGGGTCAGTAAGCTCCTTAGATGCTGAAAAGCTTCCCCATCAACTCAAGGTTCCAGTTGTACACCAGCACGGTATGTACTGGGCTAAAGGGGTAGTTTATTAGACTCTTCGATCCCACAGACAGCACTGGTAGGTTCCTATCATAAGAAGTCCCATATTTTAATTTTTTTTCCTTTGGAAAACTATTAAGCTTTTAAATCTCCCAGTCTAAGCACCTGTGTCTGTGTGTGTGTGTGTGTGTGTGTGTGTGTGTGTGTGTGTGTGTGTGTCCTGAAGTTGGAAATGATTGCCTAAGAATCATAGGTCTTTGACACAAACCAAGATATCAATGTAAAAAAAAAAATTGATTTTGGCTATGACATAATGTAGTGTGAGGAATGCAGTAAAGAAATATACCTGTTATTTCTAAAGAATCAGTTCAGGTTTTCTAAAAACTAAGAAACAGGAAAGTATTGTACCCTCTAAACCAACTGCTATTTATCCTCACACCACCATTGCAACTGTCACTGAAAAGTCTCTCTGTCTCTCTCTGTCTCTGTCTGTCTGTCTGTCTCTCTCTCTCTCTCTCTCTCTCTCTCACACACACACACACACACACACACACACACACACACACACACACAATCTATCCTTTCTTCTGTCTTCTTTTTTCTCTTTGTTGGGGTCATACAGAACCAATCTTAAGAAACCGGGGGTCTTAAAACAGCCACTAGGGGGCCCTAAAGGCACCTCAGACTCTCTCACCTCCCTGGTTTCTGCCCTCCTTTTCTGAGTACCTATTGCAACTGGGACCTAAAGAGAAGTAAAGAATGAATATGGTATGGAGATATATCAGGCCTTTGACTTGGGAATCAAGAATTAGTTTCTATCTTTTCTGACATCTGACACTTTCACTCTTCTGCAAAATGAATTTTGCATCCATAGAGGGCAGCATCTCAAAGTCAAAGAGTATACCTAACAACTTGCATATCAACTCACCCACCAATGGAAATCAAGCCAGTTTTAGAGCCTTAGAACATAGGCCTGGTTTTGTGTGGTGTGGTGTGGAGTGGTGTGGCGTGTGTGTGTGTGTGTGTGTGTGTGTGTGTGTGTGTGTGTGTGTGTGTGTGTAGAGATCAAATGTTCATGTTGGGTATCTTCCCCATTGTATTTCTATCTTATTTTTCGAGAAAGTCTCTCACTGAACCTGGAGTTCACTGATTCAGCTAGACTGGTCAGAAAGCCACAGAAAGCCTCCTCCACCCACTTCCTTAACCTTAGGATGACAGACACACACTACCATGCCAGCTTTTTATATGGGTTCTAGGAATTCTAACTCCAATCCTCATGTGTGCAGGGCAAGTCCTTTACCACATTGAGCCATCTCTCCAGCCCCACCTTGGAGGCTGGGTTCCAGAGAGTTAGTGATGGCATTAGTAGGGTACTGGTGCTGTAGGAAGGATGAAGACAACTAATGCTTGAATACAGAGGAAATGATTCAGGTTGGAGATGGTAGCAGGGGACACTGACCATTCAGCAGGGAAAAGTTTCAATATCTCAATAATGTTGCATTTGTCAAAAACAACTAAATATTAGGTACTCTTGGTAGGTTGTCTAACACTTAAAAATGTTCAGGTTTTCAGAATCCTTAGCAGTCACATAATCTGTCCCCCATCTTACCACTAAGTATGGTTAAGATGTCCTTAGCTCAGGCTAGAGAAGCAGAATTACTCTCCAACCAATACTGGAGAAATAAATATCTGTAAACAATATTCTATCTAGACATGTTTCAAGTGAAAATTTAATCACCAGGCATGAAACATTCCTCTGTCATTCTGGCCAATAATCAAAAGACATTCCTAGGCAAAGCAAAATGCACCCATCAGGGAGACACAGGGAAGAAGCCACTTGGTGAAAAATTAAAGAATGTTATAAAAGCCATCAAATTAACACTAATGGAAGTGTGATTTGAACATAATTTAACTGAAAACAAAGCAAGTCCAGAAGTGAGACATGAAATAGGGAATGAGGATAAAGTCTGTGTGAGATGAAAAAATATTTTATGTTCTTGTCATCATGTTCATTAAGCAGGCTGGATACAGGTGATCTCAAAATAGCATTATTAACTTCTGGAAGATTTGCTTCCTCAAACCTCAGAGCCTGATCATTAGAATGGATTTGTCTCTAGATGGTGGATTCCATTGTCTGCAGGAGTAAGGATGTATCTACTCATTGGCTGTGAGAGGCCATCAGAGTCAAACCTTGTCCGGGAGATAGCTCCCTAGACACCTTGAGAAAAAACAGAAAAGGAAAGTCACAGCCCTCTTTGGACAGAAGGATACTTTGGTGCTAAAGAGGTCAACAAAAAAAGCAAATCAAAAATTTCTTCTCAGGTCCTGGTAAGGGGGTACTTCAAGCTAGTGTGACATAAGACCCCAAGACAGAAATATAAAATGTAAACATGTTCTGGAAATAACAGGGATGTATAGCTTTTGGAGTTTGTGAGTTAAAAGGGTGGAAATGACTCAGTGGGCATGTTTACAGCCCCCGCTCCCTACCTCCTTTACTTGCTTAAAAAAAAAATCCAAAAACCTGCAGAGTGAGATCACCTGCTGAGTGTGGGCTGGAGTCTGAGGTTCTGCTTTCTAAGCAGAGCTGTCCACAGACCACACCTTGAGTGGGATGTAGAAGACATCCGTTAACAGTATGCATTCTCCTCTTCCTGTTTCACTCTGTTAGGATACCGCAAAAAATAAACCCAAAGGCAAGGATTTGAAATTAGGAAGTTAATTTGGAAAATGATACCAACAACCAGAATAGGGTGGTTTCAGTGCCCCCAGCAGCCATGTGTTGAACTCCCAATGTGATAGTATACATAGGTGGGCCATTAGCTAAGTAAATCATAAAAGAGCTGCCCTCACTTATTGGATAAATGGCAGTTTTATAGGAATGCATGAGTTCACTCTCCTCTGCCCTTTTGCCATGTGAGGACCATATTTCCACCCTTTCTTTGCCCTTCTAATTCCACCATATAAGAAGACACAACTCCTCTCTCTATGATATAAAGAAAACGCTCATCAGAGAGAGAACCAGATATGGCCTTGAACTTGGACTTCTCAGCCTCCAGAAATGCAAGAAATATATCCATATTGTTTATAAATTATCCCATCTCAGATATTTGGTTATAACAGCATAAGTGAGGTAAGGGTGTGAGGAAGTGAAATAGAGAAGGGATAAAGGCTAATAAGGGGTGAATGAAGAAGTGCTCAACCTAAGTCAGCCCTTAAAGGATGCAGAAAGAGATGGCACAGAATAGTACCACCCAGAACTTTCTGTGCAAGGGGAATAATCTACACCTGAACTCTTTAACATGGTGGTCACTAACACATGTGACTATTGGATATTTGAAAAGAAGCTACTGTGATCTTTTACTCAGATAAGTAATTTAAATTAACACAGTTATATAAGGCTTAGTGGTTACTGTGCTGGACACAACAGATGTGGAACACAGCTCAGAAGTATCCCAGCAGTCAGAAAAGCTAGAGCTGCAATTTATCCATCAAATCCCTTCATGGGTTAATGGTTGCCCCTGGCAACTGACTGACTCCTGGGGTTTCCCCTGTGCTCCTATAGCTAGAGAATCATCTCAGCAGAGTTGCAGGTGCTTAAGGTGGGAATGCTTCAGGGTGCATGAAAACTGCTCACCATGGGTAGAAGTGATCACCAAGGTGAACCTCAGGGAGTGAAAAAGACAGCATTTGCCAAGAGAAGTGCTATGGATGTAGCTTAGTTGGTAGAGGGCCAGCCTATATAAGGGAGGCACACACTCCAGAGCTAAAAGTTAGAAGAACAGGCCTTAAATCTCATGCTAGGCCTCAGCCAGCTTCAGGTCCACCAAGAATACATTAGACTCTGCCTTAAAATGACAAAAGCATTTGCTTTAAAAAAAATCATGGTTTTAGTTTGAAGGTCCACCAACATTGGTCAGGGCTGAGGAGATAATCTTGGATGGTGAAGTCAAGGTGAGGCTCAGGATTCTTGTCTGTGATGGCACACTGCTCCAAGTGTTCCATTGCCATTAAAATACCTCTCAAATCCATTGCTTTTGTTTGTTTCATTTTATTTAAGACCCTCATCTCTCACCTGGAATATAGTAAACCCATTGCCACATCCACTGCTTCTTTATACATCCTCTTATTTTCTTTATTTCCTTCTTATTTTATTTACTTAATTATTTGGACAGGATTTCACTATGCAGCCCCAGCTGTCCTCCTGCTTCTATTTTCCAAGTACTAGAATTGAAAGTATAGACTACTGTACCCAGACTCTCCTCTCATTTTTAAGATTTAGCCATATTGCTTTCATAAACTCTGAGTATATTTCTAATAAATTTCTGCTTATGTATTTGTTCTAGTTCCTTTAAAAATATATTAGCAATTCTAGTTTAAATCCTGAAGTATTCATTGTAGTTAAGTCAAAAGGAAGAAACAAGGAACAGAGCAAAATATATAAGTAATGACTATCATGGAGTGATAACGTGCCAAGCATGTCCATTCTGTTCTTGCATAGGCTCATTCAACCTATCCAAGCATCCTCTGAGGTGGTTACTGTTAGTGCCACTTTACTGCTTAGAACTAGGTCAGAAAATGATCCAATGACTACCCAACCATTATGCAGTGAGTCATGGTGGAACTGGAATGTATTCTTCACTTCATGCCACCTAGCCTTTACACAGTCACACCAGTAGCTGGATAAAGATTTGAGATTACCCCTTACCTTTTTGTCTCTGTGTGTCTAATAATAATATAAATATCGTTTACCAACTCATATATTTTGAGAATCTCACATAGCTCATTCTGGCCTTGAACTTGTAGCTATGTAACCAAGGATGACCTTACATTTCTCATCCTCCTGCATCTACCTTCCCCCATGGACAGTTTATTTGGTGCTGGAGATCAAACCTGAGGCCTTGTGCATGCTAGACAGACACTCTCCAAATGAACAACATCCTCAGCTCCATCTCATCATTTAACTTCTACTGGTTATAGTGTGCCTTTTTAGAGGCTTCTTCTTATTTCTCTTCCAAGTCACTGACCCAGCTTTCCATATGCTCACTTCTACCCCTCACTCACTGGTTCATTGTATACATTCACTTTTCTATTTCCAGTTCCGTTTCTCTTCTCTTTCTCACAGTCCTTATTTATGTAATCGGCTCCCTTTAAATCTCATTTTCTTTGTCTTGACATCTTGGCGTTTTAGCTCCACTTTATTGATATCAAGCAGAATGTAAAATATTCCTTTATTTGTTAAAGTAAATCGCTTAGAAGGAATTCCTTAATTCCTCAATTCTTTTCCTTGAGTCTTTAAAATATTCTTCTCTTTCTCTTATTCTGTAGTGCTTTCTCCTAGCTTTGTGTGGTTATTGTTTCCTTTCCATCTATCCTCAAATAAGAACAAACAAATGTCTAGGGTTTACCAAATTTTCTATGTTGATAGCTTTCCCTCAGCCCAGTTCTCAAAGCGGCAATTGTGAACTGTTTTTCAGATTGACAGCTGGCCAGAAGGTTCGTAAGTACAAACAGCTCCTGGCCCAAAGCTCCATGCCTAGATGGCTTGCTTCCTGTGTGGCTTTCTGAATTAAGAGTAAAACTTCTCTTTCCTCACCACCTGGGTTTCTGCTATTCAGAACACATAGCGGGTATGAAATTACAGCTCCTTCTTCCTCCTCTTGCTGTGCTCTCCTCATCTGCTTTGCTGCTGAACAGTGCACCACACAGGATCTGCTGAGTCAAGACCTTGAGTTTCTCAAACAGAAGGTAGGTAGCTTCTACTAGCCAGTAGGGATGGCCTGTGACTCTGAGTTTCCCCTTTCACACAGCAGCTGTGTATTTGGTAGAAATAATAACTCAATGCCAAGTCTACTTGGTGGAGTTGTATTATATAGCTTCTTCTTTTCTTGTGATCACATGAGTATTTTAGCAAGAAATAGTGAAAGACTATATGTGATTGGCACAAAACTCTTTCAAGTACTTGAGACAGAAGTTTCCAGCCTATTTCCCTCTTGTGCCATGGCTCTGGAGTCTTTGTTAATAAGCAATGGACTAAAGGTCTGATGCTCAATCTAGTAGTTTTAATGAAAAGTCCATACATCTTCCCACACAAACAGGCTAGAATTGGGCAGGACACAGGAATTCAAATATTACTTCCTTTCTTGGAGGCAATTACTCACTTCAACCGAGCTTAGGAAGACAGATTTGGACTGGGGATCCAACTAAGATAACTGAATGGTTGCTTCAGATTCATACTGCCATTGAGACTAATGTGGTAATGAGTCACATCTTTCTTTGGCCCTACTACACAGATAAAATCCATGCTGGAAACTTATGGAAAATGTCTCTAATGGAGACACTGGAGCAGAGTCTAGCATTATTTATTCAACTAGGGTCAAGCCTACTCTTCCAATTTTGTGCCAATAATGAATGAAGCAGATGTGTTCTGTCTCATAGAAGGTATCATCTAGTGGGAGAGATAGCATAAAATGAGCAATATAAAATATATCCTTGATTATTGGTTGGTTCAAGTGCTACAGAAGAAACAAAGAGGGTGTGGTGGAAAAGAAAAAGAAATGGAATTCAGGATCATTTTTGTGAAGAAGAGTCACTTAGGCTGAATATAATGTAGAAGTTATTCAAGCAATTTGTGAAGACAAAGAGCATTCCAACTGAAAGGAACAGCATGTGCAAAACAATGAGGAAGGAGAACTCACTGTGATTGAGTGATTAAATGATGGCCAGTGTATCTGGAGCTTATTGAGTAGGAGGGAGACTCTTGAAGAGAAGAATGGGACATGAACAGCTGTTTGTGATATTTAGGGAAATCAACAAGAGATGAACAAATGGATTGCCAAGTAGCAGTGTGGTCACATTGAACTTAGCACAAATTAATGCTGATCTGAAGCAGTGCAGTTCTGGGACTTTCTCCAGCAGAGTTCTAACATTCTGCTTGTCTTCAGTCAGTCCTTGCCTCTGTCAGGGAGATTCAAGAAACCCAACTTAACCTTTTGTGATCATCCAGCTAGTGCTCTTAACTCTGCACTTCTCTAACCCTGGCTGTAAGGCTGCTCAACCTCCCAAGTAGGCTGACCTTGCCTGGGATCCTCTGCCTTACACAGGGGAGTGATGTGAAAATCGTCCTTCTCTGACTCTAAATTGAATTGGTTTATACTGTTCTCTCTCCCATTTCACTCCCAGTGAGGGGATGGAATAGCCTTTCAGTAAGTGCGAACTTGCTGCAATCAACTCCAATCATCTAACCTTCCTCTTAGGGAACCCGTGGCACATCCCCCCTTCCATTTAGAACAGTGGTTCTCAACCTCCCTAAAGCTGCAACCCTTTAATACAGTTCCTCATGTTGTGGTGACCCCCAACCATAAAATTATTTCATTGCTACCTCATAACTATAATTTTGCTACTGTCCAGTTTTCTAAACAATTTACCCTCGTTTTATCTAAAACACCCATGTAAAGTTCTCATTCTGGAACTCATCAACTTCAGAATGGATAGCATCCATAAAGGACACCTTTAATCCTACCAGTGGAGTGACTAGAGAGAGGTATTTCATAGGATTCACCTAATCTTTTACTGTTACAATTGAAACTAATTTCCCATGGTTTAGACCTTGATAGAAAACAGACAACTCTAGCCATACCTCCCCACAGAGGCAATGTTCATATCACTCAAACACACAAAAATTAAATCATTCTGCTCAGACTTCCCTTTGCCAGATTAATTTAAACCCACAAAAACCTTTCTTTTGTTAGGTCACATATTTGAGTCCTATATACTTAAAAGAATTTCAAGGGTGAATCTTATAGTTTACCAGGGCAAAAGCTTTCTAAAAACACTAAAAGCCTCAAGGACAGTAATACCTTGCAACATTTTGGCACTTACCATTTTTCTGCAGTGCTTTTTTTTTTTTTTTTCAAATACATTATCTCATTCTGTCCACTTAACAACTCTGAATTAAGAAAGATGGATAGTATCTTCTCTCGGGGGGAAAAAATAAAACTTGGGCTTGATTTACTCCTGTAGAAGTTTGGGAACATGCTGGAGCACTGTAAGACTTCACCCACATGGCTAAGTCTCCCTCAGAATGCTGAGCTGATTTGATCTTTATCCAATGTTTAGCCTTTTATCAAAGGTCACCCAAGGATAACAATAGCCACCTGTTCTTGAGCATTTAATAAATTGAGACACTGTGTTTCTGCCTGATTTCTATGTACTTAATCTTTTAACTCTTAAAGGTGATGTTTTGATTATTGTGCTGGCTGTTCAGATGAGTCTGCCTAGACCCCATAAGCTGCAGTGCCAGAGACCTCAGAACCTGTGCTCTGAGATCATGAAAATACTGCCCAGGATTGCGCAACTTTTGGTGAGGGCATTGTCTGTTGCCCTGTGGAATGTTCCTGTACCATCCCTTGAAGAGAAAAATATGACAAAGTGATTTCTTGGAGGGAAGAGTTTTGGTTAATAATGGATCTTTTGTGTGTGTTGTGTTTTTTCCTCTCAGCTAATGAAAAGATGTGTTATGGTAGAGATCAACTGGCAGGAATTTAGATTTAGAAAATCTGGCTTGGAGTGCTGTCTGGGCATCAGCCCTCAAGGGGATTAACCGGTTCTACCACAGCCTTGCTCAGGTCTCTCCACACACCTTGTTTTGTCTCTTTGCTTCTTTATTTATAGCTTTTAAAAATGAAAATAGTGATAGCAAATGTAATGATCATTGTGAGTGTTGGACCTACTGTATGTGAAAGTACTATTGTAGTATGGTCTCATTCATTTATTTATATTACTTGAATGCCTATCTGGGAGGAAGGGAATCAGTGGTATTATGATTTTAGTGGGAGGTAGAATTCCATCTTCCAATGTGGAAACCAAAGCAGGACAGACATGTCTAGCCCAGTGGTCTTGATTGTGATTAGCAAAAATTGACTGTAGATGACTAAGCAGAAGAGGACTAATTTATAAAATCACTGGGAAGGCTGAAGAAATAAACTCAAGATTAGGATCCAAGGCCAAATACCCTCAAGGGGGGGCAGCTGATATGGTCCTAGGTTGATTGGCACTAGGTTGAAGCTTGCAACTTCCTCAGAAGTTCAGTTTTATGCTATAGTTTATAAGTCACTTCTATATGTGGGGCTTGAATTTGCCTCTAGCTATACACAAAGTGGATTTACAGGGAGTGGAAACAGATAGATTACATAGTTATTGTTAGGTGTTCAAAAGGGAAAGCCCAGTGTGGTGGCTCACTCCTTTAATTCCAGCAAGGAAAGCTGTGGCAGGTAGATCTCTGTGAATCTGAGGCAAAACTGCTCTACATAGCAAATTCCAGGCTGGCAAGGGCTACAAAGTGAAACCCTGTCTCAATATATTAATATTATTAATAATAATAGTAGTAATAGTAATAATAATACCACTTTTTAGTTCTGAAATGCTTACTAGCAAATGAGTTGCAGATGATAGTCAACCATTGGGAAAAAATGTATAATTGTTTCTGATCTAATTGGAGCTGTGATAACCTGGCAGAAGAGGATAGACATATGGTTAATTATATCAATGCATCTGATGACCCAAAAGGCATAATGAGTGTTGTGATATAATGTGGTGATATTTCATCTGTGTACCCCAATAAAGTTTATGTGAGGATCAGAGGAAAAAGCCAGTCACTATATTAAACACAGAGATCAGACAGTGGTACCACACACCTTTAATCCTGTCACTCAGGAGGCAGGGATCCATCTGAATCTCTGTGAGTTCAAGGCCACACTGGGAAAAGAGCCAGGCATGGTGGCACATACCTTAAATTCCAACACTAGTTAACCATAAAGGTCTGGAGTTCTGCACAGAAAGACAGGAAGTGACAGAACTGGACAGGAAGAGGAAATCATGTAGCTGGGTAGACAGAGGAAATGAGATGGTAGAACAGAAAGTCATGGGTATACAGGAAGTA
The DNA here is from genome assembly GCF_049852395.1 of Peromyscus maniculatus bairdii. Lineage (NCBI taxonomy): Eukaryota > Metazoa > Chordata > Mammalia > Rodentia > Cricetidae > Peromyscus > Peromyscus maniculatus. The sequence goes on along the minus strand of NC_134856.1, from coordinate 33,577,298 downwards.
GCTCTCTTGGCTGAGGATCTCCAAGTGGTAAGAACGTGTCTGGCTTCTTTCTGCTTTTCTGATCTCTCAGGTTTTAACCCCAATATCTGGCTCCAGGTTTTTATTAATAAGATCATTTAGCAATTTGTCCTATAATATAATATTTAAAAGGAGTTACTAAAACAGTCTGAGATACTCAACAGAGTGAAAGTTTTCTTTGTTTACTTTAATTCCACCATGTTCTTCTGGTTTATCAAAGAAATTCCACAAGCATTTATAACCTTTATAAAAGTGAGATCTTCACTCTGTATTATTTCCAGTCAGAAAGTAATTAAAATAGCAAAGACAATTGTAACCATCTCAAAGTCAAAATGTGACTTTCTCGAGCCACTAAAACTACCTTAGGTCTGACCCTTTTACAAGGCCCCTTTGTTCTGGAAAAACACTTACATGCCTGGTGTTATCACACAAATCATCTCTGCCTTCTCAAAATGGAAGGAAGAGTGACTATTTATTGCTGGGGATGCTGTGAATGTGTTGCTCTGATTGATTGATAAATAAAAGGCTGATTGACTAGTAGCCAGGCAGGAAGTATAGTATAGGCAGGATAAGGAGAGAGGAGAATTCTGGGAGGTGGAAGGCTGAGTCAGGAGATGCTGCCAGCCGCCGCCATGACAAGCAACATGTAAAGATACTGGTAAGTCATAAGTCACGTGGCAAGGTATAGATTAATAGAAATGGGTTAATTTAAGATATAAGAACTAGATAGCAAGAACCCTGCCACAGCCATACAATTTATAAGTAATATAAGTCTCTGTGTATTTAGTTGGCTGCAGGACTGGAAGATGAGAGAGATTTGTCCTGACCGTGGGTCAGGCAGGACCAGGAAAACTTCAGCTACAATTTATCTCTGATTTTTCTTCAATTCTCTTTCTTTAGAGGTGAGAAGGCCTTGCTATTCCATTCTTAAGTAATGGGATCATATTGTTTCACAGCAAAAAAACAAAAACAACAAACAAACAAAAAACCAAAAAAACCTGACACAAGGGCTGAGAAGCTTAAATCCTACTGTGAGAACCAAAGTTACATTTTAAGTTTTAATTACTATGCCTAAAAGATCATGAAACAAAAATACAAGTTTGTTTGACCTATCTGCACCAGCTCTGCTAGATCACATGTGGGCAGGAGGTTCTCAGGCTGGAGGTATGTCAGATGTATGCTTGAACCTGATTTGACTTGATGGGAAATGCAGTGAATTATGGGTTTTCCTTCTTAAGCCACTGCAAACAGTCATTCTGCATCATTTTCCTGGGAACCTGGGTATAGATCTGACCAAAGCGCATCTTCTTGGCTGCTATGCTATATCGCATGTGGGGGATCCCAGCTGGCAGGGCCAGAGTATCCCACTCATGCAGAGAAACATGGTGGGCAGATGCAGTGGCTCACACCCAGGCACTTCATCCATTTGGAGACAGTTTATTATAATAGAGAGATGAAGACAAAGATGGGAAAGAGGGAGACAGGAAGAGAGAAAGGGGAGGGAAAGCAGAGGTGTGCACACCTGGGAACGGAGAGAGAGGAGTGCATGGAAGAGAGAGGAAGGGGAGGGGTTTTTCCTTAAAATGAGGCTGGATGCAGGATGCAGGGCAGCCCCAAGGCGCGCGTTTCCAAAGGGCAAGTCAGAATGCTAACATAGGTTTCTAAGGGATGGGTCAGAATACTAACACTGGCCAATATTTAATTAAAGCTTGCTTCAAATTTGGCTTTAAACTGTGCTAGTGGTCTTATTCTCAATTGGTGGGATTAATACTACCTTATAGGGAGGAGAATGACAGAAAGAAAATCTTAAGTTTCAAACCTTGGACAAATGATTGAGGTGCCTCTTTAAGATATCAAAGCAGATCTGGCCTCCAGGTTCTCCCAGCATCCCTCAGTCCCTACCTGTTACAGAGTGTGGCTGGCAATACCCAGCCCTCTACCTTGAACTCTCCAGCCCAGGAACTGGGCTGTCTGTCCTTCCCACAGAGGCTTTCCCTATATGATCCAGACATTTTACTTGCCCATCCATTTGCATACCTTTGGCCCTCTGGCTGCTGCATCCGATTCCCTTTCTTCCCTCTCACTTGCCCTCCCCCTCTTCCCACATGGCCCAGCTCAGCCCAGTCACGTCCACTCTGGAGTCTCCCAGGATCCCTGTCTTTGGATATGTTCTCACTTTTATCTACAATAAACTTTCTCCTCCACCATACCTAGGAGCAGTCATATCCTTTTCTTTCCTTTTTCTTTCTTTCTTTCATTCAGAAAATGGCTGGAGAAACATACCACACTTTGTATCTAAAGAGCATGAGGGATTCACAAGACTATGGGTATGTAAATCACCCTCACATCACTAACATCTTGACTTAAAACTCAGAAACCAGGGACTTGACTCACTGCAGTGAAATAGTCTATGAAGCTAAAAACCAAATACTAAAGCAATGTTGGTCTCATTCACAATATCACCAAATGTTCTGAGCATAGAAGATGGTGATTCAGAAAACAGAGACCTGAAGAATAAGGAATGACGTTGGATAAGATTTAGAGCACCTTGAAGTCCCAGCCCTCAGGGAAAATTAGGTCAAGCAACTCTCAGGTTTGATGATGCTGTTTGTTCTATTTTGAAGGCAACTCACTTGCCTAAGGCATTATCTGTGAAGAAGCAGCTAGTTCGCTCCTTTCCTATAAATAGATTCTTATCCTATTAGAACCTGTGCTAGAGTTCAGTTAAAACTTAAGTTGTAGAAAGAAGGTGGTCACAAGATAATTTTGAGTCTGAATTTGTATTGCTGGCTCAAACTACTTCACAGACTTCTTCTAATGATTGACTGATAAAAATGCACACACATTAAGACACACTTAGACACATTCTCACAAGGACTGTCCACCACCACCAAGGTCTGGAAAGCACAGATAAACAGCCTTTGCTCTTTACTCAAACTCCAAGGAGACTTAGTCTTTCTACCTTGCCCCTCCCACATCATTCCCCATCCATGACTTCCTGAGTTTGGTGTGCATGGGTCTTCACTGTACAGGAGCCAAGATATCACCTGGGTAGCTCTCACAACTGGTTCTGCGAGATATTGAGGGGACAGTCAGTCCTATGATGACCAATGCTTTGAGCAGAACATTTGATATCCCAGTCTCAAAGGTAAAAGAAATAATTAAAGGGGAAAATAGAAGGCTCAAATAGATGGTAAAGGAGCCTGCTGCCAAACTTGATGACCTGAGTTTTAACCTAAAGATACGTGGTTCAAGAAGGGCATCAACTCCTGAAAGTTGCCCTCTGACCTCCATATACATGCTGTGTCACACTTGTGTGTGCATGAGCATATGAACATACACTCACACATATGCACACAAAATATATTTTTAAATGTCTGAAAAACAAAAAAAAAGAAATTATTGAGTGAATACTCTGTTAATGACGACCAATTTAAAAAGATTTTTCTTTTAATATTTTTCTTTTATTATTATTTGTGTGTGTGTGTGTGTGTGTGTGTGTGTGTGTGTGTGTGTGTGTGTGTGCCTGCAGAGGCCAGGAGAGGGTATTGGATAACTTGAAGCTGAACTTACAGCAGATTGTGAGCTTCCTGCTGTGAATCTTGGGAATCAAACTTGGGTCCTTTCCAAGTATAGCAAGTGCTCTTGAAACCTCTGCTGCACCATCTCCCCAGCCTCAGATTTTCCTTAAACATGAAGTAACTGGGTGCCCCAAAGAACAGACATCAGGGGCCATTTATTTCATTAATTATTTAGTCTATCCAGCATCTAACCATCTTTTCTGGTGTGGTACAATTCTCCATTGTAAAGGCCTCCTTGTAAAGGGTTAGGACATAATCCCAATAAGGAAGCTGACAAATGGCAGATGTTTTATTTGTCTGGCAGCTGAGACAAATAAAATGGCAGTTTTATCAAGGTGGACCAGCTAGAAGCTGCAGAGTCCAACGGAAGCAGGTGCAACTGCACTTCTAATCAGACCCACAGGGATGTGTGTGGGCCTGTGTTCTCAGCTCCTCAGGACCCCTACTTCCTGATAGTTTTTAGTGTGGAATATGCCAGCATTTCTTTGCCAAAATGTCCTTTAGTAACCAATATGACCAGAGATGGCTTCTGCTATTGATAAGTCCAAACCTTCCCAGTAGAAGTGTTCACATCTAGTAATTGCTACACAAAAGATGAATAGTGAATGGTACCAAGTGCTTGTTTTTACTCTTTATTAATCTACGTCCCTTTCTATCAACTATAGTAATTTTTAATCTGTTTTGGAATGATTTTTCTAACTACTTAATCATTCTAGATGTCCCTCTAAAGCAGCTCTCCTCTTCTTCTCTGTCAGTTTGTGATGATAACAAAATAGGAGGTTTCAGAAATAACCAGAAATAGCTAGAATGTTTTTCATATTTTGTTTGACTAGATGGTATAAAATGGCATGCCCTTGACTTAATATCTAGAAATTTGACTTAAAATTCTTAAAGTCCCTTTTGATTAAGACCTTAAAGAGTGATAATATATTTTTTAATATGGCAGAGCATTTTTTTTTCACACCTGGCCTCAAACTTTAAAACACCCTGCCCCAGCCTCCTAAATTCTGGGATTACAGATATTGTTATGAAACATCATGTGAGAGGCCTTTGTAGGTTGGGCCAAGGTGCTCTGGTTGGTGTGGGAGACACGATGTGGATGCAGTGGGCAGGCTGCAGCATGGAGCAGTGGAAAGTTACTCACACCATGCAAACATATGTCCATGTGAAAAGTTTATTATTAAAGGGAGAGAGGAGAGAAAGAGAGAGAGTGTGCTATCTCAGGTGAGGGGGGGGGAGAGATCTAGTGAAGGAGGAGTTTTTTCTTAAAGGGGACTTTGCATAAGGTGACATCAAATTCCTGGGTGGGTCCCCAAGGGGTGGTTCAGAATACTAACAGGTATGTCCCACATTGTCTGGATAATAATTAATTTAGTATTGTTTTAGCATGACATTCTGTTTTATTTTCTTGGTTGAGGCTATATACTTAGTTAATTAATTGATTTATGAAAACTAAAGAATTGTGTGGGTCATAAGGTACAAAGAATCCTTACTAAAAGAAATGGAATCAGTAAATCATGAGATACCTAAACTTTCATGTTCACTGCCACACTATACATAATGGCTGTCCTGGTTATTTTTATTGTCAATCTGATACAGTCTAGAATCACCTAGGAAGAGGGAAGCTCAAAGAAGAATAATTGCCTTGACCATATTGTCCTGTCACTATGTCTATTGGGGACTATCTTTGATGGCTAGTTGGTGTAGGAGGGCCTAATCCACTGTGGGCAGCACCATTCCTTAGGCAGATGGTCCTGGGCTGTGTAAGAAATTATTTGAACATGAGCCAGTGAGCAAGCCAACAAGTATTGCTCCTCCATGATTTTTTGTTTCAGTTCCTGCTTGAGTTCCTTCTCTGACTCCTCTCAGTGATAGACTGTGACTGTGAAATATAAGCTGAAATAAATCCTGCCATCCCTTAAGTTTGGTCAAAGTATTTCATGACAGCAACAGAAGAGTAAGTACAACAGTAGCCAATATACAGAACCTCAGTGTCCATACACAGAGGAAGGAATGAAAGAAGCATAGCATGCATAAGTATGCAGTGGAAATGATGCTTAATCATGACTATCTACTTGACCAGATTTAAAGCTAACAAGGAGACTAGTAAGCCACACCACCTCACATGTCTGTCATTTCTAGAGAGATGAGATCATAAGTGTCCAGATCTACTTAACGGTTTACTCCATTGACTAATGGTGAATAGACCCTTTGGAGATGGTGGAGTATCAAAGGTTAGGCCTGTAGAGAAGAGGCAAGTCATTGAATGGGTATGTGCAAAGGAAATATCTTACCCTGGCTTTCTTTCTGTAATTGCTCAGCTTTTTGGCTGACACACTTGGTCAGTCTCCACCACACCTTTTCCACACGAAGAACTGAAATCTCTGAAGCACAGCAGAACAAATCCCTTCTCCCTTGATTTTGGAGAGGAGGGGTTAGGAATTTTACCACAGTGTCAAAAGGGCAACTGACACAATAGTGTATAATTCAGCCATAAAAATAATTAAATTCTGTGATTTAGAGCTACTTGGATGGAACTGGAGGACATTATGTGATGAGAAGCTTGGAAGACAAATAACATATGCTTTCACTCATTTGTGGGAGTGCAGATTGTCAATCACATCGAAATAGGAAGTAGAAAATGATTATTAGGGCCTAGGAAAAGTGTTGGAGGTAGTAGGAACAGAAGGAGGTTAGATGATGAGTAACAAAATAGTGTTAGGTAGAAGAAATATATTCCACTGTCTGCAGCATGATAGGGTGACTCAAGTTTATAATAATTTATTATACATTTTATAAAGATCCAGAGGAGGGAGTATTCAATGGCTCCAAACACAAAGCAAAGATAAATGTTTAAGGAAATGAAAGGCTAATTACCTGGCTTTGATTATCACACATTGTATATTGTATTGGATTCTCACACTGTACCTCATAAATATATGTTATTATGTGTCAATTAAAAGAGAAGAAAAGAAAAAAAAAGCATCAGTAAAAGTAGAAGATAAATGATCACTTCTGCTGAGCTAGGTACCTAATACAAAAGCTTCTCTTTTTTTCTCCAACCTCTAAAAAAGCTACAGTCTAGTTGCAAAAGTTATGCTGTAATTGCCAAGCACAAAGAGTCTCATAGAGAGAAAACTTTCTCTCTTGGGTTTTAAAGGGCAAGATGCAGATTTTTAGCTAAGACTCTGTACTGCTAAAACTCTCTCTTCTAGCCTTTCTTGCATCTTATGAATGTCTTAACTATTTCTCCCCTCTTCTTTTCCACTTAACCTCTTCCTAGCTTATTTCTTATGGACTCTTACTGCTGTCATTTCATTTATTGGTGGTTTATTTTTGAATGTTTTCAATCTAACCTTAAGAAATTTGCAATGCAATTGGCTCTTTTGGCAGGGGGGTCTTAAGAAGAACTATTAGAGTCTGTGGTGGATGGAAAGATTTTTAGTCAGTTTCCATAAATGTGTGTCTAATAGGAAATAACCTGCAGTGACATTCCTTATTGCTCCAAGCCCAGAACACCAGGTCTTTGTGATTTTTAAAAAACACTCCTAACCACCAGAAGCCATTCCACTCTTCAGCCTTGCTAGAAGGTCCTCTGCTCCAGAGTGTATTCTAATTAGTCTAAATCTACCCTTAAGCACATTCCCTTACTAGGAACTGTTTTGGAAATGTGACTTAACACAGTTCTGTCCAGCAAGATAAAAGAAGTACCCTAAGGTTCGAGGGACAGGCTTCATTACTGACAAAAAGAGATGGTGAGGGCTGCTCCTTCCCCTCTTTGGACATTGTGATGTCTGTGTGCAATATTTGGGATGGCAGCAGTTATCCTGGCATGGTGATTTCACCAAAGCAAACACTAGGGGATGTCAAGAATTAGAAGAAATATGGGTCCTTGTATCCTGAGTCAATCAACTCTGAAGTTGCCTTATAGGTCAGGATGCTTTCAAATTGAAGTTTAATTTTGTTTTTAAAAAACATTTGAATTAAAAAAATTACTTAGTCTATGTGTGACTATGCATAAGAGAATGTGAATGTGCTCGGAGGCCACTGCATTCTGAAACTGGAGTAACAGGCAGTTTGGGAGCTGTCTGGTTGTGGGTCCTGGGAAGTAAACTTGGGTTCTCCATGAGGGTGGCAAAGCCATTTGTCCAGCCATAATTTTTTGAACATTCAGATTGGATCGATGTCTTAGTTGTTTTCTCATTCCTGTTGCTGTGAAATATGCTGTGACAAAGGTGACTTAAGGAAGGAAGGGTTTATTTTGGCTCACAGTCCATTATGGCAGGGAAGGCATAGCTACAGGAGAATGAGGCACTTGATCACATGGCATCTGCAGTGAAGGAGAAACAAGTGATAAGCACTGGTCCTTAACTTGCTTTCATCTTTTTATTCAGCCCATGTACCCAGTTGGAGTGATACTATTCACATTTAGGATTGGTCTTACCTTAATACAATCTAGAAACTCCCTCATAGATATGTATGGAGGTTTTTCTGATAGGTAATTCTAGATCTTGTCAAGTTGACAATCAATATTAACCATCACAGTGGATCAGTGTTTTCTGTTCTGTGCATCTCAACATGTGTCTTGGGAGACATTTGCACAGGCTTTTCCATTATTTCAGTAATGGACCTGCCATGTTCAATTTCTTGATTTTTTTAAAACTCACCTGTGTATACAATGTTTCTTTTTGGTAGTTTCTTGTGGTAGATCACCTAGCTAATACTCAAGAATCATCAGTACATTGTAAAACATCCATCACCAAGTTCCTAACTGGAGAAGTGGGGGAATTAAACCCTAGAAATAAAGCAACAAGCAGTTAAAAATGTACAATACGATCAAATAACTCCAAATGGAGAGTTTCATTAATAGTGTTTACAAGATTTTCCAAGCACCAGCCCAATAGACACACAACTTAAGAATATGTCAATCTCATAGAGCTATGGAAATGGCTCAGAGTGTCAAGTACTTGCTGCATAAGCATGAGGACCTGAGTTCAGATCCTCAGAACCCTTGTAACATTGAACATAGTAGCATACATCTGTAATCCCACCTCACCTATGGTAAAATGTAAGGTGGAGACAGAAGAACCTCTAGAAGCTCACGTGACAGGTAGTCTGGTATAAGCATCCTTAAACAAAAGAGAACCAAGACCTGAGGTTGTTTTCTGACCTCCACATTCAAGACTGAATGTCAGTCTTCAGATTGCCCGCCAACTATTTCAAGCAAAAAATGCCTTCTAAAAGGCTAGAACTCATATTCACCTTGCAAAACAAAACAATGAATCAGTGGTATCAGAGGAAAAATGTTTGGGCAGAGAAGAGAAATTCTTTAGTAAGACTTACCAAGATGGACATTATTCTCTGCCAGTAGCACAAAGTACCAGTGGGATGTAAATTCCACTGGAAGAAATCTCCTTCAATTGTTTAATTGCTTAATACGAGCACTGTGTGTTCATTATATCTGAGGAGGAAGGCTTGACCTATACATCACTTCACCTCTCGGATAGAAAATTCAACACTTCACTGAGGGAGCAATTCAGATCTGTTGCCTTTCCTCAGAAGTATAGCAACACTCATGGGCCCTTGTTATCTCCAATTTTTCTCCTGCCAGTTGCTCTTCAACCCACTTGAGTAAATCTTCTTGATGCCATTGCTTCCTGGAAAACAGTTCTTGCTAATGTCAATAATGACCTCCATCTTGCTGGATGCATTCTTATTTTACAGGACCTCTCAACAGTAGAAGCATTGTCTAATTTACCTTCTTAAATATTCTTGGTGCCCTGTCTAGTTCCTTGCATATAATAAGTACTCAAAACATTTCTGAATGAATGAATGAATATGTAGTCTATATCACATGGTTTCTTCAGGATAGCATCAAATGTAGAATTAAAAGGCCTGAATATATAATATTAAAACATAATTTGGTGGAATTTTGCACAGTAAGACTAAGGTATATAATTGTTGCATTTTTTAAAGAGCAAATCAACAACAAAAATGCTTTTGCTTTAAACACCAATGATGATGATGATGCCAAACCTACTTAAGAGTCACCTCTTTTAAAACAGTCTTCTCAACACATTTCCTTGCCCAATATCAAGTGCACAGTGCAACACTTTCATTCAATCTTTCTATAGACCTCACCTTTTCTTGATTTCTTTACCATCCTTCATCACTCCCTTCATGCTCTGAAAGAGTGGTTAAGACCTGACTATTTGACAAGAGAGAGTGAGGAAAATAAAACCTGTTTTTCAGTCTTACTTATCTATTACATCAATTGCCAGCTAATTATTGCATTATAGCAAGTAGCCAAAAGTGATGAGTATCCTTTGTAGAAATGACTCTAACTGAGAGCTGGGCCAAGAAGAGCCAGCTGGAAGATCCTGCTGCTCAAACTAAAGGGAAGCCACAAAGTCCATGTAGCTTCCAAATTTATTACTTAGGCAGCAAATCATATTTCTGTTTCTTTGGTTTTCCCCCTGCCCCCCTGCCTTGGTAAATTTCTTAAGATCTCAGTTAGAAACAGAGGCAGTAGACCACACCAATTCTTGTCATTGATAGTCTTTTGAGAAAAATCAATGTTAGCTTATTTAGGACATTTTATGTTTGGTTGTTTTATCTTTTACTGTATGGGTGCATCATTCTAGTATCCAGTGCCCATACATAACTGGGAAAGCTGTTTACCCAGAGCATCCAAAGAGAGGGCTTCTGAATGAATGTCAGTCAATGTCATAACTTGTAAAGAGAATGCATTAGTTTTTTGTTTTGTTTTGTTTTGTTTTGCTGTGTATAAATAGCTAACAAAAAGCAACTTAAGAGGAAAATTTGGACTTACAGTTCAAGGAGGTACAGGCCACCCTGGTCCAGGGGGATGAACTGGCTGATCACATGGCATCAGTGCTTAGGAAGTAGAAAAAGTAAACAGGAAGTTCACAAAGCTATAAAACCTTAAAGCCCACCTCCAGTTATCCACTTTCTCCAGTGAGGATTTATTTCCTGAATGCTCCACAACCTTCCCAAACAACACCACCAGCTCGGGACCAACAGTTCAAACATATGAGCTTAGATGTCTTAGGGTTTCTACTGCTTTAATAAAACACCATGACCAAAAGCAACATAAGGAGGAAAGGGTTTATTTCATATTGCAGTTGAAAGATCAAGGAAGACAGAGCAAGAACTTAAGGTAGGAATCTGGAAGCAGGGGCCATGGAATAACTCTGGATGTTCCTCATGGCTTCCTAAGGCCTGCTTCTTATACACCCCAGGACAACCTACCTAAGAATGAAATCACTCATGGAAATCTGGAAACTTCCATAGGCCAGTCTGATGGGGGCATTTTCTCAATTGAAGTTCTCTCTTGCCAAATGACTCTAATTTGTGCCAAGTTGACATAAAACTAGCCAGCACAGGGGACATTTCACATCCACAAAGGAGGGATTGAATTGGGGGTGAGGATCTTCAAAATGGATCAAAATCATCAACTGGGAAAGAGGCTATGGGGTTGGAAGCTATTGGAACTGGGACCAGGTTGAAATGCAATATACTGAATGAACACAAGAAGAGGGCCTGGCTATCTGTAAGTGGGTATTTAGAGCTCAAACTGATAAAACAGAAGGGAAGACTAGCATGGCTGCCTGCCGACTTTTTACATCTAGACATGTTTCCTTACATATTGGGATATTGGCAAGATACTTTTCTGTGCCCAGCTCAGCCTTGCCAAGTGTCACTCCCCTATGAAGTCAACAGAGGTAAACAATCCAATACCCGCTCCCTCATCACCAGCTATGTATCCTGGTTGCCTTTGGAATAACATTTTTTTTTTTTCTGAAACCCATATGTGGCATCTTGCTTTAATTTTTTAGGGGCTATTTTTCCTTTTAAGGCAAAACATACTCTCAATTTTTTTTTTTTTACCAATTCTCTAATTTCCTATATTTCAGAAAGCAAACACTATGATAGCCACATGGTGGCTAAATGTGGACAAAGTAGCACACCTCAAAATCAGGCATCGAATCCATGAGTAAACTTTTTGGTGATAGTGTGTTTATGATGACATTTCTAAGCAACTCTCTTAAGTTTTCTTTAAAACTGAGGCCTTGGGAGGAAGTGAATCTTCACACTAAATATAGTTATACAGTCCTATGCACTGACATTCACAAAGAAAGGAGAAAACCCAGGAGCCCCATAGTGATGGATGAGGAATTCAGGAGAAGAGTAAGAATGCTGCAGTGAGGAACTGGTTACTTAGCAAGAACAGGGAAAGTAGGGATGGACATGAAGGTTAAAATAATCCCTTCTCATACTGAGTTATGAAGCATAACTTCATATGCTTCATAACTCAGTATGAGAAGGGAGCATTCAGATGCTCCACTATGATAGCCACACGATTCAGATTCCCTAGCAAATGGGTTAAAGTCAACTCCAGGAACTTTTTCATTAAGATTTCTATTTATATATTCTTTGAAAATATCTCACATGTATAAAATACATTTTGATCATATCCACCTGCTTAACTTATCAGGTTCTCCCAATCATCTCCTGTATCTCCTTCCAAATTTCTGTGTCTTTTTTTTTTTCTGAAGCACTTAGTCCAAATAGAACTGCCTGTACGTCTATCCACCTGAGCATGGGCAACATCCATGAATAAAACTGAATTTCCCTCCCTCACAGCCACTAATGGTCAATAATTCTCAGCTATTGGCCTAATGGGACCTCAAAAGCCCACCCTCTATTCCTGCTAGAACACTGACTGGCTTATGCAGGAAGCCCCAGCTGCTGTGGGCTCGAGTGCAACAGCATCGTCCTGTCCATAAGTCAGCATTGTACAACACTCCTCCTCGACCTCTGGGTTTTATAACCTTTCTACTGCCTCTTTTCTGATATCCCCTGCATTTTCAAGAACTTTACAGAGTAACACATACATATCCAAACAGAATATTGCTTTGAAAAAGGACCATGAGCATGTTGTCACCTTTGGAACAAGGTGGGCCTCAAGTACATGGATTTTAGTCTTCTAAGTTTAGAGATTGTGTTAATTATAAGAATCCTCATGAAGTGTTTATTAATAGGCCCATGAGTGAATGGCAAAGAAAATGACACAGATTAGATATGTCTAATCATAGAATGAGAATAAGACTAGGAAGAATATTTGAATAAAACCCAGTTATAAGGGACAAAAAAATGGATCTAGTACCTCTGAAAACTTACTGGAGACTAAAGCTCAAGAATGTGACTGCCCAGCTACCCAACCTGAATAACAGGTGCAACAGAAGGGCTTGATGCACTTGGGCATAAATTTCCAGAATGTTTCAGAAAGCTAAGCTATAGGTGATACCTTTTGTGTGTTGCTCAGTTGCATGAAAATATTTGCAAAGAGCTGTAATTGAGAACAGGCCTCAAATATTTTGGAAGCATGCAAGATACCAGTTTATTTCAAGAGAATACTGGCAGTGAGAATCCTCAAGGAGTACCTAAAGGAAAATGGCAGAATTCAATAGGCTATGGGCTTTCCTGTGGAAAACTACCAAAGGATCTGACTCATGTTGAACTCTATTATGGTTTTCTTTTATATTTTTTTTACACAGTGGCTCAATTAGCACCTGAGAGTTCTCACTTTCTCAATAGGCCACCTATCAAGTCATGTCTCAGGTTATAGCCCTACTGTGAGTACAGATTGTCATAGGCCAAGTCTCATGTTACTACTACCCACACTGCTCTTAATTCAGAAAATGGCTACTTAGCCCTTCTCCTCTCTCCAGCCACTTTGTGTCTGTCTTTATTTGTATTACTTTAGCCACCATTTCTATCTAGTGCCTTTTCTTGTATCAGGCATTTACAGGAATGGGCAGTGTCCCTTTTGGTACCTAATCTGTTTTGGCTGTTGGCTCAATTGCTAGAGGAGGTTCAGTTGCTTAAAATGATACTGGTCCCAGTAGAGCCAGTGTGGTATTGTAGACTGGGCTCATGGTCACTGCACCTTATTCCTATAAACATGTATCCCCTTTTCCAGAGTTGAGTTCTATGCCACGAAAGAAAGAGGCTTGGTCCAAGGGCCTTCAATTCAATTCTTAATTGGATAAACCATTTTCATTGTTACTTAAGTGGAACCGATAATGGAGTCCACTCAGTGCAATGCTACAAATTGCTGTTCTATTGCCGTATACTGAGTTTATGCCTCTTTCTATCATGAAGACTAAAATCTTTCAGGGACTATTTATTCATATTATTTCTACTACACTCTTAGTTTTAGCCCTCTGAGCTTCTAGTTACTTCCAACACAAAAGAACACTTGAACAGCAAGACACAAAGATGTTAAGCCTGTCCTACAAAGACCTAAACTTGTTCAAAAACCAACCTTAGCATTTTGGTCCGAATCCCATGTGGATTTTCTTTTCTTTCTTTCTTTCTTTCTTTCTTTCTTTCTTTCTTTCTTTCTTTCTTTCTTTCTTTCTTTCTTTCTTTCTTTCTTTCTTTCTAAATTAAGTTTTATAAAGGGCAAGACACTTCAGCAAGCTGGGTATGAAAATGAACTGGTGGCCCAGAATCTCTCAAAAACCTGCAATTGTTTTGTGTTCATATAGGTGCAGACAATTGTAGGCTTTGCTTAATAATGTTGTCAGGTATCATATGGCTCATTCCAAACCATAACACACCCAAATATTTTACAGCTGCTATTCCTGATCCTAGTAATGTGTGCAAACTGATTTTAAACATCACTCTTTTGGTTGCCCTTGTATAACTTTCAGATGTTTTTCTGAGTCCATGAGACACTTAGAGGTTAGTATTATATCATCTGTGTAATGAAAGCTTTTCACAGAAGGTGGGCAGGATAACATAACAAGGTCCTGAGCCACTCTCCCATGACAAATAGTAGGATGGTAAAGGTAACCTTGAGAGGGTACTCTGCAAGTGAACTATTGTCCATTCCAGATGAATTGGTCTCAGAGTTCAGTAACTAAGTAATAAATAAATAAATGAATTAAAAAATAAGAAAGAAGGAAAGAAAGAAGGAAAGAAAAAGAAAGGAAGGAAGAAGGAAGGAAGGAGGAGGAAGGAAGAAGGAAGAAAGGAAGGAAGGAAGGAAGGAAGGAAGGAAGGAAGGAAGGAAGGAAGGAAGGAAGGAAGAAGGAAGGAAGCATGGAAAGATCTCTTAAGATTTATTTGTCTTTGTTGTTTCCTCAGAAGAGTGATGCTGAGTGGTAGTGTGAATGGGAGACACTGCTTTAGCACTTTACAATCCACTATCATTCCCCATAAACTCTTGCTTTCTCACAAGGGTTGCTGCTACAAGGATGCTGTATACCTCCACTGAGGTCCTGGGCAGGGCTAGCTTGTACTGCTTTGCCCTGCTTGGCCTAAGGACAAGCAAGAATGACACTGCAGTATTTCAGACATGTTTTTTTTGCTGTAGGCAGGTGCCCCAGTGTCAGGGACCAAACATGAACCAGGGAAAAGTACTAGCTAGGCCAGAGAACAAGCCACAGGCCCTAAACCAGATGCCCTCAAGATAAAGAACATTCCACAGTCAGGTAGCATAGCAACAGAACAATGGGCCCTGACCAGTGACCTTATCACCTAGTACAACATCCTGCAGCCTCACAACTTGCATGCCCTCCTTCACCTGAATGCCCCCCCTCAACTGCACGTCCTGCACGTTCTGCACTCCTTTCCTTCTTCCTGCCCCCTCCCCCTCCCATGCTATATAAGCCTTGCTGAGGAAAATAAAATTTGCAGCTTGATCAGAACCCTGTCTTGCTGTCTTCCTTCATGTCTCCTGTCCCTTTCATTCTCTCCTGCAGGTGGGTCACCCCCATTGAGACCCCGCTGACCGGGGTAAATGGTGCTCAACATGAGGCTCGACCTTCGCCTCGTTGGGAGCTGAACGTCCTTCTCCAGGAAAGTCCAGATGTCTGGTGGAGATATTTTTGCTGATCGTCCGTTGAGACCACTCAACTCGACACCCTTTCTTGAGGATCCGGAGGAGAGCGAGAAGGACAGGGTTAGTCTAAACTTCAGACAGGGAAGTTCTTCCCATGGTCTTTTCTCTAAGGGCATTAAAGAGGCCCCCAAGACATGAGGGATAAGGGTTCGTAAAAAAGACCTCAACAAATTCTTTAGTTACTTAGAGGACTGTTGTCCCTGGTTTCCCCAAGAAGGAACGATTGATGAAAAACACTGGAAAAGGGAAAAGGGTGGGCGACTGGCTTACTGACTACTACCACGTCTTTGGCCCAGACAAAGTCCCTGTTGTAACCTTTTCCTATTGGAACCTTGTTAATGATAGTCTCAGGATCCAAAGGACCTCCCCTCCCCTGACATTGAGTCGGTTATTTCTCAGGGACAAAAAGTCATGAAAGAACAGTCTTGTCTCCCCTCTCGCGCTAATTCACATCCTCCCCACTCCCCCCCCCACCCCCTTCATGAGCGCCCTCTATACAGATTAAAAATACGGAAGAAGGAGCCCAATCACCCCCACCTCAGTCTACCTAACCCTCCCTCCAGGGTCTTGACCTGGCCCTCCTTAACCCTGGTGATGAGGCCGGTCAAAAAAAAAAGAGGCTGCCAAATATCATAATTCTGATTGGCCACCTCATGTGTCCTTGGCCCCCTTAACCCCCCTCTCACAAAAGCCACTCCCAACAAAGACACCATACAATCTTACTCAGGCTCCTCCTTATGACGCCCTTCCCATTGCTCCCTTGTGTGCCCCAGTCATTGAGGCCCCTGCAGGTTCACTGCTGGCGCTCCCAATGCCGACCCCCGATGATCCAGAAATCCCCCCTAATCTCGTAACAGAATTTCAGTGCCTACAGGGCACACTTCGGGCCCACAGACAAGACCTGGCCCTTCTTCTTCTTCTTGTTTTTTTTTCTTCTCATTTTACGATTTTTTTTTAAAATTTTATTTTACAATACAATTCAGTTCTACATATCAGCCATGGATTCCCTTGTTCTCCCTCCTCCTGCCCCCCTCTCCTTCCCCCAGCCCACTCCCCATTCCCACCTCCTCCAGGGCAAAGCCTCCCCTGAGGACTGAGATCAACCTGGTAGACTCAGTCCAGGTAGGTCCAGTCCCCTCTCCCCAGGCCAGGCTAGTGACCCTGCATAAGCCCCAGGTTTCAAACAGCCAACTCATACAATGAGCACAGGACCCGGTCCCACTGCCTGGATGCCTCCCAAACAGATCAGGCCAATCAGCTGTCTCACCCATTCAGAGGGCCTGATCCAGTTGGGGCCCCTCAGCCATTGGTTCATAGTTCATGTGTTTCCATTCGTTTGGCTATTTGTCCCTGTGCTTTATCCAGCCTTGGTTTCAACAATTCTCGCTCATATAAACCCTCCTCTTTCTCACTAATTAGACTCCTGGAGCTCCCCCCAGGGCCTAGCCATGGACCTCTGCATCCAGATCCCTCAGTCATTGGATGGGGTTTCTAGCACGACAATTAGGGTGTTTGGCCATCCCATAACCAGAGTAGGTCAGTTCCGGCTGTCTCTTGACCATTGCCAGCAGTCTATTGTGGGGGTATCTTTGTGGATTTCTGTGGGCCTCTCTAGCACTTTGCTTCTTCCTATTCTCATGTGAAGACCTGGCCCTTCTAAAGGAACTTCACTCCCTTGATCAGGAGCTCTCTGATCTTGCCTTGGGCGCCCCCAAAAACTCAGCCTTCCTCACATTTCCCTCACTCAAAAAAACTCCCTCACAGCCAGTTTTGGCTTTTCCCATTACCCAAAGCCAGGCAAGTGGATCTGATCTGCCAAGTCTGCCCTAGATGGAGGAATTGCCTCCCCTTGAAGAGGAGGAGGGAGAGACAACCCCCTCCCACGAGGAGGAGCCCCGGTTACGGGCTCCGGGGCCGATCAGGGCCCCTAACCCGGTCAGTCTTACCAAAAACTTAGCTTTCGCTTTGTTGAGCACCTTAAATCAGCCTGTGCTCAGTATGGCCCCACTGCTCCCTTTACCCTTGCGTTGCTAGAAAACCAGAGCGAGGCCTGGCTTATGCCAAATGATTGGTATTTTTTGGCCAGTGCCACCCTGTCTGGGGGTGATTTTGTTCCATGGAAAACTGACTTTTCAGAAAACTGCCACGAGACGGCCCAGTGCAACGCTGATGACCCTTCCTCAAAACATTGGACCATTAATAAACTACTTGGCAAAACTCCTTATGACAAAAACGAGGTCCAGGCCACCTTTCCACCCGGCTTATTGGCCCAGATTCAGGTTGCTGGCCTTCAAGCCTGGAAACGACTTCCCCAAAAAGGCGAGGCTACCAGCTCATTGACCAAGGTGCATCAGGGACCAGGGGAGCCCTATAGTGTCTCAATGACTCTCAATGACGCTGCTGAGCACCTCTTGGGCTCAGGAGAAAGCGAAAGCACATTTGTTAAGCACCTTGCCTTTGAAAATGCAAACCCAGCCTGTCAGGAGGTTCTTCGCCCCCACAGAGATAGGGCCCCCCTTTCTGAGTACGTCTGCCTTTGTGCTGGAGTTGGCTCCGCTTACACCATAGGTTTGGCTATTGGTGCAGCCCTAAAGTCGGTGGGTGCCCAAAATTTGAGATCCCAACAAAGTCGCCTTTGCTTCTCCTGTAAACAACCAGGACATTTTGTGTGGGAATGCCCCAAGAGGATCCCTGCCCTCTTGGGGGGCATGGCCGAGATGCCCCAGCCTGGGGTCACCACTCAGCCACTACCATCCACCCCAAGTCCTAGATGTGGCCATGGCCTTCATTGGGCGAGGTAATGGAAATCTAAAACTGACGCTCATGGTCACCTGCTCCCTCCCACCCATGGGGCCCCTGGCCCCTCCGCCCCCCATGGGGCCTCACAGGCTGCTCCCCAACTGTCTGCTCCCTCCAATGGGCAATCCCAGGTAGCACAGGCTTGGACCTCTGTGCCACCACCGACACAATACTAGACCTGTGCCAGGGCCCACAAGTCATCCCTACTGGGATTTGGGGCCCCCTACCCCCAGACACCCATGCCCTTATCCTTGGCCGTGCCTTAAGAGGTGTCCAGATCTATCCCGGAATTATTGATAATGACTATACAGGAGAAATTAAGATTTTGGCCTCAGCACTCTATGGTCTTGTTGCCGTCCCCCGCCACCCGCCTTGCCCAGCTGGTTACCCTCCCCGTGCTTTCCTCTGATAACCCTATTCAGTCCACCCAGCCCCAAGGAGCTTCTCAGATTGGCTCATCGGAGGCTTATTGGATTCTGCCTATTTCCCACTCTCGATCCACACTTACCCTTAAACTAGACGGCAAAAAATTCCAGGGGATTCTAGATACTGGCGCTGATGTCACTGTGATCTCCCAAGACCACTGGCCCTCCTCCTGGCCCCTCATCCCCTCCCTCACCAACCTCAAGGGCATAGGTCAATCCAACAACACCCTCCAATCCTCTAAAGTTCTAACCTGGTCAGATGAGGAGGGTAACCAGGGTACTGTGACCCCCGTTGTGGTCCCTGGGATCCCTGACAACCTTTGGGGCTGAGATATTCTCTCCCAAATGAAAGTCATCCTCTGTAGCCCAAATGAGGTAGTTACCCAACAAATGTTACACATGGCCTTCATCCCAGGAAAGGGTCTCAGTAAATTTCAACAGGGCTGAACCCAATCCATTGCTCCCGCTAATAAGACAGACAGGCTCAGTCTTGGCTTTGAGGGTTTTTAATTGAGGCCACTGCTCCCCCTGTACACCATGCAGACAAAATCACTTGGCTTACCCATGAACCTGTGTGGGTATACCAGTGGCCTCTGCCACAAGAGAAACTACAGGCAGCAGAGATGTTGGTACAGGGACAGCTTGCCGCCAGTCATATTGAACCATCCAATCCCCCATGGAATATGCCCATCTTTGTCATAAAGAAAAAATCTGGGAAATGGACACTCCTCCAAGACCTGCAAGCCGTTAATAGGTTATACAGCCCATGGGCGCCCTCCAACCAGGCATGCCCTCACCCATCGCCATCCCTGAGGCCTATCACAAAATGGTTATCGATTTAAAAGATTGCTTCTTTACCATTCCCCTACACCCCGATGATCGAGCTTACGTTGCCTTTAGCCTCCCTCAGGTTAATTTCCAGGGCCCCATGCTCCGCTTTCATTGGAGTGTCTTACCCCAGGGAATGGCAAATAGCCCGACTCTCTGCCAAAAGTTGATGTCTCAGGCGGTCGATCCTATACACCAAAAATGGCCCTCTACTTATATCTTACATTACATGGATGACCGCCCCTAACTCCTCCATCCTAGAAGCAACCTTCCAAGATCTGTCACAGGCCCTTAGTGCTGCTGGCCTACAGCTCACCCCTGATAAGATGCAGCGCCCTGCGCCCTTTAGTTATCTGGGTCTTGAATTGCATTCCAATCGAGTCTTGGTCCAGTGCATCCAGCTGCGCATGGATAACCTTACCACCCTTAATGATTTTCAAAAACTTCTCGGGGACATTCAATGGCTTCGACCATACTTAAAACTGCCTACCGCTGATCTTCTACCCCTCTATGACATTCTTCGAGGCCCGAGTGAACCCACCTCCCCCGTCAATTAACCCTGGCTGCCCATAAGGCCCTGTCACTAATCGCCAGAGCCATTTCCTCCCAAGCCTCTTTTCAGATTGATTACTCCCTCCCTTTGGTTTTTGTTGTCTTATCTACTCCCATGTGTCCACCAGGGTCCTTTGGCAGAGTTCCCCTTCCACATTAAGGGCCCAGCATAAACTTAAGAGTCATTCCATCTTATGGATTCATATGTGTGCCAGTCATAGTAAGGTCATTCCCACCTATCCTCAACTTGTTTCTTCCCTAATCATGTGTGGTCACCAGACCTTGTGTCAGATCTTCGGTAAGGACCCCGATTCCATCCAAACTCCCTACACCCGTGAACAAACTCAATTTTGTTTCAGACACTGGATTGTTGGGGTGTTGCCTTCTCAGGGTCCCTGGGCCTTCTTGACAGTCACCTCCCCGATGACCCAGTCCTCCATTTTGCATGTACTCATCCCTTTATCTTCCCAAAAGTCATTTCCCCCAGCCCCTTGC
Organism: Peromyscus maniculatus bairdii; assembly: GCF_049852395.1. Classification (NCBI taxonomy): domain Eukaryota; kingdom Metazoa; phylum Chordata; class Mammalia; order Rodentia; family Cricetidae; genus Peromyscus; species Peromyscus maniculatus. The sequence goes on along the minus strand of NC_134856.1, from coordinate 33,556,665 downwards.
CTGATGCCCTGGCCGTCTTTACCGATGGGTCAGCCAATGGCACTGCAGCTTATGCTTTTCAAGGTCACTCGTTTCCCTTTCCTTCGCCCTTTCGTTCAGCTCAGCTGGTTGAACTCTTTGCTGTTCTGCAGGTTTTTCAGGATTTCCATGATCCCCCCCCCCTTAACATTTACACTGATAGTGCATACATTGCTCATTCAATTCCCCTTCTTGATACAGGCCTCTTCATTAAGCCCACCTCCAATGTCAGTCCCCTTTTTGCTCAAATTCAACAAAAACTTAGAGAAGCTCCCATCCTGTTTTCACTGGCCACATCTGTGCTCATGGGGAGCTTCCTGGCCCCCTCACAGAGGGAAACGCTCTGGCTGATACAGCCACTCGCCAGGTTTTTCCAGTCCTACAAGAGCCCATCCTGCTGGCTTCTCGCACCCACCACCTCCACCATCTTAATGCCAAAATCCTTCGGTTAAAGTTCAAAATCACAAAACAACAAGCTAGAGAGATAGTTAAACAATGCTCTTCTAGTAGTCTCCCATCCCATCCCCCATGTTGGAGTTAACCCCCATAGACTCCTGCCTAATATGATTTGGCAAATGGATGTCACACATGTTCCTGACTTCGGCAGACAAAAATATCTTCATGTTTCTGTTGACACGTTCAGCGGATTTATTTTTGCCTCCCCTCATACTGGTGAGGCCGTCAAGGACGTTATTGCTCACCTCCTGGTCTGCTTCTCTACCTTGGGTATCCCAAAACACATAAAAACAGACAATGGCCCGGCATACACCAGTGAAGGACTTAAACGGTTCCTCCAACAATTTGAAATCTCTCACACTACTGGTATCCCTTACAACCCTCAAGGTCAGGGCATTGTAGAACGGGCCCACTAGACCTTAAAAACATGGCTCTCTCGATTAAAGATGTCCGAGCTTTCCTTCGCCCCCCCTCCCTCCAGACCGCCTGAGCCATGCCCTCTTTGTTCTTAACTTCTTCACTCTGGATGGTGAAGGTTGTTCAGCAGCTGACCACCATTGGTACCCCTCAGCAGATGCCTTCTGCCCTTTGGCCATGTGGCGAGACCCCCTTACAGGCGTTTGGAATGGTCCAGATCCTGTACTTCTCTGGGGCCATGGCTCCGCTTGCATCCTTGACCAGGCACATGATGCCCCATGCTGGTTCCCTGAGTGCCTGATCCGATCTGTAAATTTACCTAACATACCCAGGGGATTGACTGGCCCCCCTGAGGACCCTCCTTCTTCTCTTCCAGATGCTAAAGCTACCATCAAAGACCGAGACCCCAAAGAGATGGAGATCACCCATGAAGCTGCCCATAGTGAGTCAGCTGGCTGTCTGGGTCTCATACTCCTCCTTCTGAACCACAGCCTCTCTAGCCTACCCCAAAATACCAATCTCCACCAGCCCTTAAACCATACCTAGCATGTGTTGATGGGGTGACAAGATGTCATCTGGCAAACTTCCCTAGTCACCCATGCCCCTGGTGGCCTGACCTTTATCCCAACCTTTGTAAAATGGCCGCCTTAACATCCCCCGATTGGCATGTTGATGATCAACCCCCTACCAGAAGGGCTCCTGAGCTTTTTGATTCTTATTGTGACCCCAGGCCTCGACCCCCGGGGTATGCAAATCAGACCCAGAGAAAAAAACTTGCCACCCTCCGTTTTTATGGCTGCCCTGTTCATCATCGGCCTCCCAATCTTCTCTACAAATGTGGGGGAGCGGGAGATCTCTTTTATAAGTCCTGGGGATGTGAAACTATAGACAATGCCTATTGGCACCCCTCTTCTTCTTGGGATTTTATTACTGTTAGCAGTAATTATTCCATTGGGCATATTAATACTTATCATGGCACCCCTGATTGTTCCTCCTGGTGCCACCCCCTAAAAGTTACCTTCACCGAGGCTGGGAAGGCTCATTCGGCCTGGGAGGCCGGCCTCATTTGGGGCCTTCGCCTATTTCAGGAGGGAAGAGATACAGGTGTCACCTCTATCATCAAACTTTTAAAGCAGCCTGTCAATTCCCCTAATCCTGTTGCCATTGGTCCCAACTCTCTTCTCAGCAACAATGATTTACATACAACCAATATATCTCAGACATCCATGGGTTTTTCTCCCACATTCCCACCTCCCCCACCAACCACCAAAGATATAATTACCACCCTTATCACAAAAACCTACCAGGTACTTAACACCTCCAAGCCTGATTTGGTTGACTCCTGCTGGTTTTGCTATCATTCTACCCCCACCCCCAATTTATGAAGGAGTGGTTGTTGATTTAGATTTCTCCCTAACCACTGACCCACACGATTGTCGCTGGCAACAGCCACCCACATCTCGCTTTACACTCTTCCAAGTTATGGGCTCAGGCCACTGCCTTGTCACCCAAGGCACTACCATTCCCCCGTTTATTAACCCCTTTGTAATATCACAGATAACCTAAATACCTCCCTTAAGTCTAGATATCTTCTCCCTGCCAATGATACTTGGTGGGCCTGTACTGATGGCCTAACACCATGCATTTCTTTTCATTTAAATAATTCCTCTGCCCCCTCATTCTGTATATTGGTTCAACTGATCCCTAGGCTAACCTATTATTCCCCAGATCAATTCTTGGGAAGATGGGAAGAGAAGACTCTGGCAGAGATGGCTGGCTTTGCGCCCCACCATCACTCGAAAAGGGAACCTGTGACTGCAGTCACTCTGGCTGTCCTCCTGGGGGTTGGGGCTGCAGGGGCCGGTACGGGCATAGCTTTCCTGGTTTTATCTAATCAACATTATTCAGAGCTTAGAATTTCCATAGATGAAGATATAGCACAGCTTGAGTGAGGCATTTCCGCCCTTGAAATTCTCCCTTACCTCCCTTTCAGAGGTGGTCCTCCAGAACCGCCAAGGGCTCGACCTCCTCTTTTTACAGCAAGGAGGTCTCTGTGCCACTCTTAAGGAATGTTGTGCCCAGATCGTGACCCCCAGAGAGACCACCAAAGATGAGCATGCCAGAATGCAAAAGCAAGGTTTAATTCTGGATATCCAAAAGCAATACAAGCCTAGGCAGGGACTTCGTCCAATACATCCAACACAGTGGAGGCTGGAGGAAGCGCCCACCTGTCTGCAAGCTCAGTTTTTAAAGGGAAAAGTCACAAGGTTACATCATTTAGGGGTGCTAGTACAGGTACAATTCTGATTGGCTCGCTTCTAGGGACTTCTAGAAATTACTTCTAAGGGAGTGGTTGCCCGCCACCATTTCTCATTGGCTGCCCTCAGGTGCGGGCATTTCTGTGGTCAGTTACCCTGGAAACCAGGGAGAGGACATTCCATAGTCAGGCAGGCATTACCTCGTGACTATCTTGTGACTCTGTACTTTTACACTTCCTTGTTTCTGGAATCTGAACTGACTGGTTTCAGTAACTAATGGCCTATTCCCAAAAGGAGAAATCGTAGGCCTTAATTTTAGGGTGAAAGCATTTTGGTCTTATTTCTAAGATGGATCATTTTGGTCTCACAGGAAGAGTGCTGCTTCTATACTGATCACACAGGAGTAGCAAGGGATAGCATGGCCAAGGTCCGTGAGGCTTAGAGAAGTGCAAAAAAGAAAGAGATCAAGAGCTAGGCTGGTTCCAAAATTGGTTCTCTGCATCTCCTTGGTTAACCACCCTCCTGCTGTCCCTTCTGGGACCTTTGGTTGGCGTCATTCTTGTCTTGACATTCGGCCCTTGACTAACTCGATTTATGCATGCTCAGCTGGCCGAACTTCAGGCAAAACAAATTCAGGTTCATTACCATCACCTTGATTTTCATGATCATGGTCTCGATGAACCAGATAAAGACTCCATATCAGCACAGGCCCCTCTGCTCAGGGGAGGATGCACCTATGCCTGGGAGCTGGACCCCACTGCATAGGGCATTGAGGGTGTAGCTGGGACTGCAGAAGGCAGGGAGACTAAAGTGCTCCACCATCCTGGGTGCCTTGGATGACATGCTCTATTGCACGGCAGTTATGCAGACCCTATACTCTTTCCTCCTGGATTCAAACCCGCCCCTGTAAAAAAAAAACTGCATCATTCCAGCTTCCTTCAGGACATGTGGGGACGCCTACATGGACCGACCATTAACAATGTAACTTATCAGGGACAGAGCATCCCCCATTACAACAAAAACAGTTGGGCCTCCTTTCTTTGTTTTGCTATATGTATAGAAGGGGGAGATGTCAGGGACCAAACATGAACCAGGGAAAAGTACTAGCTAGGCCAGAGAACAAGCCACAGGCCCTAAACCAGATGCCCTCAAGATAAAGAACATTCCACAGTCAGGTAGCATAGCAACAGAACAATGGGCCCTGACCAGTGACCTGATCACCTAGCACAACATCCTACAGCCTCACAACTTGCATGTCCTCCTTCACCTGCATGCCCCCCCTCAACTGCACATCCTGCATATTCTGCACCCTTTCCTCCTTCCTGGTCCTCCCCCTCCCATGCTATATAAGCCTTGCTGAGGAAAATAAAATTTGCAGCTTGATCAGAACCCTGTCTTGCTGTCTTCCTTCATGTCTCCCCATCCCTTTTATTCTCTCCTGCATGTGGGTTGCCCCCGTTTACACCCCACTGGCCGGGGCACCCCAGCCTTATGAGGCCCAAGGACAGCAATGCAGACATCTGCTGCCTTTCCATTAGCCACACCTAGTTGCTGAAAGATCACCTAGAATACTTTCTTGCAGGAGAGAACTGTACATAGCATCACATGAGTGGAAGGTATCTGCCTATCCCTGGGGCAGACCTAATCTTTCTCAACCTCTTTGCTCTATTCTTTCTACCTTCATTGAACTGTTGTTCAGATTAAAAAACTTACTTTCAGATTCTCAAAAGCATTTAATTTAGCTTCCTGCCCACTATTTTTCCTTAGGACCTCTGTTTAGACACCAACTTTGCCACAGTTGTTACAGTGACCTGGATAAGCTGCTTTCCTTTCCCCTCCCCCCATCCATTCTTGATTGATTTAGCATTTAAAACAAACAAACAAACAAACAAACAAACAAACAAACCTGACTTACATGCCAGTCTCAATTATCCAAATCTGCCAAAGTTTTTCCTACCTCGTAAAGATCGTTTCCTACTATGCCCTACCATGGGGCTAAGCAAAGCCACTGAAGTGCTATAACAGTTCTAAGGTCCCTGTTGAATTAATTTTTTCCTTCACTCCCCTGTGAATTCCTAGCAGGCCCAGTCACATGGCCATTAAACACTGTGGCATACATGCACAGCTCCCTCAGTAGCATCTGTTCCTCTTCTACTATCTTCCAATCCCTGATATTCAGAGGGACCTTAAACAGTGATAACCAAGTGTCCCTAATGGCTCATACAAACCAGTTCAGGGACTGATTACTCTCAGAGTATACAGTCTTTGTTGCTAGTTTCTCTGAGTTCAGACTGATCTGCCTCCACATCCCAGACTCTTAGGGACTTTTTTTCATGACTTCAAAAGTCTCCATTCAAGCAGTTCAGATGATAAGTATTCTCTAGTGAAGACCATGCCCCAGAGTGGGCCCCCAAAAGGGCTCCTGTCTGCATACCAAATCACAGAGCTCCCCTTCCTCTGTACTGGAAGTTGGGCCTGAGGGATAGTTCCTTTCACTGCCACCTTGCTTTCTCCCCGCCTCTTCAGGGTCTGGTTTTTCCTTGGATTCTGAGCTTTCCAGACCCAGAAGAGACTACTTGACACAGCCCCAATTTAAATTCTTTACCTTATTCATCAACCCTGGAAACAAACAATGGCAATTTGATGCTTCTACCTAGTTCTTTTCCATCCTCCACTCCCCACCGCCGCCACCAATTCAGATACTATCTTTTTCTTATTGTAATTTCTCTCTTTTGTGGGTATGTTTTTTCTAGGCAAAGAGCTCAGCCTCCATTGTGTTCTAGAACAGGAGTCATGCAACTATTTCCTGTTTACAATCTTGTTTTAGGGTTTGAAACCTATTTTCTAGTCTATCAGCCTTTTTTAGAGGGTATCCCTTATACTCATATACTGGACTCCATTCATGAAGGAGGCATACCTCACCTATCTATACAGAAGAAGATGGTCTCACTAGTGTGATAGAAAAATAGAAACTAAAGATAAATCCTGATTAACAGGTGAAAGAAGCCTGCAGAGTTCTGGAAGCCCTTCCTTTCCATGTATCATATAAGAAACAGCATTATAAAATAAAGTTTAAGAAATACAAGCACTAGGGGATACTATAAAAAAACTATATACTATGTGGCCAGATGCTCATAGGCCCAAAGATTTTCCTTTCTTCCCATTCATGTATTAACCAGGCTACACCCTGCTTAGCTTATAGTGGTATTGCCTCACTAAAACATTTTAAGTAGAGAACTGGATAATAGAATCTGAAGGCCAGAAAAGACCTGAGCTGAAGTTTTGTGTATTTTTTTTTACCTGTATATGTACATATGTGGGAACATGTATTTGATTGAGTATAGGTGCCTGTGGAGGCCAAAAGAGTGTATTGGAACTAGAGTTACACATGAGTACTAGGAACTGAACTCAAGTCCCCTGTAAGATCAATATACACCTTTAATGACTGAGCCATATGTCTGTTCTGTTTTTTTCCCCTTCTTAATGTGTCTGTTTTAGTTCCATGCCTAACTTGAAAGGCATGGCATTTTTCTCTATCTCCTCCTAGTAGCTACTGGGGTTTTCACCTAACATGTATACTTTTTGCTGTTAAACTCTAACAAAGTTTTCTTTGAACTTTTTTTGGACAACAGTCCTAAATTTTTTTATTAATAAGATCAAGACCCCAAAAGGGAACCTCACTTTCCCCAGTAACAGTAGGATTCTAACCAAGGACTCTCCACCTTCAGACACAGTAGCCTTAGATGCATATCTTATCATGCACAGTGAGGACAATAAAATTGTTCCTCCTAGATTCATCTTTTGTTTTGCCACAGTCTTAGTTGGGCAGCAAGGGTTGCATTAACTTATCTTGGAAACACATCACCAAACATCTATTCAATCAATATAGGTTTCTGACAATGGACCAAATAAATAACTCAACCAAGCCTAGCTTGGTGAATCAATTGGTTTGATTGGGATTACTTATAGGAGTGTGGTCATTTTGTAGCTGGGAATACCACTGAAGATGAAAGTCTCTCTTTCAGCAGATGCTAATACTTTATATATTATCAGGGAGGGAAGAGGGCTCATTTCCCTCTCATGGGTCCAATGTTGTGTCTCATATGGATAATCAGTTTCTCTGATTTAAAAGTGGAATGGTCATGTTATGGCTATAAGAAAGAGTTTCTCAACCATGTGCCATCATTAAAAATCCCACACACCATTACTATAGTGGATATAGACTCAGAAGCATGGTTTGTTGGACTTGAACTTCAGAGACTAGGGACATAATATTCCTGCATCCAAAATACTGTCAGCTAAACATTCTTTAAACTCAATTACACTCCAGATCAATTTGACTTCTATGCTGTGTTGCGATTGTCTCTTTGTCAGCTGGCAGAACCTTAGGAAAAGAGCAAAAAAAAGGGGGTGGGGAGGTATTATAGAAAAGCTGAACATTGATAGACTGAGCCACAATGAGCCAGCCTATGTCTGATATCCTTCAGGAAATTCTGGTAATTTAATAATTCATTTCCTGCAGGAATAATTTGCTTCTAGCTTTTTCTTTCATCCTCTGAAGAATTTGGAGGCAACAGGTACCTTCTGAGTTAATTCTAGGAGCACAGTTGTTGGTGGGTAGGGGAGGAAGGAGTGGGGAGAGGGAGAATAGGGGAATAAAAACCCAAATGTCTCTGGGAACAGCAGTGGGAGAAATTAGTAAGAAGGCTGAATAACACAAGTTTACAAAACAGTAAATACAGAAACCAGCAATTTAGGATGTCGATCATTTATTTTGACAGGTGTAGTTTATCTCTGCTCATTTATAATAATTATTCATTGTGGAGACACATGGTCCTGCTCTTTCTTGTCTCCATGCTGAGAGCAGTTAAAAGTAAATTTGGCAGGTCTGGAGGGTGAGTGAGATAATCCTTGTTAATGACCAAATGGGAAATCTACCCTTGAGACACTTCCTGCTAGGGAGGCATGGGGATCAGACAGATCCCGCAGGGGGTTCAGCCAGTTTTTGAAATAATATTTTGAAACTCTTGAGGGATTTTTTCCTATCAAGTTTTCTTTTGTATCCAATTTATTCATTCTCTCACTTTCCTATTTATTGTTACTCTAGCCTCTTTTCAGATTGTTATCTTTTGGATTGAAAGTTCAGAATAGACCACCGGGCGGTGGTGGCACACGCCTTTAATCCCAGCACTCGGGAGGCAGAGGCAGGCGGATCTCTGTGAGTTTGAGGCCAGCCTGGTCTCCAAAGCGAGTTCCAGGAAAGGCACAAAGCTACACGGAGAAACCCTGTCTTGAAAAACCAAAAAAAAAAAAAAAAAAAAAAAAAAAGAAAGAAAGTTCAGAATAACATTATACTAAAACCAATGATTGATCTGTAGATGAGGTCAAGATAGACCATTTTATACATTGATATGTTCATTATTTTGCCCAGGGAATTTGAGCAGACAAAAATATTTGTTGGTTAAGCCAATGGATGCCAAATCAAGTCAAACTATAGCCTCTTGCTTTTAATAAGTGTGCTACTTATAACTATTTTTGCTATCAGTTCCATGGAACATAAACACTAGCATATGCAACAAAGGCTTGCTAGGGAATTAGATTAATTAATATGATTAGGACTACAGACACATACCAAACACTGTATACTATCATTGTTGATATTTGTAGAAGGAGGTAACACCAGTATCTACTTCCTGAAGTGTGCTACAAGAATTAAAAAATATGGGGCTGGAAAAGTGATTCAGAGGTTAAGAGCATTAGCTGCTCTTCCAGAGGTCATGAGTTCAATTCCCAGCAATCACATTGTGGCTCACAACCATCTACAAAGCATTCAGGTGCCCTCTTTTGGTCTGCATTGCAGGCATAAATGCAGGCAGAACAATGTATACATAATAAGTAAATCTTTAAAAAAAGAATTAAAAAATATATTTTATGCAGAATAATATATTTTATACAATTCTCCATAGTGATTGCTTATGTTTGGTACCTATTCTAACTTTGCAGTAGTAAAATTGTGAACTCAAAATTGTCTGAAAGCTAATTACAGGCAGTATTGTGTAGAATTTAGTCCCAAGGACATTTTGTAAGTGTTCATTCTTGGGCAAGTCATGGGTTGTAAGACTATGTATGATCCTGACTCAAAATAGGAAGGAAGACACAAAGACAAATACAAAGTCTGTTCTCTAAGACCCCTTTAGAACCACTCAGTCCATGTTGAATTTGCATCTCTTATTCACAAATGAGATACTCATCCTCCCACTTCATACTAACGGAGAGAAACTCTGGTGCTTCTTAAATAGATGCTCTAATTTTGTTTACAAATTTGACTTAAGATGGACATGGTACAGATGATATCCTTCTCAGATTCATAAAGGACAATCTTGGTATGATTTACTCTTAGGGGGATCATCATTCCCCTTCTAAATAAATACAGAGACTTATTCTTCCTTACAAACGCTGGGCCTTAGCTTGGCTTGTTTCTAGTCAGCTTTTCTAACTTAAATTATTTTGTTTCTCTTTAACTATGTTTTGTCTCTGGGCTTTTTACCTTGCTTTATTCTGTATATCTTTCTTTCTTACTTACTCCATGGCTGGCTGTGTGGCTGTGTAGCTTTCTCCTCTCCTTTTTTCACTCCTCCCTCATCTCTAGATTTTTTTTCCTCCTATTTATTCTCTCTGCACACCAGCCCTGTCTCTCTTTTCTCCTGCCTAGCTATTGGCCATTCAACAATTTATTAGACCAATCAGGTATTTTAGGCAGGCAAAGTAGCACAGCTTTACAAATACAGCATAGAAGAAAGCAACACATCTTTGCATCATTAAACAAATAATTCACAGTATAAAAGAATGTAACACATCTTAAATTAATATTCCACAACCTTATACCTTACTTGAGTCCTTTTCACTTTGTTTTCTGTCTCCCATACAGATCTTACAGCTGTAACACTTTTTATGTATCCCTTTTCCTTCACTGATGTAACCTCCCACCCCCTTCTAGAACCACTCCTTGGAAGCCTTCCCAAAGCTAGTTGGTTATCTTCAAGAGTCACAAATGTGTTACTTCACAGCTTCTCGTGGCCTCTTACAGAACCAACACCACTACCCTCTGTTATTTTGTTGTTGTTCTTGTTTGAGATAGGATCTCATGTCACCTAAGCTGGCCTCAAACTCACTACAGAGCTGAAAATGACCTTGAATGCTGATCTCTTCCCTCTATTATGCAATTAGAATGCTGTGATTACAAACATATGCCACTATGCCTGGTTTATTTGGTTTTGGTAATTGAACCCAGAGTTTCATGCATGCTAGGCAAGCACTTTATCAACTGAGCTACAGCTCCAGATCCCTCTCCTTTGAAAGAAGTGCCTCCACTGACAGCAAAGTGTTTGTCTTTGTGGCATGGTAACAAAGAACAGCCTCATCTTGCCTCTTTCTGTCCTTTCTGCCAAACTTCAGGTCTCTCTCTGCCTCCTCTGCTGAAACAAGAATGCTGGGTCAGGTCAGCATCTAGTTGCTGGGTCCTGCATCTCATCCTGCCCCACAGGAAAGATTGGTGTTCCTTCAGTTACCCTGCTGTTCCTTCAGTTACCCTATCATTCACCACCCTTTCTATGATTCATTTCTACCTGTCAGCACACTTTAGGAAATACCTATGATATCTATACAAAATTAAACCAATTGTAGTTAGATTTTATTTCTTATCCTGGGCCTATGTAATTCCTTTGCTTCCTTTGAAATAAAAATAAAAAAGCAGAAAATCTTGAGGACATATCTTAAAAACCTGTATTCCACTAAACTGAAAAAAATCTAAAAGAAATGAATGAATGTCTAGATGCATATGACCTACCAAAATTAAACCAAGATGAAATAAATAATTTTAACAGATCTATAACAAGAAATGAGTTTGAAACAGTAATTTAAAAAAATCACTTAGCTAAAAAAGCCCAGGACCAGATGGATTTATGGCACAATTCTACTAAACTTATTAAGAAGAACTAAAACGAATACTTCTCAAATTATTCCATGATATAGAAAAAGGAAGGAATGCTTCCAAACTCTTTCATGAAACAAGTCTTATCCTGATACACAAACTAGATAAGGACACAACAAAAAGAATATGAAAATTATAGACTGATCTCCCTGATGAACATAGGTGCTAAAATTCTCAGTGATGTACTTACAAACCAAATTCCAGATGGCATGAAAAAAACATTATAGCTAACATTTACCCCCTGCAGATATTTTGATATAATCATCACATGCTTTATATTTTCTGTTTAAATAAATTCATAAACAATTTATTTTAAGACAGAACACGTAGATATTTATTAGAATATTGTACATGTGGACATGTGTGTATGCCATGTACATTGTAAATAAATATTTTGAAGTTACATATATTATTTTCATGAAGACATAGTTTAACAATGTTAACTGTTGGTACACGAGATTTTATTCTAGCAATTAATTTTATTTTGAGATCTACCGAGTTTAACTAGGATCATTTGAATGACCCTGTGTTTAGAACTATCTGGACTCTGATAGACTCCTCAGTGGGTATACAAATGAAAACATCCACCCCTCCCTCAGAATCCTTCAGTAGCCCCGAGTTCAGCAGGGAAGAGTTGGGCCTTCCCTCTTCAAGTCTTCTATAGACCACTGCAAGCAGACAGTTGCTCTGAGGTCATGACTGCATTGGCTCTGTAATAAGTTTTTTATCTTCATTTCCCTTGGCCTCTCAGGAACATTGGATGAAAGGGATTATAGACTGAAGTTTCTCAGTCCCGGCTGGTCCCACCTGAGCAGCAGCCATTTTTTATAAAATAATCACTCAGAAGCTTAATATTAATTACATACTTTTGGTCTATGGCTCATCCTTATTGCTAGCTGGCTATTACATCTGAAATGAATCCATGTCTATTAGTCTATGTATCACCACATGTCTCATGGCCTTACCTGTGTTATATTACATCTTGCTCCCCTGGTGGCTTGCATCATCTCCCTATATCTGTCTTGGATTTCCTGCCTGGCTATATACTATGTTGCCATAGGTCAAAAAAGCTTCTTTATTAACCAACAGTAGTAACACATATTCACAGCATACATGAAGACTATCCCACAGCAAGAGATCACTCCTTTTCCAAACTATTGCTTCACTTGGCAATAGTTATAACTATAGTTTTGTTATCTTCTGACTTTTTCTCTTCCTGATTCCATGTGTGTTGGAATTACCCCGTGTGTTAGTCTGCTTTCTATTGCTGAGATAAAGACAATGATCAAAAGCAAAAGGAAAGGGTTTATTTCCTTTTAGAGATTATAGTCCATCATGGAGGGATGTCTGGCCAGAAACTGAAGCAGAGGCCATGGAGGAATGCTGCTTATTGGCTTGCTCCTCTTGGTTTGTTCAGTTTACTTTTGTATAAATGCCAGGACCACATGCCTGGGGGTGATTTCAACTTCAGTGATCTGGGAATTCCCACACCAGTCATTAATCAAGAAAATACACCCCACAGACTTGACTACAAAAAATTTGGTAGAGGAATTTTCTCAATTAAGGTTTCTTCTTCTAAGATGACTGTAGCTTGTGTCAAGTTGGCATTCAACAAACTGGCCATCACATCAAGTAAACAGTTCTATTTGTCCTTATTTCCTCTGTGAACTTATCTAGACATGTAAAATTAAATTTGTAACCCTCGGATTTTTTTTTCTTCCTTTGTTCTTATCTCTCTCCTCAGCTTTGGAATTGTATATCCAAGCATCTCTCTTTGATCAGCAACAATACTGGGCCCATCTAAAGAGGTAAAGTCTAAATTTCTTTTTGTTCTCACTTCTACTTTTCTCCTGTATCCTCAGTACTCTAAAGTACAGAGTTGCTCAGGCTATAAAATCCAGGGCTACTTTTTGTATTCTAACTTCTCCTTAAACTAACAGTAACCAAACTTTCAAAACTACCTCTAACTGGGTCATGTTTTTACTATTCATCAATTATCATTCTCTACCAGCATACAGTAGTTCCTTGTGGTACAATCAACTAGTCTTTCCATTCCATTCTTACCATTTGCATTCAACTCTCTACAACAGCTAGATAATTTAAAGCCATACCTCTGATCATAGTGTGCTTTCACTTACAACCCACTAATGGCATTCTATAGTTCTAAACTCACAAGCCCTTACACTTGGTTACCAGTAGCTTATATAACTAGCGCCTAGTCATCACCTCCAATCCATCTTCTCCCATATGATATCCAGAATGGCAATTTCTTTATGCTTTTGCATATCCTTCTCCCATACTCGATTAGGTCCCTACTCAGTTGCCATCTCTTAACAGAGACATTCCTTGACTATTCTGGGCCAAACAGCACATCCCATTATTCTTATTTCCATTAGTTGTTCTTTAAAGGTTTATTTTATGACTTTTATGTACCTGTACTATTTTAGTTAAATACAACCCATATTACTAGATGGCAAGACAGAGCACTCTTCAATGTTGTGCCTTTTCATAAAGGAATTAATGCCACTCACGTGGCCTGGGAAATTCAGCAGGTGGAATGAGAAGGCCATATGTAATGGTTTGAATGATGATGCTTTAGACAAACTTAGTATTAAAGCTTAATCCCCAATAAAACTATAATAAAAATTGTAACATCTGAGAGGTTTCTAGTTCTGAGGATTCTATTTTTGTGAATGGGATTAATACTTTATTTCTCTTTTATTGAAAATATTTTTTCACATATGATGTATCTTGAGTATACTTTCCCCTCCCTCTACTCCTACCAGTTCCTCCCAACCTTCCCTCTCATCTGAATCCTTTCTCTTTAGTATCCCTAAATGTCTCTCATAAAAACAAAAAGGCTTCTAAGATGTAATAATAAAAAAAAGTAAAATAAAATAAGATGAAACAAAACTAACACATTGGAATAGGACAAAAAAAAGAAGTGAAGGAAGGGAAAGAAAATGAATAAAAAGAAAAGGCACAAGAAACAAAGACCCACTTATTTACATACTCAGGAATCCTATGAAAACAAAATTGGAAGTCATAATATATAGGCAAAGGACCTGCTACAGACCCTTGTAGGTTCTGTGCATGCTGCCTCAGTCTATGTGAGTGCATATATGCTTTGGTCATGTTGATTTACAATCCCTTCATTTCTTGGTTTCCTCTATCCCCACTGGATCTTATATGCCTTCTGCCTCTGCAACATGGTTCTCTAAGCAACATCCTGATTTGATAGAGACATCCCATTTAGGGCTAATTTTTTTTTTTTGCGGGGGGGGGGGGGCATTTCGAGACAGGGTTTCTCTGTGTAGTTTTGATGCCTGTCTAGGATCTTGCTCTGTAGGCCAGGCTGGCTTTGAACTCACAGACATCCTCCTGGCTTTGCCTCCTAAGTGCTGGGATAAAAGGCATGCACCACCACTGCCCAGCTAGGGCTGAGTGTTTTAAGGTCTCTCACTTTGCATAGTATCTGTCTCTGGTTCTCTGTATTTGTTCTCATCTATTTCATGAGTAAGCTTCTCTGATGATGGAGCAAGACACTGATCTATGAATATAGTAGAATGTCATTAGGAGTAATTTTATTGCTTTTTTTTCCTTTTAAAAAGAATGGTAGTATTTTGTTTTCCTTTAGGTTCATGGGCTATCTAGTCTCATGTTCTTGGTCACCCAAGCAGTGTCAGGTATGAGTTCCATCTCATGGAGTGGGCCTTAAATGAGATATTAATTGGTTACTTCTCCAAGCTTTGTGTCACCATTGCACTAGAGTTTCTTGCAGGCAGGATCCCCTTGTAGATCAAAAGGTTTGTAGCTCGGTTGGTGTTTATCTTTTGGTAGTGTGGAGAGTACCTTCCTTTACCACAGATGCTAGAATGTCTGGATGAAGGCACCAGCTCAATTTCTCCATGTTCAATGAATAGTATACTTGTTGTCTTTAGCAATGTGGCCTTGTAGTCAATTTGTGGAGATCAATCTATAGTCTTGGCAACAGCCTGGTTTGTTTTGGGGTTTCTATATGGCCCTTCTGGGCAAAAACTCAATTAGATATAACCAAGCCCTGGTAAAGGAAGCTTCATTTGGTGAACAGAGATGGCCAGTTTGAGCTCTGTTTACCCCTTTATTTGACAATTTCATTTAGGTAATTTTCATATATATATATATATATATATATATATATATATATATATATATATATATATATATACTTTAGGGAGCTTCTTCTGTATTAGATTGCCATTCTATGCCTCAAAGGCCCTTAATTTTATCTGTCTCATCCTATATTCCTTCCCTCTTCCTGCTTTTTTCCCTTTCCCCACTTGATCCTTGCATTCCAGCTCCCAATCCATCCATAATTTTCTATTCTATTTCTCTTTCCTAATGAGGTCTACCTGCCCCCATATAGTCCCTTAATCAATACCTACCCTCTGTAGTTCTATGAATTGTAACTTGGTTTTCATTAACTTAACAGCTAATATC
Organism: Peromyscus maniculatus bairdii; assembly: GCF_049852395.1. Taxonomy (NCBI): domain Eukaryota; kingdom Metazoa; phylum Chordata; class Mammalia; order Rodentia; family Cricetidae; genus Peromyscus; species Peromyscus maniculatus. The sequence goes on along the minus strand of NC_134856.1, from coordinate 33,541,047 downwards.
CACATACAAGTGAATACATACCATATTTTTCTTTCTGGGTCTGAGTTATTTTACTCAGGATGATTTCCCCCCCTAGATCCATCTATTTACCACCAAATTTCATCAAGTCATTTTTTTAAAGGCTGAGTAATACTTCATTGTGTAAATGCACCATATTTTCTTTATCTATTCTTCTGCTGAGGGACATCTAGGTTGTTTTCATCTTCTGGCTATTATGAATAGGGCAACAATGAACATGGTTGAGTAAGTGTCTCTGTGGTAGGATGAAGCATCTGTTAGGTATGTACCCAAAAGTGGTATCCCCATTTTCCTGAGGAGCTCCTATACTGATTTTCATAGTAGTATAAGTTTACACTTCCACTAGCAATGAATGAGTGTTCCCCTTATTCTATATCCTCACTAGCATGAGCTGTCACTTGTTTTATTGATCTTAGCCATTCTGATGGGTATAAGACGAAATCTCAAAGTAGTTTTGATTTGCATTTTCCTGATGACTGAAGGTGTTGAACATTTCTTTAAGTGCTTCTCAGCCATTTGAGTTTCTTCTTTTGAGAATTCTCTGTTTACAAATTTACCCCATTTTTTAATTTGGTTATTTTTTATATCTACTTTTTGAGTTCTTTATGTATTTTGGAGTTTAGCCCTTTATCAGATGTGTAGTTGCTAAAAAATCTTTTCCAGTTCTGTAGGCTCCTGCTTTATGTGAATGATTATGTCCTTTGCTTTTCAGAAGTGTTTCATTTTTACAAGGTCCTATTGTTGATCTTAGTACCTGTGCTAATGGTATTCTGTTCAGAAGATCTTTTCTTGTGTCAGTTATTTCAAGGCTATTCCCCACTTTTCTCCTGTCAGGTTTGGTTTTATGTTGAGGTCTTGGATCCATTTGTAGTTGATTTCTGTGCAGTGTGGCAAGTATGGACTTATTTAGATTCTTCTACATGCAGCTGTCCAGTATGACTAGCACCATTTGTTGAAGATGCTGTATTTTTCCAGTTTGTATTTATGGTTGGCTTCTTTATCAAAAGCTAGGTGTCCATAGGTGTGTGAATTTAAATCTGGGTATTCAATTTCATCAATCAACATGTCTATCTTTGTGCTGATACTATGCAGTTTTTATTATTAAAGCTTTGTAGTACAACTTGAAATTTGGGATGGTAGAACCTCCAGCCATTACTTTATTGTTCAGGATTGTTTCAGCTATCCTAGTTTTTTGTCTATTTCCATACAAAGCTCAAAATTTTCAGTATCTGTGAAGAACTAACTGCTTTGACATTTTTATCATACAAGTCTTTCACTTGTTTGGTTAGAATTGCCCCAAGATATTTTATATTATTTCAAGCTACTGTGTTATGTCTCTGACTTCATTCTATTTGTCATTTGTGTGTAGTAGGAGAGCTACTGAATTTTGTGAGTTAAAGTTATACTTACCTACTTTACTGAAAGTGTTTATCAGCTGAAGAAGCTTCCTGATGGAGTTTTTAAGGCCACTATCATATCATGCACAAATAAATATACTTTGATTTATACCCTTCTAATTTGTATCCTCTTGATTTCCTTCAGTTGTCTTATAGCTTTAAGTAAGACTTAAATACTATATTGAATAAGTATGGAGAGAGTGGACAACCTTGTCTTATTCCTGATTTTAATGGAATTGCTTTGAGTTTCCATTTAAGTTGATATTGGCTATGGGCTTTATGTAAATTGCCTTTATTATATTGGGGTATGTCCCTAATATCCCTAATCTTTCCAGGACTTTTATCATGAAGGAGTATTAGATTTTGTCACAGGTCTTTCTGCATTTAATGAGATGATCTTGTGGTTTTTATCTTCCAGTTTGTTTATATGGTAGATTATATTAATATTTTATGCATGTTAAACCACCCCTGTATCTCTGGAATGAAGCTTACTCCATTATGGTGAATGATCTTTTTCATGTACTCTTGAATTTTGTTTGGAAGTATTTTATTTAGGATTTTTGTATCTATATGTTCATAAGGGAAATTGGTCTGCAATTCTCTTTTCTTTTTGGGTCTTTATGTAGTTTAGGTTCAGGATAACTGTGGCCTCATTAAAAAAAATTGGGCAGTGCTCCTTCTATTTCTGTTTGTGCAATAAGTTGAGGAGTATTGGCAATATCAAGTCTTTGAAAGTCTGCTAGAAGTCTTGCTAAAACCATCTGGCCTTGGCTTTTCTTCTTTCTTTCCTTCCTTCCTTCCTTCCTTCCTTCCTTCCTTCCTTCCTCCCTCCCTCCCTCCCTCCCTCCCTCTCTCCCTCCTTTCCTTTCTTTCTTTCCTTCTTTCTTTTTTTTTGTTTTTCTTTTTGCTAGGAGACTTTTAATTACTGCTTCTATTTCATTAGAAGTTATAGGTCTGAGTAGCTGAAGTTTTCCTGTGTCCCACCTGGCCTGTAGTCAGGACAAATCTTTCTCACCTGCTAGTCCTGCAGCTGCTTTTTTCAGTTCTGCCTTCACATCTTGCTTCCTCTGTGTCTGGCTGGCAACTCCTGACTCTGTTCTTCCTCTTCTCCTTGTCAGCTCACCCCACCATACTTCCTGCCTGGCTACTGGCCAATCATTTTTTTTTATTAAACCAGTATACCAAAGCACTTCCCCTTTTCTGTTTAATTAAAAAGGAAAGTTTTAACTTTAACATAGTAAAATTATATATAACAAAACAGTTATCAAGCAAGAATTACAGTTACAATATCTATTCTATTTGTATTTGGCAGAAATTAAAGGAAATATTCTACCATCTATTCTATATTTGTGAGCCTAAAGCTTCATATCTAATTTACCTTTTATAATAACTAAGGAAAATTATAACTATCTAGTCTTCAACTACATCAAAGACCTCAGAAGGATATAATATTATCTAAGTAAACAGGAAAAGCATTGTAAGCAACTTCCAAAAATCTAGAATGACAGAGATATCTTGTAGTGTGTAGCCATTCCAGCTTGGATCTGGAAGTTCCAACCCTCATTGAGACTCTGGCAACTGTCACGCCTATGAGGTGGGGCCAAGGGAGGCACCTAGAGACCTGAGATGGGTGACTGCTCTCTCTGTTCCGGGACCCTGAACGGTGGAGGTGGACCGAGCAGAGCTCCAGAGAACACCGCTGGACTGCAATACACCTTCCCCAGACCCTGCAACCTACCTTTCCCTTTGTGTAAGTTACCCACTAAATAAATCTTCCTTTTAACTAAGTAGAGTGGCCTTAATAATTTCACCAATAACATCTGGCTATCTGGACAGTTACCCAAAGTTCTTCTGCAACGTTGGGGCATCCATCTTTAGCCTATAGGTCTAGAGTCTCTCAGTCACTTCTCTGTGTTCTGTAGAATGTCTGGCAGTTTCTTCTGTGAAGCAGGAACCTGAAGGACCATCTTGCCTTGCAAAGTTTAATGGCCACTTTCCTATGGGTCTTTCATGTCCAGTTTAGACATTTTGTCAAGCAGTCCAGGCAAGAACAGTTTCTTGCCCAAATGGCTGTTTTTGCCAAAAAAGAAGATAAACTCCATATGGAGGGTCTTCAACACCCATTTTTCTTTTTGAAGTAAATTGGTGCTACTAGGAACAGACAGATGTGTCTCACTATCCAGAAAGTCTAAATTTTTAAAACATTTTAAATGCCATATTCTGTAGGTCTTTGAAGTGTTTGAAGGTTACCTACCTAATTGAATTATACCTAGGTACATCTAGAAAACTTAACATGACTATAAGTTTGACTACCATAGAAGACCAATTATTAATCTGTATTTCTTAATTATCCATTACAATCTAAATGAGTTACATAAACTTAATACCTTAAAAAGAGTAGAAATATACATACAGTATAACAAAATTAACTTTAAATTTGTATCAATAAACTAAAATCTATACCAATGTAAAACATTTTTAAATAGTAGATTCAATAGTCTACCTTATCCTATCATATCTATGTCCTATTTTTCTATATCATATCCCCCCTTTTTCTTTTAGAAATATATTTACTATGACCAATAACAATTTGTAACCAACAACATAAACAGAGACAAACATCCATAATCCATTTTTGGGGAATGTGGTCATAGCTTTCTAGGCTACTTCCTGTTGATAGGGGGCGCTGGTAGTCTTATGGGGATCCTCAGAAAATTAAGAATTATAGTTAAGTTCTGACTGGAATAGTCTGTGAGGCTGCATTGTCTGAGCTAGTTGCCTTGAAGCCATTCTGGATATCCCATCATCTGGGCCATGGTGTCATCAGAGATCTTTCAGGCGGTCTTGGCTCATCAAACCTGATGTATCTTAATCTGGAACAAACACTTAGGTTCTTGCTTCCTGTGGAAACAAAAGCAGATCCTCCTTTCCAAAGCAACATATCCTTAGATCCAAATTTTGAAGTCAAAATACCATATATATATGTATACACACACACACACACACACACACACACATATATATATATATATATATATATATATATATATATATATATATATACAAATGAGCAGCCTTTACAATCAAATGTCTTTCTGCAGTTAAAAATTCCAAAGACAATATAATCCAGACTCTCTGTGTGATATCCATCTTTACATGGCTTATTTTTATATTACTTTTACTTTCTCTTTAAAGACTTTATTTTTTAAAACTATTTTTATATGACTGCATATATTACTTTTTCTCTCTCTTCCAAGCCTATGTAAATTTTTACACACATTGTAAACTATTCCATCTGAATCTGTCTTATTGTGAATCTATTGCTTTAAAATGCATCATTCTTCACCCATCTCAGCTTCCCAAGATGGTGGTGGTATGTTTACCACCAGCTCTGGTTCTGGAGCCATGTGTACCATCAACTCTCAGAAGCAGTGGGTCTATGCTTCTATCAAAGCAGCATGTAGCCCAGAAACCTCTTTTATCATTATTTTTTTTAAGTAGCAAAACTATATCCACCATGCACCATGTTGCACAGCTTGTTGAAATCTCTATATAACTTGGCGGGAATGTGCCATGGAGTAGCTTTAGTACACATGCCGCAAACCTACCATAGAATAGCCCAAGCCCACATGTTGCAGCATTTTGCCACCCACATGAGACATGAAGCAAGAACTTAGGTGAAAATTCGAGCTGTTGGGCGCCATTTGTAGCTGAAGTTTTCCTGTGTCCCACCTGGCCTGTGGTCAGGACAAATCTTTCTCACCCGCCAGTCCTGCAGCCACTATTTTCAGTTCTGCCTTCACATCTTGCTTCCTCTGTGTCTGGCTGGTGACTCCTGACTCTGCTCAGGAGTATGAGATTGACAATATGGGATTGTCAATATTATTGATTTTCTCAATAACCAAATCTTTGTTTCATTGATTCTTTGAATTGTACTTTTTTAAAAAATTTTCTTCTTCTACTTCTTTTTTTTTTCAAGACAGGGTTTCCCTGTGTAGCCCTGGCTGTCCTGGAATTCACTCTGTAAAGCAGGCTGGCCTCAAAATCATAGGGATTGCCTGCCTCTGTCTCTCTAGTGCTGGGATTAAAGGCATAGGCCAATACCACTCAGATTTTGTTTGTTTCTATTTTATTGATTTCTGCTCTGAATTTGACTTTTTCTAATCTTCTACTCCTTTTTGATATGATTTCTTCCTTTTTTTTCTCTGTAGCTGTAAGTTTTCTTTGGTCCCACCCAGTTCCACAGCCGCTTACAAAATAATCACTTAGAGGCTTAATATTATTTACAAACTGTATGGTCTATGGCAGGCCTCTCGCTAGCTAGCTCTTATAACTTAGCCCATTTCTATTTATGTATAAGTTGCCACGTGGCTGTGGCATTACCAGTCTGCTGGCATCTTGCTTCTCCTGGCAGTGCTGGTGTTCTCTAGATTCTGTCTTTCTCTTTCTTTTATTTCTCTTTGGATATTCTGCCTTCCTCCAAGCTGCCTTGCCATAGGCCAGAGCAGCTTATTTATTAACCAGTGGGAACAACATATATTCACAATTTACAGAGAGACATCCCACAGCAGTTCTAGAGCTTTCAGGTGTGTTGTTAAATTACTAATTTGACATCTTTCCAATTTTTTTACATGGGCATTTAGTGTTATAAACTCACCTCTTCAAACTATCTTCATTGTGTCCCATTAGTTTGTGTATGTCATATGTTCATTTTCATTCAGTTTTGGAAAGCCTTTAAGTTCTTTCTCAACCCATTTTTTTTTCATTCAATAGTGAGTTGTTCAGTTTCCATGACTTTATAAGCTTTCTGTTGTTGTTGATACCCAGCCTTAATTCATGCTGGTCAGATAGAATGCAGAGTGTTATATCAATTTTCTTATATCTGTTGGGACTTGCTTTGTGTCTGAGTATGTGGTCAAGTTTGGAGAAAGTTTCATAAGCTGATAAGAAGAAGGTTTGTAGTTGGAAGATTTCTTTGGTCCACCTGGCCTGTAGAGTTCCATGTCTGGCTTATAAAATAATTACTCAGAAGTTTATATTAAGTATAAGTGCTTGGCCATTAGCTTAGTCTTATTCCTTATTGGCTCTTACACTTAAATTAACCCTTAATTCTTATCTATGTTTAGCCAGGTGGCTTGGTGCCTTTCTTCAGTTCTGCCTTGTCATCTTGCTTCCTCTGTGTCTGGATGGTGACCCCTGACTCTGCCTTCCTTTTCTCAGAATTTTCCTTGTCTGCTTATCCTGCCAATACTTCCTGCCTGGCTACTGGCCAATCAGCATTTTATTTCACAATCAATCAGAGCAACACACATTCACAGCATACAGAATGATATTCCATAGCACTTCCCCTTTTCTGTCTAAGGGGTGATGTCCTTCCTTCTGTATGCTGTAAATATGTATTGCTTTGATTGGTTGATAAATAAAGCTGTTTGGCCCATGGTGCGGCAAAAGAAGGTTAAGTGGGACATTCCAACTAGAGAGAAAGGACAGAGAAAGACAGATCAGAGGAGACACTGCCAGCTACCACCAGGAGAAGCAAGATGTAAAGATACTGGTAAGCCATGAGCCACGTGGCAAAGTATAGATTTATAGAAATTAGTTAATTTAAGATGTAAGAACTAGCTAGTGAAAAGCCTGCCATGGCCATGGGTTAAAAATAATATAAGCCTCTGTCTGTTCATTTGGGTCTGAGTAGCTGCGGGACTGCAGGGCCACAGGAGCTGGGTGGGACCAGGAAAATTTTCAGCTACAAAGGAAAAAAATTTTTTGTGTGTTTAAATAAAATGTTTGGTAAATATGTTACACTCATTATTTTTTTTATAGCATCAGTTAACTCGCAGCATTTCCCTGTTTAGTTTTTGTCAGAATGACCTGTCTATTGGTAAGCATGGGTTCTGAAGTCTCCCCCTTTTAATGTGTGAGGGCCAACATGTGATTGAAGTTGTAGTAATATTTCTTTTATGAACTTGAGTGTCCTCATGTTTAGAGTGTAGATTTTAAGAATTGTAATGCCCTCCTGGTGGATTTTTCCTTTGAGTATCTAGTGTCCTTCCCTATCTCTTCTGATTAGTTTTGGTTTGAAGTCTACTTGGTCAGGTATTAAGTTCTTGGATTCAGTTTGTCAGTATTTTATTGAGGAATTTTGTATCAATGTTTATGAGGGAGATTGGTCTGTAATTCTCTTTCTTAATTGTGGCTTTGTGTGGCTTGGGCATCAGGGTAACTGTAGCCTCATAAAAATAGTTTGGTAATGTGCCTTCTCCTATTGTGTGGAACAATTTGAGAAGTATTATCATTAGTTTCTTTGAAAGTGTGGTGAATTTTGCACTGAAACCATCTGGCCCTGGGCTTTTTTTTTTTTTTTTTTGGTTGGGAGACTTTTGATGACTGCTTCTATTTCCTTAGGAGTTATAGGTCTATTTAAATTGTTTATCTGGTCTTGATTTAATTTTGATATGTGGTACCTATCCAGAAAATTGTCCATTCTTGTATATTATTATAGGACTAGCCATAATAATATAATTCCCAGGGGCTCAGAAGAGAAACTAGGAATGGTGAGAACTATTTTCAGGAAAAGAATCTAAGTACACTAATTTTTTTGTCCATCTATTTTATTCCTCTGGGATAAAATCCTATCCTATCAATAAAAGGTACTCAAACCTAGTTCCTTTCTTCCTCGATTTGTCTCTTCCTTTATCTGCTGCCCCTTCTAAGTTCTATCTTAATTCTCTCATCTTAGTTCTGTCTCATCTAGGTTCTTCTCATCTTATTCTATCTAGTACTTTCCCATCTGGCTCTTCCTTATTTCTCACCTCATCCCCAAGTTCTCCACCCCTATCTTCCTTTCCATCTCCTTATACCTCTAAGTCCTACTCCTGTCCCTGAGGTATCCAGTCATAAACCCAAGCAATAGTGATCCTCTGGCAGAGTAAGGTCACGATGAATTCATATGGGGTCATAAAAGCAGGTAAGAATTTTCCTCAGGCAGTGACTGTCAGGCTTTCTTTTACAACCCAAAAAGAGAGTGGTTAAAGAAGGAGGTCAAATGACAGCTAATATGAGTTAGTACATCAAAAAGGGAATTTATGTGCTCAATCTACATTCCTAGAAGAGGTTAGGTAAGAAGTTAGTCTATAATGTTAGTAAGGCTGTATAAGAAAGAAGGGTCTCACAGTAAATTGCACAAGAAAAAAAGCTATCCCCTGACCTAGGAGACAGGTACTGTTTTTGTTTCATTTTGTTTTGTTTTGTTTTTTTGGTTTTTTTTGGCCTTGGATGCTTAATTCTGTTCTTAGAGAGTGCAGAGGTATCTCTGATAAGATACTTTCATGTAGCGGTAACGCCCGCATTACCAATACCCATTTACCATGTCTGAGCGAAGGGCTGCGGATTAAAAATAGAGACAAGAGACAGCGGGTCATTCGTACGATTGGATGTCGAATGCCGTTTATTGAAAGAGGGAAGAAACCTTAAATACAGGCTTACAGCACAAATGGAGGAACCCCCGGAGGGCAGAAGTTCGTCATCAATGGTCCACGTTCCAGACCCAACGTTCTACATTCTAGCATCTAAGTTGTTAACGCCCAAAATGCAGGATACACAAACAAGGAACTTCCCTTAAGCATTCAGAAGGGTGGATACCGGCAGGGAATCTGAATAGGGAGGACATCTGATCAAGGTCAGCAAGCAAGGCCGCAGCCACTCACAGTCGGGGGCCAGGGCCCATGGCGCCCACAGGTCCCCCCTTTTTATTAAAAGAGCTTCTGTCTTAGGTTGCGTGGGACCAGCAGACCACCTTACCCGTCATAGAGACACCTGCCCAGGCCACACAAGTGCTCTGTCTTAGGTTGATGGCAGCCCCCCAAGCATTACCCGTCTCTGAATACTCATTATCATACAGACTCAACCATGTGAGCTGTAGAGTGACTGCTGCCAAAGATCTCAAAGTAGCACTGGGCTTGCAATCTGTGCGACACAGAAAAGACCAACAGAAGTCCTAACCCACCCATAGCCAGGAGGCTAAAGGCAATTGAACCATTCCCTTCTTAAACGAGCCTTACTGCAAATTGGAGTCCTTGTAAGGTGGTATCCCATAAGCAAATGGAACTTGAGTTTCAATAATTTTTTACAACTTACAAAGCCAATTATAATGTATAGAAGTGGAATTAAATTTATCATGCCCAATAAGAAGAAAGATTAACTAACTGTGGTAGCTACTTTTGCGGCCAGGGTCTCCATTGTGTTAGTTGTAGTAACCAATTATGAAATAGCAATCCCAGAAACAATAGCAGCAGTGGCCACCACTGCTATAACAGCAACAACGGCAACAGCGATGTCAGAGTCTCTTCTGGAGCATATGAGCATCATCTGTGTCTAGCTGCCACGGTCCACTGGCATGGACACGGCTCCAGGAACACGAACCACCAAGGCCCATTTTTCTTGATCCCAGCACTACTTAGGCTGGCAGGTCTGCAAGAGAACAACTGAGAAACATAAAGAAAACAGAAAACAACAACAGCAAACAAGGAGCAGAACTAATGGCCTCAATAATGGCTACATTCAGGCTCACAAATTTTGAGGTATCTTTAAAAAGGCTAGATAAATTTCAGGAGGCAAATAAATGTTGCACAGAGCCATTCCTGAAAAGTAGGTACTACACCAGCTTGAGGGGGGTTGCAAAATGCGAAAAAGGCTTAGCTGGCATGCTACTGTTAGCAAATGAAGTTCATTGACCTTTAGAGTTATCCTTAATCTCCAAGGTGTGGTACATTCTCAATGTTTTTTGAAAAAAGTTACCATACATTACCTTCTGAGGAATCCAACCACATGGCTACAGTTCTTAGGCTTACAATAATGTTTGCCAAGGCTGGCCGTATTGGGCTCTCAATCCCCATTGGCATCAGAAGGGGAGAGTTTTTTACAAAGGCCCAATAGGTCTCTGCCATGTTGGGATTCAGCAGCAGCCACAGGGCGCACACAGCATTCAGGAACCCAAAGAGGAACTTCATTGTCCTGTGGAAAGACACAAACAGATCCCTGGGCCCACACCAGCACTGGATCGGTTCCCCTCCAAGTGCCAGTAGAAAGATCTTTCCATCGCACCAGAGGATGATTTGCAACAGGAGCCCTCCAGTGCTTATCTGCAGCAGATACTCCAGCAGAATCCACCAATAAAAAATTTAAAATATATAAAACAAGGGAAAGAATAGAATGTGGAGAGGAGAGATGAGCCCCTAACTCCCCCTTTTTTACTTTAGCAATATAAGTTTTTAAGGTACGATGGCAGCGTTCTACTATAGCCTGCCCTTGAGGATTATAAGGAATACCAGTCTTATTAACAATAGAAAAATCTTGGCAGAATTTTGAAAATCCCGTACTAGTGTAGGCGGGACCATTATCAGTCTTTATGCATTTTGGCACTCCCATGTAAGCAAAAGCATGAAGACAATGATTCTTTACATCCTTAACTTTTTCCCCTGAATGGACAGAAGCAAAAATTAGAGAAGAATATGTATCAATAGACACATGGACATATTGTAATTTTCCAAAGGAAGGCACATGTGTGACGTCCATCTGCCACACATGATTAGGTAAAAGTCCTCGAGGATTAACTCCCAAAGGAGGAACAGGTAAAAATTCCACACAAATAGGGCATGATTTAACTATCTGGATGGCTTGTTCCCGGGTTATGCCTGTATGATAACGGAGAGATCCAGCATTAAGATGATAACGCTGATGCAACTGAGTAGCCTTATCAAAGGCAGAACAGACTAATGTGACAGCCATACGAGTAATGGCGTCAGCCCTCTGATTACCTTCACTTAGAGGTCCAGGCAATTGAGTATGAGCTCTAATATGGCCCACATAAAGGTTATGTGAGCGAGACCATATAAGTCCTTGCACTTGCAATAAGTATTCATGAATGGAAGAAATGGATGGTATGTAGGCTGTTGTTTCCAAAGGCATAATGGCATGTGCCACATATTGACGATCGGTATAAATATTTACACTCTCATCAGAAAACATTTGTAAAGCAAGCAACAGCGCCTGTACCTCTGCCACCTGGGCAGAAGTGCCCTGGACTTTTATTCTCTTTACTATGTTACCAGAAACCACCACAGCAAAAACACATGAAGTGCCATCAGTTAATACTACACGGGCCTGAGGAATAGGAGTCATTTGTACTATCTTGGGAAATATAACAGGATGCAATTTAAAAAATTGACACACATCATTGGAGGGGTAGTGAGTATCAAACTGACCCTGCATGGAGCATGTCAATATGGTCCAATCATTATCATTAGCTTGCAACCATGCTACTTGAGACTGGGTGTATGGGGTCACCACAATATCTGGCTCCTTAACAAAAGTTTGAACACTGATCTTGATTCCCTTAAATATAATCTGAGCGACAGCCTGTGGATAAGGAGTGATGATTTTTGCTGGAGAAGCTGGGGAATGTACCCATAAAATAGGACCTGTTTGCCAAAACACTCCAGAAGGTGAATGAGTAAAACAAAATATCAAATACAATAAGGGAGAATTAAGATCTATATACTGTACGTGAGCCTGTTCCAGGGCCTCTTGCACACGTTGTAGGGCTACACGTCCTTCAACTGTTAATTTACGGGGAGATGAAGGGTCAGGGTCGCCCTTTAAGACATCATACAAGGGGCGAAGCTGACCCGTTGGAATTTTTAAAGTGGGCCGAAGCCATTGAATATCTCCCAGAAAGGTTTGGAAATTATTAAGTGTGCATAGCTGATCCATACGCAGAGTAATCTTTTGTGGGCGTATGCCCGTGTGTAACAATTTATGACCTAAATAATGATAGGGAAAAGATACCTGTACCTTTTCTGGGGCTATCTGTAAATTAGCCAAGCTAAGAACCTCTTGTAAATAAGAAAAGGCATCAAAAACAAGTTTTTTATCTTTAGCAGCCATTAATATATCATCCATATAGTGAATTATATAAACACCTAGAAAAGCTTTTCGAACTGGAGCTAGGGCCAAAGACACATAAATTTGACATATAGTGGGCTATTGGCCATTCCTTGAGGCAATACCACCCACTGATATCTCTGATAAGGTTCCTTAAGATTTTCTGAAGGAACACTGAAAGCAAAGCGAGGACTGTCCTCGGGATGCAAAGGAATGGTGAAGAAACAATCCCTCAAGTCAACCACAATTAAATGCCAATGCTTAGGAATTGCCACAGGGGCAGGCAAGCCAGGCTGTGTTGCTCCCATGAGAAGCATGGTTTTATTTACAGCTCTAAGATCCTGTAATAGCCTCCATTTTCCTGATTTCTTTTTAATAACAAATATAGGTGAGTTCCAAGGTGAAGTGGAAGGAATGATATGTCCAGCATCTAACTGCTCCTTAACCAATGCATACGTAGCCTTCAATTTTTCCTTAGTAAGGGGCCACTGCTCCACCCATACAGGGTCATCACTTTTCCAAGTGATTTTTATCGGTTGTATTATTGAAGGCTGCTGTGCAGTGACCTCTATGGAAAAGACCCTAATCCTCTAGTATCCCCAGGACCTCTAGTGACACAGTTTTTGTCTGCCGCAGGGAGCGGGTCTCCTTGCAACATATTCTCTAAGCCTTTGCCTGGGCAGTAGCCCTGACTCTTTAGCATCTGTTGTACAGGCTGTGTAGTAAGCACTGTTCTCATACCATTTAACACATCCCATCCCCTCAAGTTCACTGGAATGTCAGGAAGCACAAATGGTTGAAAAGTTCCTGCATGACCTTCCTCATCCTTCCAATTTAAAAGTAGCTTGCTCTGTAATGGCGTCTGAGCTGTGCCAATACCTTTTGATTAGAGGTAGAATTTTTAAGGGGCCAATTGGGATCTCAGGATTCTTGTGAAATTATAGATATATCCAGCACCAGAATCCAATAATCTTCCAATCTCAATCCCATATAATTTTATTTTTAATTTAGGCTGTTTATCATTGATAACTGTTTGTCAAAACACCTTTTTTTTCTGTACTTCCAAAGCCTCCAGTTCTATATATCGGCACCATTTTGAATTTAAAATATGAAAGCAATAATAATTGAGCAATTCTATCACCAGCTTGTTTCCTTGGTCTTTTTTACATATGCCAATTATAAAAGCATTAAATACAATCTCTATAGGATTTGAAAAGGTAAACTTTAGGTAATACTCTTTAGTAGTATTTTATAAAATCTTAAAAAGAGGATTCTTTTTTATAGATCCCAAATAACACATTAGCATAAATAGCCAATTATTAACAATGTGGACCAAACAATTTACCTGTATTTTATTTACTGTAAAAATAATTTTGTAACCTCTTTATCAGTAAGAGATTATTATTTATGGGTTTATCTTAGCAACATTATTTAATAAGCTAACAACCCAAACCATTTCAGGTGTTATATTTTTATAGAATTAAACCAAGAATTCCTAGAAAGCAACTTAAATTGCAGAGCCAAATTTTCAGTAATGATCAACAGACAAGAGCACACCTAATATATAGTTCAAAATTATGAATCCTGTTTCTTTAGTTTATCTACCATGAGGATCAAACATTCATCCAAACATTTATCAAGACAATCAAAAGAACAGAACATCCTTTATTCAAACAGCATTGACTTAGCATTCAATGTCCTGACCGAAACCATTTTTCACCAGAAGTTAGGCCCGTTTAAACGTTTAGTGCTAGTCCCTTCCCAGCCTCAGCTCGCTGACTCTGCCCAGTGCTCAGGCTCTATTGCCAGCGCCTACCTGGGCCGCACTCCATCACGGCTCTGCCTCCCACCGGCGTGTACCTGTCCGCCTGCTGCTTCGGGCTATCTCGTGCACGCCTTTGTCCACCACAGCCACTGGGCGCACCCCGCACACATAAATTTACTTTTAAACTTCCTACTCCCATGAAGGGACTACCTAATAACGAGTTATTCCCACCATAAGGGAAAAACAGAAAAACATTTCCCACGAAGGGATCCTAAATATTGAATTATTCCCACTCTGAGAGAAAAATAGAAAACATTTGAGCCAAAATTAAGCAAACAGACAGCAAAACTTTAAGCTCTGGGCTCGCTTGCTGTTCAGCCAGCAGCAATGAGGCCTACCTGCCGATTCTTTGTAATTCAGATGCTGCCGCTCTGCACCGGCGGGAAGAAAGAGCTCAGAGTTTCAGCTATCCTGAAAACTCTACAACTGGAAAAAGTCTTTACATTTTCCATTACCACTGGGAAGAGGCTTCTCTCTTTCCTTCATCCTTCCTCTACAAGGCCCCAATCTTTAGGCCTAGTTTCAAAAAATTTTCCCCTTTTTACCGGGAAAATTCTTTTTTCTTGATTAAAATTTTTCCTCCCTTTTCTAACGGGAAATTTCCTTTCCTTCCCTCTTCTCTATTGGGAAGATTTCCCTTTTTATTTAAAATCTTTAGCTGTCTTGCCCTTTCTTAACTTTGGTGCCTTCCTGCTTCAACAGTCCAATTAACTGACTGTGAGCTAGTTGCACCCATTTCAATTCACTCTTACCTTTAAAATGCCAGCCGGCCTTCCAAGAGTGTCTGTCAGCTGGGTCCTTCTTTCTCAGATCTCGGTAGGAACCTCCATTTGTAGCAGTAACGTCCGCATTACCGATACCCGTTTACCATGTCTGAGCGAAGGGCTGCGGATTAAAAATAGAGACAAGAGACAGCGGGTCATTCGTACGATTGGATGTCGAATGCCGTTTATTGAAAGAGGGAAGAAACCTTAAATACAGGCTTACAGCACAAATGGAGGAACCCCCGGAGGGCAGAAGTTTGCTATCAATGGTCCACGTTCCAGACCCAACGTTCTACATTCTTGCATCTAAGTTGTTAATGCCCAAAATGCAGGATACACAAACAAGGAACTTCCCTTAAGCATTCAGAAGGGTGGATACCGGCAGGGAATCTGAATAGGGAGGACATCTGATCAAGGTCAGCAAGCAAGGCTGCAGCCACTCACAGTCGGGGGCCAGGGCCCATGGCGCCCACACTTTCATCCCTGGGGTGGGAGGGGGCTGGTGGTGGTGATCCTGGCCAGATGGTGCTAATGACAGTATTTACAGGGAGGCTTGAACTGGGGTTGTGGCTGTGCATAGCTGTCAGCACAGAAATTTATCTGAATATTCCATTAGTAGAGGGGAAATGGTGCCCAATAAATGATGGAAAAGTTACAATATCACATGAGAAACTCATAGCAGGAAACAGCTAATAATTAAATGCCAAATATCACCATGGCTCCTTGAGCATCAACTTGAGCTCTGGAAGGCCCTTGGCTTTGTTATAATCAGCTGAAATTCTACTTTACATATTTTTGCGGCTTGTAGAAATCCATTTCTTTAAGATTTTCCAATTTTGTGGTATGATATTGTGTCCCCCAATATATTGTGCACCCTAATAAACTTATCTGGGGTCAGAGAACTGAACAACCACTAGATAGACATAGAGGCCAGAAAATGGTGGCACACACACCTTTAATCCTAGCATTCTGGAGGCAAAGATCCATCCAGATCTCTGTGATTTCAAGGCCACACTGGAAATTGAGCCAGGCATGGTAGCACTCTCCTTTAATCCCAGGAAGTGATGTCAGGAAGCAGAAAAGTATATAAGGCATGAAAACCAGGAACTAGAGGCCTTTAAGCTTTTAGGCTTTTTGCAGCAGCAGTTCAGCTAAGATCTATTTGGGTGAGGACTCAGAGGCTGTTTGAGGAAACAGGACCGGCTGAGAAGTTGGTGAGGTGAGCTGTGGCTTGTTCTGCTTCTCTGATCTTTCAGCATTCACCCCAATATTTGGCTCCCATGTTTTTTTATTTAATAAGACCTTTTAAAATTTGTGTTACATTGTGGAGTACAGGTTTTTGACGTATGACCTAATGATTCTCTGGTTTTCCTCAGTATCTGTTATGTCTCCCTTTTCATTTCTGATTTTGTTAATTTGTATATTCTCTCTCTGCCTTTTGGTTAGATTGGATAAGGGTTTGTCCATCTTGTTGATTTTCTTTTTTTTTATCTGTATAAAACCATTTTATTTAAAGAAAATTCAGTTTTAACCCCTGCCCCCCCAGTTATAGGGCGCTACTTTTTTCTTCTCAATAAACTTTGTTTGGTTACGCTTAAAATCATTTCATTAAAAACAGGAAAATGACATTCATTTTATGATTTAAGGTCTTTTTGTTTTAAATTCAGTGTAAATGTTAATCTAAACCCAGAACTTCACAGCTGTTTTTCTCTAACCTAGATAATGTAAAAACCTTGCTCTGCTCTAAGACATCTGTGCCTCTGGATGAGACTCGAACTCCTTCATTACTACAAAGCAGCTATCAGTAAAATGTGTAGATGGAGTCACCACCATGCATTTGCAGGAGCCAGCTCAGCACTGCAATGCAATTCTTCCATTTGCTAGAAGAGCCCTTGTACATTTTCAAAGCTTTTCCATATAGAGTAGAAGGCAGACTCCACATTCCTGCCCCTCCAGCAACCTAGAGGGAAAAAGCCACAGCAGAGGAGATGAGGCTGGGTTTTCCTATTGCACTTTGAAGCAGATTTTGGAAGGATGGACAATTAATTTTGTTTTTTCAAAGTATTAAATTGTTAAAAAAATAATTAAGGCAAGGGGCTTGAGAGATGGCTTAGAGGTTAATAGTACTGGCTGCTCTTCTAGAGGTCCAACTTCCACAAGAGTTTATATGGGTTTTTAGTTCCATAGGACTAGATGCCCATCCTAGTGAGAAGGCATGGTAGCAAGAGCAGGAAGCTAAGATCACATCTCCACCATACACAAAAAGCAGAAAGTAAGCCCGAAGTAGGGTGAGGTCATTAACTGCCCCTGGTGATGTAATTCCCCCAGTAAGACTTCTTTTCCTAAAAGTTCCACTGACTGGGGACCAACTGTTCAAATACATAAGTCTATGGGGGTTATTTATTTATTTTTTTTATCACTCTTCCACATTCTTCCCATGATGCCTTTACACCCATAGCCATGTAATACAAAATGCAGTTAATCCAATATCAAAAGTTCCCATAGTTGTTATTGTTCTGAAATCCAAAGTCTCTTCTAACACTCAGTGCAGTCTCTTGTGTCCCACTGTTAATCAAGAGACCAGTTACACACTTCCAACACACAATGGCACAGAATACACATTCCCATTCCAAAAGGAAGGATGGTGGGAATAGTGAGGAGATACTGAACAAAGAAAGACAAAAGCCAGCATGAGACACCAAACCCTGCAGCACCATGCCCACTCTCTTAGGTCTGGTTTCAGAGGGATTAGTTGGCTGTCCTCCAGCATTGCTGCCTGCAACACAGATGTTTGTCTGCAGTGTTCTCCTTGGCACATATCTCACAGCTTTGGGATTTCCAGTATCTTGGGGCCTGCACTATAACCCAGGTTTCACCATCACAGCTTCACTCACTAGCCTCCCTCTTATAACCTTCTTGCAGAAACTCCTTCTCTACCACATGTTGCCTGGCCTCTGGCTTTCTGAAGCCAAGAAGGGAGAATCTAGCATCCTTGTTGATTTTCTTAAAGAACCAACTCTTTGTTTCATTGATTCTTTGTATTTTTCTCTTTGTTTCTATTTTGTTGATTTCAGTCCTCATTTTGATTATTTCCTGTAGTCTGCTCCTCCTGAGTGTTTGCTTGTTTTTATCTAGAGCTTTCAGGTGTGCTGTTAAGTCACTAGCATAAGATTTCTCCAACTTCTTTATGTAGGCGTTTAGCACTATGAACTTTCCTCTTAGTACTGCTTTCCTAGTGTCCCATAAGTTTGGGTATGTTGTGCATTCATTTTCATTGAATTCTAGGAAGACTTTAATTTCTTTCTTTATTTTTACATTGACCCAGTGATTCAGTTGAATGTTGTTCAGTTTCCATGAGTTTATAGCCTTTCTGTAATTTGTGTTGTTGTTGAATTCTAACTTTAAGCCCTGGTGATCCCATAAGATACATGCAGCTATTTCAATTTTTTGTATCTGTTGAGATTTTCTTTGTGATGGAGCATGTTATCAATTTTAGAGAAGATTCCATGAGGTGCTGAGAAGAAGGTACATTTTTTTGTGTTTGGGTGAAATGTTCTATAGATGTCTGTTCAGTCCATTTGAGTCATAACATCTGTTAGTTCCCTTATTTCTCTGTTAAGTTTCTGTCTGGCAGACCTGTCCATTGTTGACAATTGAGTGTTAAAGTCTCCCACTATTAATGTGTGAGGTTTGATGTGTGATTTAAGCTTTAGCAATGTTTCTTTTACAAATGTGCGTGCCTTTGTATTTGGGGCATAGATGTTCAGAATGTTCATCTTGATGGATTTTTCCTGTGATGAATATGAAATATCCTTTTTCATCTCTTTTGATTGATTTTAATTTGAAGTCTATTTTATTAGATATTAGCATAACCATGATAGTTTGTTTCTTAGGTTCATTTGATTGGAAAATGTTTTCTCAACCCTTTACTCTCAGGTAATGTCTGTCTTTGAGGTTGAGGTGTGTTTCTTGTATGCAGCAGAAGGATGGGTCCTGTTTTCAAACCTATTCTGTTAGTATGTGTCTTTTTATATGCAAATTGAGACCATTGATATTGAGATATCAGTGACCAGCGATTGTTAATTTCTGTTATTTTTTATTTTGTTAGTGGTGGTGGTAGTGTTATATGTTTTCCTTCTTTGGACTTTGCTGGTATGAGGTTACCTATTGCCTGTGTTTTCATGGGTGCAGCTATCTTCCAAGGGTTGGAGTTTTCCTTCTATTACTTTTCATAGGGCTGGATTTGTGGATAGGTATTGTTTAAACCTGGTTTTGTCATGGAATATTTTGTTCTCTCCATCTATGGTGATTAAAAGTTTTGCTGGGTATGGTAGTCTGGGCTGGAATCTGTGGTCACTTAGTATCTGCAAAACATCTGTCTAGAACCATTGAGAAGTTGGGTATAATTCTGATACATCTGCCTTTATATATTACTTTACTTTTTTTTTTTACAGCTCTTAATATTCTTTTTTTATTCTGTATGTTTAGTGTGGCCAGGGTATTCTTTTTTTTTTTGGGGGGGGGCAGTCTATTTGGTGTTCTTTAAGCTTCTTGTATCTTCCTAGGCACATCCTTCTTCAGACTGGGAAAGTTTTCCTCTATGATTTTGTTCTTTTCCTTTTTCTTTCCCTATTTTTCTTAGGTTTTGTCTTTTCATGATGTCCCAGATTTCCTGGATGTTTTGTGTTAAGAAATCATTGGATTTAACATTTTCTTTGACCAATGAATCTATTTCCTGTATTGTATTTTCAATGCCTGAGATTCTTTCTTCCATCTTTTGTATTCTATTGATTATGCTTGCTTCAATAGTTCCTGTTTGTTTACTTAGATTTTCCTTTTCCTGAATTCCCTTCATTTGTGTTTTCTTTATTGCCTCTATTTCAATTTTCAAGTCTTGAACTGTTTTCTTCACCTGTTTAATTGTTAATTTCTTCCAATTTTTGTTTGTCTTTTCTTCAATTTCTTTAAGGTAATTTTTCATTTCCTCTTTCAGGACCTGTATCATCTTCATAAAGTTATTTTTTAAGGTCATTTTCATCTGCTTCATCTGCATTGGGATGTTCAGGTCTTCCTGTTGTAGAACCACTAGTTTCTGGTGGTTCCATATTGCTCTTTATGTTGTTGAATGTATTCATACACTGTGGTCTACCTATCTCTTCCTCCAATTGGTGCAGATAAAGTCTGTCCCTTGTGTGGGCTGGTGTTCCTCTTCCTCTAATTGGTGCAGGTTAGGCCTGTGGCTCCAGTGGTTGTTCTTCCTCCAATCAGTACAGTTGGGGTCTGTGGCTCTGCTGGTCACTCTTCTGCGACCCTGGGACTGAGGTGGGTAAATATAGGGCATGGGATATGCCCCCAGGGCTAGGATTTAGAGAGCAGGGCTGTCCAGCTAGCACTCAGACACTTACCTCTTTTGCCCATCGGATGCAAATGGAGACTGTAGCTCAGATGGTTGTTGATGTGGTAGGGATGGTTGTCTGGGGATGATGCTGTTGCCTGGTTACTGGAACTAAAGGTGGGTGGGTTAGGGGTGCAGGATGTGCCCCTGGGGCCTAGGACCTAGAGGGCAGGGATGTCCAACAGGGCTCTCAGATATTCACCTCACCGCCAGTGGGGGCAGGTGGGGACTGTGGCTCCAGTGGTTGCTGATCCAGTGGGATATGGTTGTTTGGGATGGGGGGAATTTGATGCCACTGCTGGGTCACTGGGACTCCCAACTTCTTTTCTTTAATGTCACTCTTGGTTGTCAATTCCAATTCCATAGTCCCAGTCACAGTCTCTTCTATAAATTAACCACATGTTTACCAAAGCAGAGCACAAAATAAAAATCCACCAAAGAAACATCTAATATCTGGAATATAGACACAATTCATATAAACTAACGGCAGATATAAATCTCCCACTTGAAAAATCTCAACATCGGTTTACTGTAAACCACAGCATTGAGTAGTCAGAACATGTTCAGCTTGAGCCTGCAATGAAATCTCCCTGGTCAATTCAATTATTTAACAAAAAAAGACATACCCCTGGTTCAAATGATAAGAAGCACAAAATGACTGGGAAGCATCATTAAAATTAACTGTATATTGGGATGAAATAAAATATGTAGTAGGATTGAGAGTGTTGCCATTTATTCATTACACAAGGAGCTCCAAGGAAGTCAGGTCAATGACAAGAAATGTCACATCACTTCACATGTCTCCACAATCTTCTAATTTTCTGTCTTAAACATTTGCTTCACATGATTGTATTTTTCTTAGAAAACTTACCTGGCTTCAGACTGGTCCAAATCTCACCTACCACACTAAGAGGTGATTCATACAATGTCATTTCCAGGAAGAGATGCACTCCAAGCCATTATTTCTATGCTGCTGATAGGTAGAATGTAACACTTAGGTAAATTTTCAAGGGAAAAGAACATGTTACCAACTTGTCTTGATTCTAAAGGATTCTGAATATGAACCATATAATCAAGCCTCAAAGCTAGGAAGTGGGCAAGCTGAGGTTTTAACTCAAAACTGACTATAAACATTGTTCTTTTCAACACCAACCACACTGTCTCTTATGGGAAAACTTGCATAATGCTCATATAAAGGATTTGGATGGAAACCAGTGACAACCAGAAATGTTAAAAAAAAAACAAAACAAAAAACATTTTGTACAATGGTTTGAAATAGTCTGTTCCCATTTGGTAGAGGGATTTGTGATGGTCTTCATGACTTTCACCTCAGCTACAAAAATAACCAGTGGCCCAATTGCTTAGAACTTGAAATATATCAGACAAATGCAATCAATGAGTCAAATGTGTTTTGAGTGTCCTTTGTTTTCTCGACATTACACTGGAATCTAGGAAATTATTGAACATCAAAATTCTTTGGAAAGCAGGAAGAGAATGTGAAACAGTATTGTTAAAGAAAAACTATAGAAGAAGGCACAGCTACAAAGAACATAAAACCTTAATAAACTTGCAAAAATTAGTAGGTCTTCATTGTCATAAACACTATATAGAATATATGTAATTGGTAAGTAGACTACAGAAAATAATCTTTTTCTGTGAAGGTAGAGGGTTTCAGGTTTTATAGGTAATAAGCTCTTTGTTGTAGCTACCCAACACAATGATGTAGTGTGAAAATAGCCGTAGACAATGTATGAAGGGATGAATGGGATCATATTCCAATAAAACTTTATTTGCAAAATCAGGCTACCAAATGCTTTTGGTCTACAGACTAAACTTGCTTTGTAGCCAAGGATGATCTTGAACTCCAGATCCTTCTGCCTTCACCTTCCTAGTCCTGGGATGACAGGCCTGTGCCATTCATTGAATTTTGAATTGACCAATGTAAGTTGCCCAGTACTGTATCCTTGAAAGAAGAGGTTTGCCCAAAGTTCCAGCTGGATATATCCAAATCTCAATTCTCTGCCTCTTGTCACAATAAACCATCACCATTGGCTGCCATACCCATGTTCACTACTGTATATTTTTAGAGAACATAGAGTTGGCTTGTAATACTATGCTGTCACACAATCCAGGGCTCAAAACTCACCCAGATGAATGCGACACCTTGGAGAATTGTTACATTTCTGGATGTTAACCTCCCAAAAGCATAAAAAGTCCCATTGTACAGACCATACTTCAGATCAACAAAATAATAACCTCAGGATGAGAACTAGATATTAGATTTTTTTCATGATATTCATACGATTCCAAAGTCTAGATAAGCTTGAGAATTTTTTTTTCTTCTGTTTCTCAAGACAGGCTTTTTTTGTGTAACAGTTCTGACTGTCCTGGAACTCACTCTGTAGACCAGGTGGCCTGGAACTCAGAGATCAACCTGTCTCTGCCTCGCAAGTGCTGGGATTAAAGGTGTATGCCACCACTGCCTGACTGAGAGTTACTATTTTGAACTCTATACTTATAGAACCTCTTTTTAGTGCCCACACAGTTCTGATGAAACAATGAAACAGAACAGGCAAATCATAAAAGGACGACAAACCTTTCCTTAAACGCTTGCACTTCCTGAATTTTCCTTATTTCCTTCTTGTTCCTGCTGGTCTTTGACAAAGGCTTTTGAATTTCCCAGTTTATCTTCCTTTGACAGTGGAGGGCACTTAATCTCATATGCCACTTAGAGGAATAATATGGCTGACATGTGAGCACCTTTCTCAGGTATTTGCATGATAGCACACCAAATCTGTGATCATGTTTACTAGGTTCATCCCTAGTTCCCATGGGGTTAACAGCTTCCATGAGTCCCCTGAGACCACTTAGGGAGGCATCCATCTGATCTACTAGTTCCCAGGTGCTTAACCACCAAGAACTTCCACACAAGCCACCTCCTCAATAAACACTGGTCATCTATTGAAATAAGAAGTCTGTAAATTAAATCAGTAACTTTACTTTATGGGAGACCATTAATTATGGCTAGAAAGTACTCCCTTGGGCTTGAGAAAGGGATGGAAATGGAAACAACATGAAGAAAGAAATGAACAAGAATTCTTTTCCTTGGCAACCTCTTGCCCACCTGCAGGATTTCATTCTTTTCTCTTCAAATCCTGCCATCTGCATTGCAAATTGGGAAGCAATCTGCACCTTGAAATGAACGAATCAGAATAGACAGAGAGGAGAATGTCTCTCAGATGCAGATGCCACCCTTTCATTGAAAAATTCCTCTTCTTTCTCCTTCTTCCAGTCATCTGAGATGCAATGAATAGCTCCTTCCCCTCCAGAGTCCAGATCATAAGGTCTTTTTTTTCAGCTATTTCGAATGATTATCATTCTTCCCTTCTCTGCGTCCTCCAGTACACTGTGATATCATCATGAGCAGATGGAATAGCACATTAGCCTACAATATCATTAGTCATTCCTCAGCTTAGCATAAGGCCAGGAATAGAACAGTGGCCAAAGGAAGTGTGTTTGGTTCCAGAGTTAATATTTTGAACATCAAATATCAAGAGCTTCTAGTTTTGAGTGCCAGCAATGTGCCAGGCTTGAGATATATATTTTGTTGAATTTTGTTCTTTGTTCTCATTATTGCTGTCAGAACAAGCCATTGCTACCTGATTATCCTATCAGGAAAAATTTTATTAGCATTATTATTATTGTTATTGTTATTATTTTATTTTGTAGTACTGGAGGTTGTACCTAGGTCCTTGCTAAAGCCAAGTTTATATTCTACTGCTGAGCTACATCCCCAGTCCCCAATTACTCTTACATGTGACCACAGCATGATCATGGCTGAAGAGATCTTTTTTATGCTGGCATAGCCAGCAGCTGCTCATGAGAGACATAGCAGTCCCATTCACGGACTTTGACGTTACACTAGTGGTCCAATGATACAAGGCTATTGAGTTTGGAGCTAGTCAGTTGGAGGTCATGTTCATGCCAGCAGCACTGATGAGTGCTATTCCTGCAGAGTTACCTTCTTGAGGTCCCTTTTATCTTCTAGAGGTTTCCCAAACCTTTACCGGTTTTCCAACCCACTCTTTCAGTATCTCATTAACTCTGGTATACCTGAGCTAAAGTTCTCCTTTCAGTTTAGAAATATTCAACTCTTCATTTCTGTAGTTCGTGTGTGTGTGTGTGTGTGTGTGTGTGTGTGTGTGTGTGTGTGTGTGTGTACATGGTGTGTTTGTATGGTGTGTGTATATGTGCTTTATGAATGTGATATGTATGGTATGTGTGTTTTGTGTTCACATGTGCATGTTTGTGTGTGTGTGTATGTGGTATGTGTGCATAGAGTGTGTGTATGTGGTGTGTGTATGGTGTGTGTGTGTGTATGTGTGTGTGTGTGTGTGTATGGTATGTGTGCTATGTGTGCATGTGCAGGTATATATGTGTATGTTTGTGTGTATGTGGAGGGTGTGTGTGTACACGGATGTGTTTGGCAGTCAGAGGAAGATCTTGAATGTTATTCCTCAGGTACAGTCCATCTTAGTTTTAAGATAGGCTTTCTCATTGGCTTGAAACTTGCTTAGCAGGCTGGTTGGACAGCTAGTTCCAGAGATACCCATATGCCTCTGCCTCTGCCTCTCCTGTGCTACAATTGTAAACAAGTGCGACCATATGTGATTTCTTTTTAAAACATGGTTTCTGGCATGAACTCATGTTCTCATGAATGCAAAGCAAATACTCTACATCTGGTCTTGCCCTAGTCGGGCTATAAAATTTCATTTTTAATTTTTTTATTTTTATTTTTTGTGTATGAGTGTTTTGTCTCAAGGTATGTCTGTGCAGTGCCTACAGAGGCCAGCAGAAGACATTGGATCCCTGGGACTTAAGTTACAGATGGTTTTGAACTACTGTGTATATTCTGGGAATAGAATCAGGGCTTTCTGGAAGAGCAGCCAGTGCTCTTAAACACTCAACCATCTCCAGTTCTTGCTATAGTATTTTTAATGTGCATAAATATCTTGGCTTGGTGACTGACAGTAAGTACTTAAATATGAGAATATTATCATTCATTTCTTTATTTCTTTCTAATCTTTGCTGTTACTCTATGGATACCATTATGCTGAGTGCTTTATCTACCTTACCCAATCCAAACCATCAGTCACTAGAAACAACTGATTTTTAATTTTGCAGTTTAATAAAGGGACTCAGAATACTTGTCTATCTTTCCTCAAAGGCCATGCAGTTGTTATGTGTTGCTCCTAGACTTCCCTGATGGCTGAGTTTCAGATGGATGCTTGAACTGTCACAGTTCCTTGAGGACTAAACATCAGCTACTATGTGTTCCTTAGAGGCAGTTCTTGATGTTTCCCTCTGAGAAGGAAACTTAGAGGTCCTACTGCTGCCAGAACTTAGCTCATGTCCATTTATGACCCACTCACTCAACAAAATCTGGCCTAAGAACTAACTTCCTGGCGAAGACTGAAGACATTTCTTCTAGGAGAAGGAAAGCCCTGAGTAAATGCTTTTATACTTTACATATTGCTGTGTCTATAGATTAGTTTCTTGATGGTGTTTTAAATTATTTAAACATATTGAGAAAAAAAGTACAAAATGAGAGTTATGTGTGTTTCCCCCTCCCTTTCCTTACTCTTTCTGATTTCTCTGTTATGGGTTGTCCATTAAGGCCATGTGGGGTTCATTATCTCGGAAATGGCCTGCAGACAGGGCTTTTAGATTGATCACCAGATTTATGGCAGGAAGGCAAATTGTGTGCTATGAATTTTATTTCTCTAAGTGGAAGAGGAGAAACTACTAAACTAGAACCCCAGCCCCCATTCCTTGATTTTAAATATTTAACAAATGACTTTCAGGAAGGCATAGGTATCTAAAATTACTTCCAGTACAAGGGATTCCAGTGAGGCAATCCTTCACCAATTCAAGGTTATAAGGACATACTATATTGTGCATGGGCCTCGTGTGTGTGTGTGTGTGTGTGTGTGTGTGTGTTAAGAAGAGCAAACTTAGCTACTTTTTACATTTCTTTAAAAAAGTGTATTTCTCACTTTCATCATAGGGAATGTAGTTAGTATCTGTGTGTGCTCTTCATTTCCAGCGAGAAACACCATTTCTTTAGCCACATAGCTGGTAAGATATTGTCAGAAAGCCTCTAAGGCAGAGTTGGTAATTGTGTTTTCAGAGAGTATCTAAGATAGAGTGAAGAAGACTATTTGGTAAAGCTGGCTCAGTACCTAAAGCTATGCTTATCCATGTGATGAACATAAGAATTAAACTCTATTAAAATGAAAGGAACTGATCAAATTTGGAATTTCTTAATAAAAATATGTCTAGCACTTTAAAATGTGCATGGATAAAGAAAACTAACATTTGCCAAGTGTTAACCATGAGCTAAGCACTTTCACGTCATATCTCATTTAATCCCTTCAAAAAGGGTGAATATTCATACAATAATTTTTAGAATTTTGTCCTATAAATATTTATTGAGAACTTTATATGTGTTTGCATCAAGTTTCAAAGAAGATAAACAACTTACCCAGGATTGGAATCTATTCTTGCTCTCCTACTTTTCCTGATAACTATATTACTTTTCACTACTTTTACATTAGAAAAGAAAACTGAAAAGTTAAACAGCTAATCTAGAGACGTTCTTGTGAGACATTACCTCATCTTCAAAACTCAGATGTCTATGTGTGCACACACACAACTTTCCTTTTCTTTTGAGGACTTCTGCTAGTACATTAAGACCACTTGGAAAATTGCACTCTGTCTTGAACTTATCTACAATGATATAGAAATGGGTTATTGATAAAGGTAACAAACTTCTATCAATGATTTAACAATTTACAGGTTGCACATTGTGCCAAGTATATAATGCCTTTGAATACTAAAGAAATCACCTGAGAAAATCCATACTTACCTTTGTTT